>NC_067196.1:3878928-4197470 GCF_000699445.3 Schistosoma haematobium | reverse complement strand
CGACATTTGGGCAGAAAACTTTAACCCTAGATTTGGGGTTCAGGAGGCAATTCCCTTGGGTTTTCACGGTAGCCGACTTAGATCTGGCAATACTGGGGATGGACTTTCTAGAGAGATACGAATTTCTAGTTGACACCAAGAAACGGTGATTAACACTAAAAGAAACTTCGTATTACACAAAAGGCAAAGAAAGTCACATCAGCTCTCTTAACTTGATTCAAACTCCCCCAGTAACAACAGCGAAATTCCAAGATATACTCGCGGAATTTCCAAACTTAACTAAACCAAACCCACAGCCTTCTAAAGACAAACTAAAAGTGAGTCACACTATCAAAACCGAAGGTGCACCGGTGTTTGCAAAACCCAGGAGACTAGCACCAGATAAGCTCAAAATCGTTAGGGCCGAGTTTGATTATATGCTACAATTGGGTATTATCCGTCCCTCTGATAGTTAATGGGCATCCCCTTTGCATATGGTCCCAAAGAAGAATGAAGGTGACTGGCGACCGTGCGGGGATTACAGAGCCCTAAACCGTCAAACCGTACCAGATAGGTACCCAATACCTCATATCCAAGATTTCACAAACGGTTTACAGGGTATGAACATATTCACTAAAATTGATTTAGTCAGGGCATATCACAATATCCCGGTGGCTGATGAAGATATTCCCAAGACAGCTATTACTATTTCGTGTCTATAGGTAACCCTCGTGCTATTGATAGAAGAAACCAGACAAGTAGTGAATAGGTCTTTATTTCGATCTTAGCGCAGTCACAGTGGAGCGTGGGATTATGTGTTCAGACAAACAAAGGCTCTCAACATTCAATATAAGATAATAGGGAATATAACGCTTATACAAAACAAGGAAGTGAATGAATACTTGAACAATACTGTTTTGGCATATACTTGGTTGTTTGAGGTCAACTCTTAACCAACCAACCTAAGCTGTTACATTAGCTTCCCCTAGAATCGACTTCCGTAGGAACGTCGGTTCGATTAACCTAACTATCGAAAACACCTTAGTTCTATTTCTCGTCCCTAGGGAAAATTATCAACTCGCTCACTGTTTGACTTACAATCAGTGACGACTGACGCTATCAACGATAGTCCATGGATGTCTCTTCTTTACTAGCTTGTCATCTTATTTTGTAGCATGTGATTTCTTCTACAACTATCGCCGACGGTCTGCTGCGTGCTTTCAAGAGAAAGTGTAAGAATGTGGGATAAGAATATCTGAGGAAGTGCCGCGAGCGGGCTACCCAACACCATGTTGGTGAGGTACGATTTTTCCGTGCTCAGACCGGCTATCAGGTGTTTACTCACCTGCCTCCTGAGTCGCCCTCAAGTAAAACGTAAAGAAGAATCTACTTCAAAGGTAATGGTGAAAATCAAGCAAACCTGAAGAACTGCTCCACTGCCTGCACAAAATAATAAGATACAAAATGGAAATACATAAATGTAATTGATAATTGTTCGGTTCCATGTAAGCGCTTGGTCTCCAGAACGGATTGGTATTCTGGAAGGGAATAGACATAGTGTAGATATCTTGTGCACGAAAAACCATGAAAAAAATACTCTTTTGTAATGCATATATGTAAAAGGGTGAACTTGCTAGAAGTTGGACTCTTTAACAAAATCGATCAAACGCGTGACCTTGAGCCTGTGACGACCGCGTTTTACAACTAGGTGCGTAACCAAGGGTGCATCAGAGTACTCCACAAAACGGAAAAGAATACACGGTTAAGAAGCAAAAAGAAATTGTGTAGAGTATGCGGATCAAGTACAGTTGTGTCAAATACCCTTTTCTTGTTTGATTTAGGTATGCATGATATATTGAAGCAATATATCGTCAATTCATCCAAGTAACGAATTGGTTTGCACCTCAGAAGTGTGTAAGTCCTATTACTCATTAGTATTATGAGTGATTAATTGGTGTAAGGAAATATTGAAGTCACTTCCTCCGTGGTCTGATGTGGCTTAACGGCTAAGCACGCGGTCTAGCATTCAGGAGGGCAGAGGTTCGAGTGCGTGTGGGGCCTGCGTTTTTGTTCACCAGACCCACCTTCAATACGATGTTTGTTGCCCGTAAGTCGCGCACATATGAGAGAAAAAAAATGACAAGAGGACAGATTGATATATCAAAGTGCCATATTGGAAAAGTATAAGTTCTTTGGGTGAAACTCTACTTTATGGACGACCTTTGAACGAATTTTTAAGTGACCTTGAGGACATTAGCCAATCAGAAGAGAGTTAGTATAAAGTAAAAATATATTATAAAAACGTGATGAATTACAATGGATATTCTTCTTTTACATTATTTAAGAACTTGTTGAGGTTTGATATAGGTTCAGAAGTTTTGAAATCATAGTGCATGCGGTATAAGAACTCGTCCATATGACTCCATAATAATCGTCCTCTGGAGCCGTGGTAGGGTCTTAGAAAATACTTCAGCCTAGACCACATGCCCTCAATGTTGTTTGTATGGACCCCCGTCGTTGGATCAAAGAAATGACGTTTGTGCACCACAACATGATGCACAAAACCAAGTCTCGAGAGGCATCTATACGCTTTCCAATCATCGGTATAGCCGCAGCTAATGTTACTGGAGACTTTATGATCCAATTTGCAACGATTATCATGGTTTGTCTTAGCCTTAGCCGTGACCGGGCAAAAAAGTGCCAGTTCGAGCAGATTTTTTCTACAACATATAGTACAACGAAATACAATGTCATCGCGGCAGTCTGCACATCGTGCTGCGGTCATTTAATTGCCGCAGTCACAGACACAGGAACTTCTTAATAGTCCCATCTGCTGTAGTCTCTCAACGATCACCTATTCTCTAAAATCTGCTGTAAAACGATCGAATGTGAGCATCTCGCATTGAACTTAGCGCCGTGACCTTGAAATTCCTTGAACGCTTCTGATTGGCTCGTCCATAAATTAGAGTCCTACCGTTCTTTGTTTACATGAATATTATCACTATAGAAAAAAAACTACAAGTTTAGTAAATTTCCATTTTACGTTATATTTAAACTAACGAATATATATATATATATATATATATATCAGTTATTGACATAAAATGCCTTTTTTATAACTCTAATGTTAAGTTCCAGGACTTTGTATGGGCCACTAATAATAATTGGTTTAACGTTAGCATAGTCGTGATATTCATATTGTCAGTTCAATGTTATGATTACTGAACAGTTCCCTTATAAGTTGTTTAAAATTAGGTATGTGGAATCAATGCGGCTGACATAGTAACCTTACAGTAACGCACTGTACTATATCTTCACGGTTATTGATTCTTAAATGTCAGAAATTAAAAAAAATCTGAATATTGCCAATAAAGATGGGTTATATGATCACACTAAAAAGCATGCTGCAGGGAAACTGGTTAAGTCATTACGTAAGTTTCCTAAACATGAAAAAAATGATGAGAACTTTAATAAGTACTTGACCATGGTTTAATCCAAAATGTTTTGTCTAGAAAACTACTTATTAATGGTAGTATTAATCGTATCAAGCTACTAAACATATCCTCAACCGAAAACTTTTAGAAGTAGTTCATATGGTATATATGTATAACCAGTCTACGTGAAAAATGTATATAAATATATAAGAAGTACAGCCAACATAGTTAATTAACCAGAAAAAGAAATTATAAAACTCGCCTGGGTTGCTTTTTGAATTCGTTGTATTTGCCAGTGTTAGTTGTATGAGTTTGATTAAAATTCTCAGCCATCGTTTCGGAATACCTAGCTTATGTGTCCAGTATTTTAAAAAAAATATTTAACATAACACGTATATATCAAAGGTAAAAGGTCTGGGGAGTTGTCGGTGAGGCGGAATGAGGAAAAAAAAATTATTTTTAAGTAGATGCAGGGTGTGATTAGCTGCGTGGTTAGATTTTATCCTGCAGCCGAAACTGTCAACATCCTTGACTGACTAATTGGATGTGCCCAGCGAACCGTTTTAGTCATTTGTAAAGATTTATTATCTTTACATTTCGATTCCGTAATGGATTTGTCAGTTAAACGATCTAACAACACGTATGGTGGTTCATGATCTAGATAAGCCGGCTTTAGCCTATCAATACTTACTGTGTCGATGTTTCCATGTTTTTCTATCATGAAATATTTAGATTTTCTTGAGATGACTTTGAAAGGACCTTCAAATGGAGGACTGAGTGGTGCTTTTATTTTGTCACATCTTATCCAGACGTGCGTGCAATTGCTTAGGTCTTTAGGTATATATACGGCGCGCGATTGTTCACGAGTATTAATCGGCTTAATTTTAGACATGTGGTCCCGTAGTTGATCTACATAATTTTCTAAATTAAGTTTTTGACTGTTAGTATTAGGGTTAATAAATTCACCTGGTAGTCTCAGAGTTGTTCCGAAAACCAGTTCCGCAGCTGAACACTGTGCGTCAGTTTTGACAGATGTTCGTATTCCCAACATAACTAACGGTAGGAATTCTGTCCACTGATTGGGGTTTGAGTGAGATATAAGGGCGGTTTTTAGCTGACGGTGAAAACGTTCTACCATCCCATTAGCCTGAGGATGATATGCAGTGCAGCGTATCCTATTGGAGCCTAGAAGTTTAGCCAAGTTATTAAATAGTTCGGATTCGAATTGCGCTCCTCTATCCGTCGTTATTGTTATGGGTGTACCAAAAATGGTTACCCAGTTCTGCATGAAAACTTTGGCTACTGTTTCCGCTGTGATGTCCGCTATCGGGATGGCTATAGGGAATCTGGTAAATCGATCTATGCATGTAAAAAGATAATTGAAACCGTTTGAACGTGGTAAAGGACCTACCAAGTCGATATGCACATGGGCAAAACGTGCATCTGGTTGCGAGAAAACACCTATGGGTGAATTTGTGTGACGATTAATCTTTGATTGTTGACATGCTGAACACTCTCTAACCCATTTGTGTACATCCTTCTGTAAATTCGGCCATATATATCTGGCATTGATTAGTTTTGTTGAAGCTTTCGCGCCAGGATGAGACAAAGAATGAAAGTTATTATATATTAACTTTCGCATATTTTTGGGAACGAAAGGTCGCGGCATTGCCTTGGTCGTGTCACAATAAATTAGAATACCATCGATAGGTGATGGGAATTGTTTTAAATTAAGACTTGAATTGTTTGTTTTAAGTAGGTTTTGTAATTCTAGGTCCTGCTCTTGTTCGTGTCTTAACGTCTCGAAGTTTACTGTAGACTGCTGTAGCACGTTCATTTCTAGTCTGGATAAAGCATCTGCCGCCTGATTGTCCTGACCTTTGACATGTCGGATATCGCTTGTGAACTGTGATATATAGTCAAGGTGTCGGACTTCTCGAGGTGAGTATTTATCGGCTCTCGCTTTTAAAGCATTCGTCAGAGGTTTGTGATCCGTAAAGACTATAAATTCCCTACCTTCTAACATGTCGGAAGTGTTTAATGGTCAGGTAGATTGCAAGAAGTTCTCGCCCGAAGGTAGAATACCTTGTTTCGGCTGGAGCGAGTCTTTTCGAGAAGAAAGCAATTGGTTTCCAGGCGTTTTTAACCAGTTGGTTAAGGGTACCGCCTACTGCTTTATCTGAAGCATCCACCATCAAAGCAAGTGGGGAAAGAGAATTCGGATATATCAACGTAGTTGCTTGAGCCAGTTTATCTTTAAGCTGTTTAATAGCTTCGATGGCGTCAGAAGACAGTTTGAATTCTTTTGGTTTTCCTTTAAGTGAATCTGTCAAAGGTTGCATTAATTGTGCACAACCTGGTATGAATCTGCGATAAAAGTTAATTAGGCCTAGAAAACTTCTCAGTTGTGTTAGAGAACTAGGTATGGGGTATTGTTTGATGGTATCCACTTCTTTTTTGATAGGTTTAATCCCTTCTGGGCTTATTGTGTGACCGAGAAATTCTAAAGTTTGAACACCGAAAACACGCTTACTTTGATGTATGTTTATTCCATGTTCATCCAGTCTTTTCAACACTGCTTGTACATGCTGTTCGTGTGATTGCAAATCGGGGCTGGCAATTAACAAGTCGTCTATATACCCCTGCGCAAATGGCATATTTCGAAGTAGGTTATCTATGAATCTTTGAAATGTCTGTGCCGCATTTCTCAGGCCGAATGGCATGCGTACAAACTCGAATAAGCCAAAGGGTGTAGTAATAGCTGTCTTGGGAATATCTTCATCAGCCACCGGGATATTGTGATATGCCCTGACTAAATCAATTTTAGTGAATATGTTCATACCCTGTAAACCGTTTGTGAAATCTTGGATATGAGGTATTGGGTACCTATCTGGTACGGTTTGACGGTTTAGGGCTCTGTAATCCCCGCACGGTCGCCAGTCACCTTCATTCTTCTTTGGGACCATATGCAAAGGGGATGCCCATTAACTATCAGAGGGACGGATAATACCCAATTGTAGCATATAATCAAACTCGGCCCTAACGATTTTGAGCTTATCTGGTGCTAGTCTCCTGGGTTTTGCAAACACCGGTGCACCTTCGGTTTTGATAGTGTGACTCACTTTTAGTTTGTCTTTAGAAGGCTGTGGGTTTGGTTTAGTTAAGTTTGGAAATTCCGCGAGTATATCTTGGAATTTCGCTGTTGTTACTGGGGAGTTTGAATCAAGTTAAGAGAGCTGATGTGACTTTCTTTGCCTTTTGTGTAATACGAAGTTTCTTTTAGTGTTAATCACCGTTTCTTGGTGTCAACTAGAAATTCGTATCTCTCTAGAAAGTCCATCCCCAGTATTGCCAGATCTAAGTCGGCTACCGTGAAAACCCAAGGGAATTGCCTCCTGAACCCCAAATCTAGGGTTAAAGTTTTCTGCCCAAATGTCGCGATTTTAGTTTTATTTGCAGCTTGAAGTGTAATTGATGATGTTTCTCGACTAATCTCAGTTTTATTTTGAGGGATGATGCTAAGAGCAGCGCCAGTATCCACCAAGAAATTCAAGCCAGAGTTTCTGTCTCTAACATAAAACAAGCGACTGTTTAGGCGCCCCTCCTCAGTCGTCGCGACCTGGGGAGGGGTTACTCGTTTCCCGCTGCCTTAGGATTATGCTTAGGCCAGGCACATGGTTGCATGCACTTGGTTGAGTTGACACCAAACTTCCAGTGGTACCAGCAAAACTGCCCAGATTGTCTGGACATTTGTGACCTGTTTTGTGACTTGGCTCGTGGTCGTTGTGGTGACCTGCTCCTGTTTCTATGACCCATTTGCATTCTGGTGACAGCCTCAGTGAGACTCTTAACACTCGCAATGAGTCCTTCTATTACGGGGTCTTTTGCTGATTCTACTTTTTGTGTGTGATTTATTGTGCCTGATCCAGTTGGAGGACCTCTTTCCATTATTCTGTCGGCTATACGCGCTAAATGAGATAATGAGGTTTCAGGATCTTGTGCATCCAAACAGTGTTGGACGTAGCATGGGAGAGCTTGTATCCATCCTTGTTTTGGGACTGCTTCACCCACTGTGTTATCACCCACTAAGACTTGGAGGTGACGTAAAAACTGTGACGGCGACCGATCACCTAGTGTCTCACCTTGAAAAAGTCTTTGAATTCTTTGACTATCTGATAATGATAAACGGTTCATTATCTCTCGTCTTAAGATGGTGTATGGTTGTGGTGATGGTGGATCTAAAATCAAGTCACGGACTTCTTTGGCGACTGAAGGAGGAAGGATAGAACACAAATCTCTATAGCGAATCCCTTCAGATTTGATATTGTGTCTCGTGAAATAATGCTCTAGTTGAGCAAACCACAACTCAGGATCACTACGATCAAATTCTGGAAGTCGGGATTTCGTAGTCATAACAGTGTCTATCTCCACTGGTGACAAATCCTCCAGATTATGGGTTTCTATTGAGTCTGACATGAGGTATGTGACAAATATAGCAATAAAGTTAGCACGAAAAAATGGTTTCTATAACACGAATAACTTAAGGTAATTAAAAAAAGAAAAAACTATTTATATATCCAACTTCGTTTACGGATAATCAGGTCTACTTTTACGATTGAGTACAAAAAATATAATATTAATAACAAAAATGAGGTTAAATTTGTGTTCAAAAGGGCTCACCAATTTCGTGTCTATAGGTAACCCTCGTGCTATTGATAGAAGAAACCAGACAAGTAGTGAATAGGTCTTTATTTCGATCTTAGCGCAGTCACAGTGGAGCGTGGGATTATGTGTTCAGACAAACAAAGGCTCTCAACATTCAATATAAGATAATAGGGAATATAACGCTTATACAAAACAAGGAAGTGAATGAATACTTGAACAATACTGTTTTGGCATATGCTTGGTTGTTTGAGGTCAACACTTAACCAACCAACCTAAGCTGTTACAACTACACCCTTTGGATTATTCGAGTTTGTACGCATGCCATTCGGCCTGAGAAATGCGGCACAGACATTTCAAAGATTCATAGATAACCTACTTCGAAATATGCCATTTGCGCAGGGGTATATAGACGACTTGTTAATTGCCAGCCCCGATTTGCAATCACACGAACAGCATGTACAAGCAGTGTTGAAAAGACTGGATGAACATGGAATAAACATACATCAAAGTAAGCGTGTTTTCGGTGTTCAAACTTTAGAATTTCTCGGTCACACAATAAGCCCAGAAGGGATTAAACCTATCAAAAAAGAAGTGGATACCATCAAACAATACCCCATACCTAGTTCTCTAACACAACTGAGAAGTTTTCTAGGCCTAATTAACTTTTATCGCAGATTCATACCAGGTTGTGCACAATTAATGCAACCTTTGACAGATTCACTTAAAGGAAAACCAAAAGAATTCAAACTGTCTTCTGACGCCATCGAAGCTATTAAACAGCTTAAAGATAAACTGGCTCAAGCAACTACGTTGATATATCCGAATTCTCTTTCCCCACTTGCTTTGATGGTGGATGCTTCAGATAAAGCAGTAGGCGGTACCCTTAACCAACTGGTTAAAAACGCCTGGAAACCAATTGCTTTCTTCTCGAAAAGACTCGCTCCAGCCGAAACAAGGTATTCTACCTTCGGGCGAGAACTTCTTGCAATCTACCTGACCATTAAACACTTCCGACATGTTAGAAGGTAGGGAATTTATAGTCTTTACGGATCACAAACCTCTGACGAATGCTTTAAAAGCGAGAGCCGATAAATACTCACCTCGAGAAGTCCGACACCTTGACTATATATCACAGTTCACAAGCGATATCCGACATGTCAAAGGTCAGGACAATCAGGCGGCAGATGCTTTATCCAGACTAGAAATGAACGTGCTACAGCAGTCTACAGTAAACTTCGAGACGTTAAGACACGAACAAGAGCAGGACCTAGAATTACAAAACCTACTTAAAACAAACAATTCAAGTCTTAATTTAAAACAATTCCCATCACCTATCGATGGTATTCTAATTTATTGTGACACGACCAAGGCAATGCCGCGACCTTTCGTTCCCAAAAATATGCGAAAGTTAATATATAATAACTTTCATTCTTTGTCTCATCCTGGCGCGAAAGCTTCAACAAAACTAATCAATGCCAGATATATATGGCCGAATTTACAGAAGGATGTACACAAATGGGTTAGAGAGTGTTCAGCATGTCAACAATCAAAGATTAATCGTCACACAAATTCACCCATAGGTGTTTTCTCGCAACCAGATGCACGTTTTGCCCATGTGCATATCGACTTGGTAGGTCCTTTACCACGTTCAAACGGTTTCAATTATCTTTTTACATGCATAGATCGATTTACCAGATTCCCTATAGCCATCCCGATAGCGGACATCACAGCGGAAACAGTAGCCAAAGTTTTCATGCAGAACTGGGTAACCATTTTTGGTACACCCATAACAATAACGACGGATAGAGGAGCGCAATTCGAATCCGAACTATTTAATAACTTGGCTAAACTTCTAGGCTCCAATAGGATACGCTGCACTGCATATCATCCTCAGGCTAATGGGATGGTAGAACGTTTTCACCGTCAGCTAAAACCGCCCTTATATCTCACTCAAACCCCAATCAGTGGACAGAATTCCTACCGTTAGTTATGTTGGGAATACGAACATCTGTCAAAACTGACGCACAGTGTTCAGCTGCGGAACTGGTTTTCGGAACAACTCTGAGACTACCAGGTGAATTTATTAACCCTAATACTAACAGTCAAAAACTTAATTTAGAAAATTATGTAGATCAACTACGGGACCACATGTCTAAAATTAAGCCGATTAATACTCGTGAACAATCGCGCGCCGTATATATACCTAAAGACCTAAGCAATTGCACGCACGTCTGGATAAGATGTGACAAAATAAAAGCACCACTCAGTCCTCCATTTGAAGGTCCTTTCAAAGTCATCTCAAGAAAATCTAAATATTTCATGATAGAAAAACATGGAAACATCGACACAGTAAGTATTGATAGGCTAAAGCCGGCTTATCTAGGTCATGAACCACCATACGTGTTGTTAGATCGTTTAACTGACAAATCCATTACGGAATCGAAATGTAAAGATAATAAATCTTTACAAATGACTAAAACGGTTCGCTGGGCACATCCAATTAGTCAGTCAAGGATGTTGACAGTTTCGGCTGCAGGATAAAATCTAACCACGCAGCTAATCACACCCTGCATCTACTTAAAAATAATTTTTTTTTCCTCATTCCGCCTCACCGACAACTCCCCAGACCTTTTACCTTTGATATATACGTGTTATGTTAAATATTTTTTTTAAAATACTGGACACATAAGCTAGGTATTCCGAAACGATGGCTGAGAATTTTAATCAAACTCATACAACTAACACTGGCAAATACAACGAATTCAAAAAGCAACCCAGGCGAGTTTTATAATTTCTTTTTCTGGTTAATTAACTATGTTGGCTGTACTTCTTATATATTTATATACATTTTCACGTAGACTGGTTATACATATATACCATATGAACTACTTCTAAAAGTTTTCGGTTGAGGATATGTTTAGTAGCTTGATACGATTAATACTACCATTAATAAGTAGTTTTCTAGACAAAACATTTTGGATTAAACCATGGTCAAGTACTTATTAAAGTTCTCATCATTTTTTTTTCATGTTTAGGAAACTTACGTAATGACTTAACCAGTTTCCCTGCAGCATGCTTTTTAGTGTGATCATATAACCCATCTTTATTGGCAACATTCAGATTTTTTTTTAATTTCTGACATTTAAGAATCAATAACCGTGAAGATATAGTACAGTGCGTTACTGTAAGGTTACTATGTCAGCCGCATTGATTCCACATACCTAATTTTAAACAACTTATAAGGGAACTGTTCAGTAATCATAACATTGAACTGACAATATGAATATCACGACTATGCTAACGTTAAACCAATTATTATTAGTGGCCCATACAAAGTCCTGGAACTTAACATTAGAGTTATAAAAAGGCATTTTATGTCAATAACTGATATATATATATATATATATATATATATATATATATATATATATTCGTTAGTTTAAATATAACGTAAAATGGAAATTTACTAAACTTGTAGTTTTTTTTCTATAGTGATAATATTCATGTAAACAAAGAACGGTAGGACTCTAATTTATGGACGAGCCAATCAGAAGGCGTTCAAGGAATTTCAAGGTCACGGCGCTAAGTTCAATGCGAGATGCTCACATTCGATCGTTTTACAGCAGATTTTAGAGAATAGGTGATCGTTGAGAGACTACAGCAGATGGGACTATTAAGAAGTTCCTGTGTCTGTGACTGCGGCAATTAAATGACCGCAGCACGATGTGCAGACTGCCGCGATGACATTGTATTTCGTTGTACTATATGTTGTAGAAAAAATCTGCTCGAACTGGCACTTTTTTTGCCCGGTCACGGCTAAGGCTAAGACAAACCATGATAATCGTTGCAAATTGGATCATAACGTCTCCAGTAACATTAGCTGCGGCTATACCGATGATTGGAAAGCGTATAGATGCCTCTCGAGACTTGGTTTTGTGCATCATGTTGTGGTGCACAAACGTCATTTCTTTGATCCAACGACGGGGTCCATACAAACAACATTGAGGGCATGTGGTCTAGGCTGAAGTATTTTCTAAGACCCTACCACGGCTCCAGAGGACGATTATTATGGAGTCATATGGACGAGTTCTTATACCGCATGCACTATGATTTCAAAACTTCTGAACCTATATCAAACCTCAACAAGTTCTTAAATAATGTAAAAGAAGAATATCCATTGTAATTCATCACGTTTTTATAATATATTTTTACTTTATACTAACTCTCTTCTGATTGGCTAATGTCCTCAAGGTCACTTAAAAATTCGTTCAAAGGTCGTCCATAAAGTGGAGTTTCACCCAAAGAACTTATACTTTTCCAATATGGCACTTTGATATATCAATCTGTCCTCTTGTCATTTTTTTTCTCTCATATGTGCGCGACTTACGGGCAACAAACATCGTATTGAAGGTGGGTCTGGTGAACAAAAATGCAGGCCCCACACGCACTCGAACCTCTGCCCTCCTGAATGCTAGACCGCGTGCTTAGCCGTTAAGCCACATCAGACCACGGAGGAAGTGACTTCAATATTTCCTTACACCAATTAATCACTCATAATACTAATGAGTAATAGGACTTACACACTTCTGAGGTGCAAACCAATTCGTTACTTGGATGAATTGACGATATATTGCTTCAATATATCATGCATACCTAAATCAAACAAGAAAAGGGTATTTGACACAACTGTACTTGATCCGCATACTCTACACAATTTCTTTTTGCTTCTTAACCGTGTATTCTTTTCCGTTTTGTGGAGTACTCTGATGCACCCTTGGTTACGCACCTAGTTGTAAAACGCGGTCATCACAGGCTCAAGGTCACGCGTTTGATCGATTTTGTTAAAGAGTCCAACTTCTAGCAAGTTCACCCTTTTACATATATGCATTACAAAAGAGTATTTTTTTCATGGTTTTTCGTGCACAAGATATCTACACTATGTCTATTCCCTTCCAGAATACCAATCCGTTCTGGAGACCAAGCGCTTACATGGAACCGAACAATTATCAATTACATTTATGTATTTCCATTTTGTATCTTATTATTTTGTGCAGGCAGTGGAGCAGTTCTTCAGGTTTGCTTGATTTTCACCATTACCTTTGAAGTAGATTCTTCTTTACGTTTTACTTGAGGGCGACTCAAGAGGCAGGTGAGTAAACACCTGATAGCCGGTCTGAGCACGGAAAAATCGTACCTCACCAACATGGTGTTGGGTAGCCCGCTCGCGGCACTTCCTCAGATATTCTTATCCCACATTCTTACACTTTCTCTTGAAAGCACGCAGCAGACCGTCGGCGATAGTTGTAGAAGAAATCACATGCTACAAAATAAGATGACAAGCTAGTAAAGAAGAGACATCCATGGACTATCGTTGACAGCGTCAGTCGTCACTGATTGTAAGTCAAACAGTGAGCGAGTTGATAATTTTCCCTAGGGACGAGAAATAGAACTAAGGTGTTTTCGATAGTTAGGTTAATCGAACCGACGTTCCTACGGAAGTCGATTCTAGGGGGAAGCTAATGTAACAGCTTAGGTTGGTTGGTTAAGAGTTGACCTCAAACAACCAAGCATATGCCAAAACAGTATTGTTCAAGTATTCATTCACTTCCTTGTTTTGTATAAGCGTTATATTCCCTATTATCTTATATTGAATGTTGAGAGCCTTTGTTTGTCTGAACAGATAATCCCACGCTCCACTGTGACTGCGCTAAGATCGAAATAAAGACCTATTCACTACTTGTCTGGTTTCTATCAATAGCACGAGCGTTACTTTAAGGCACGAAATGACTACCTAATCTAGATTTTACGTGGCAGTCCTATCATGGTTTACACTGAGTCGTCTTGTCAATACCATCAGCAACACGATGTCTAGCGCTTCTGAAGAACGCATTTGGGCTGGAGATAGAACAATATAAGTCGAATGAGGATAAAAGAGATAAGTTTCACAAGAATGACTACGTTCAAGTGAGTTCCGGGGATTTAACGTCCTCAACATACCTCGATTTGTAATAGCGCACTTTCCAGAAATTAACTAGCATCTTGACTTTTGTTCGCCGCTTTCGGAGAAGCCACCTTTTGGTTTGGAGATCAATTTGTTGTTGAGCTTCTTTTCGTGATGGGGCGGCTGGTAAGTTGAAGGTATCAAGCAGGATTTCGAGGGGGGAATTACTCCTGTTGATGGGCGGTCTGGGGCTATCCGATTCCGTAGTTGAATTCGGTGTCTAGTTCACGTGTCTCGTCCCACCTTTACCTCGTACACAACGTGCCCCAGTCTTCCAACCACACGCGCTTCGGTCCAAGGACCATGATTTGCTCTGTAGTGTTAACCAAACACTGGGCACCCAACCTCGTACGTTGGCAGGTTCTGAGATTTGATCTGAATGTTGGTGGTGTGGTTTCTAGGCACATCAGACTGTGGATCGTCCTGAATTTCCTTCCCATCAGGATCTCTTTCGGGGACTTCTGCTGTGGTAGCATATCACTAGGTGTTGTTCGGCAAACAAGCAGGAAATTCTGTAGTGTTTCGACTGGCGTCCTCTCCCCTTTCGACTTCGTTAGAGCTCTCTTGAATGTATCCACAAATCTTTCTGCTTGGTCATTTGATTGTGGGTGGTAAGGTGGAGAGCGGAAATGTTTGATCGACAGGCATTCTCAAGATTCTTGAAACTGACTTAAAGTGAACTGCGAACCGTTGCCGGATACTTTTACATCCGGCGATCCGTTGTGGGAGAACATCTTCGTCAAAAGTTGCATCGTTTGGGTGGTCGTTGGTGGCATGACAGGAACGATTTATGGCCATTTCGAAAAGGCGTCAACAACGACTAGATAGGTGATTCCATTAATTGGGCCTGCGAAATTGACATGTACACTGGATCAGGGATACTCAGGCTTTGGCCATGGGACCGGCAGTACTTTCGCGCTACACTTGGCCACTTGCCGACACTGAGTGCACTTGCCTAATAAATCCACAATATGTTGCTCCATGAGCATAGCTTCTGGCGATGGATTTCATTCGTTTTATACGAAAATGACCAGTGTGGAATCGCTTTAGCACTATTGATCGTAGGGACTCTGGTACCACCGCTCTTCAAACATTAAGCATTCGTTTACGACACATAACGAGTCCCGGCGGTGGTAAAGCTGCTTCAAGTCACCATCGAGTCCAGTTGACGGCCTGCCATTGGTGACGTATTACATAGCTCTCTTAATGATGGAGTCGTTCCTAGAGGAATTTCGTATTTCAGATGCTGAGACTGGCAAATCACGAACAACAGTTGTCAAATAAAATTGCGCGTGGTCCTCTGTTATTAGGAAGTCGATAACCGCATCTTCGTCGGCCGTATGGTGTTCGCTTATAAGTCGTCAGCCTGACCAAACGTTTGGGTGCTCAAGTACTGAATGTCAAAATCATAACCCAAAAGTATCAAAGCCCATCGCTGGAGACGGTTTGCAGAGTGGGCTGGAACACCGGATTTTGAACCGAAAATTGTGAGAAGAGGCTTGTGGTCAGTGAAGAGAGTAAATCTTCGACCGTACAAGAATTTGTGGAAACGGCGTACTGCAAACACAAGGGTGAGAGCTTTTTTTCTATTTGACTATACTTTCCGCTGGAGTTAATGTGCGAGATGCATGCATAATAGCTTTCTCTGTTGCATCCGGGAAGCCAGTTCCAGCCTCTGCAATATGAATCATTATATTCCAAACATACTGAGCTTATACACCAATCAAACAGACCAAAATATAGCATAAACTAGAAAATAACATTTGTACAAGGTTTGGCCAAATGTGGCTGCGAATGTGGGAGGCAGTGAATAATAGACAGGGCATAATTCAAGAGTGGTAAAACGTATAACAATGGTTCATAGGTCAAAATAGAGCTTATAATAAGAAGAATATGAATATGAATAGTTCAGTTATTTAACAATTATACGGTAAAAATATACGCATATATATATGTACGTATAGTATCTGATTCATCTAATTGGATGAAAAGAACTATGATTATCTTCGTCATGAGAACCATTAAAATAATAGAGCCAATCCCAAAAATTGTAGAATTGTCAGGATGTGACTACCAAGATTATAAGATCTTACGTGAAAATCACATCATTGTCTATTCTGACCCGTCGTATCGGAATAGTATGCAATATAATGTCTGAAGTTTTTAAAGAACTTATTGATGCTAAAGATTGAATGATATATTTAATGTGAGTAAAGACAAATTATACAGAGTAGCCACGTCCGCAATGCTGAGTAATGATATTTGACTGAATTAAATTGATTTATTCAATTCTTCCCGCCTTCCCCGTTGTTGACCTTATATAATGTTTTGAATTATTTGAATTGTAGTATGAACTGGGTGGGAATCCCAGAATTAACGCAATTGAATTAAGAGGTGAGACACAAGCACAAACGAATGTATTGTATTTGGAATTCGAAATCGAGCATTCAACAAGTACAAATGTTTCATTAGTCCATTCAAACACCACATCCGCCACAGCTTAAATAGAAGTAAAAGTGTTTGTAATCGGTTTTACGTCTTCTTCTTAAGTTCAATCTGAGTCTGTCCGGCATTGTATCGGATAGAAACTTTGTAGTATCTAGAATGCGCTCATTAGTATTGGAATTAACAAACGAAATTGGAACGGACTTACCTGAAATAGTATACAATCAGCATATCGGTTTTGTACTGAAATCATTAATATCTAGAATTTGAACCATAGATTTTTCAACACTATCCTCCCCCACGAAATAATGTTGGATCTTTATATCCCCAAGTTATGAATAATGTGGCTTCGTTTAAAACATATTTCTCACTGTTTTTGTGATAAGGATAAACAGCAGTTGATATGAAATCATCCGAAATGTAATAAAACTCGAGGTCACTTAGTACTCGTGCTTCGCATTGAGCAGGTTTTTCACAAGGATCAGATGCATTATGAGGATAGGATATATGATATGACATCAGGATTTGATTCTTCTGTAATATTCTCATGAAATTCATTTGGACTGTCATTGAAGCGCGTAGGATCGTTAGAAAAATCAGCATCTATCCAAACCACATCAGGTTTTTGATCATGATTAGGTTCATTCAACATATTTTCCTCAGAAATGCAAGTAATTTCATAAGAAATGCGTGAATCATTAGGAAAAGTCATACCTGGTACAATAGCATGAGAATTCTGATAAATCGGTTGATTAGGAACTGTTGTCTCACAAGAATTCTGGATTTCATTTAACTCTGAACTGCCATATGACTCTGCACTGTCTTTTGAAATCGTTGATAAAGATAAATGATTATCATGAATACTCGACTCAGTAGAATCAGAATTACAAGACTTAATATTAGTTGCAGTAAGATGAACATTAGCATTACAAACTGACTGAACTTGTCCAATATCACGACATTTGAAGCACTTAGAATTACGAAATTTACATGAATTAGAAGAGTGGAACTTGCAACAGGACAAACACTGACCAAACTTGTCCCCATCCTCGTGAACTGCGTCCTAACTCAATGAATTGTCTGCATAACCTTGAGTATACACTGGGTTGGGATGATGCAGTAATGTAGTGATGTTTTTAAAATCCCCATGAATCATTTTACGACATCTCCCTCCTTTACCGCATTCGAAATTTGTACAATTAACATAGTCTAGCAGCAGTTCCTTGAGAGTTGTATAAGGAAGCGAGATAGGCTTTTCCTGCATAGTCAGAATTCTTAATAAGCTGTAGGCTCCTTTCCAATGAATGTGAGGAAATGTGCCGCAATATTAACATCCTCATCATCTTCCTTGGTCATAACCCAGATTTCGAACCTTTCAAAGTAATCCTCAAAAGCTTCAGAAGTTGGATGAATATCTAACTTTTGCATTGCAGGCTCCATCGCGACGCCAATATAATGTTTTGAATTATTTGAATTGTAGTGTGAACTAGGAATCCCAGAATTAATGCAGTTGAATTAAGAAGTGAGACACAAGCACAAACGAATGTATTGTATTTGGAATTCGAAATCGAGCATTCAACAAGTACAAATGTATCATTAGTCTGTAGCGTGGTGTCGAGTCGAGGTTAACTATGAACACCGCTACCAAAAAACACGTGCCAAGTTAATCAGAAGGCGAAGGTTGGACGTAACCAAATAAATCCATAAAATCTTCGAGAAGCCAAATATCAGAAGACAGTTAATGGACCAAATCGTGATATATTCACTGGCGATCTCGTGGCATCGAAAAGATACCGAGATCGTGCCAGGATACAAGCTTGGTTACAGAATGTAACAGAATTCGCGCGAAGTTACAATCAAAGTGTGAGTATATGAATGGAAGCAAAATATAGCTGTCATTAGCACAGTCAAACAAAAGCACATTAAAACAAGCACTGGTACAGTTGGTTATAATAATAATTGTTTTTATTAAACCAGTCGTGTTCTCGTGATAAATGTGAGTCACTACAGGAGCCCCCCGCTAGAAAGGGTTTACACTTTCGATAAATAGCGGTTTAAATCGTGGGACTGATCGGCTGACGAGCGATTGTAGGACGGAAGAATTGGCGAACAGGAAAGCGATCGTCGATCGTCGAGTTGCCGACGAAGGTCGTCTTCGGAGAACGGCACCAGGAGCGATGTGCTGTATTTGTTGTTTGAGTTGGCATGCCACACGAGTGGTTCGTAGGGGTCCGGACCAGGAAACGCTGCAGACGTAGGACGAAACCACGTTGAGCCGATGAACCAGAAGCGACCATAACGACCAAGTTCGAGACCAAGCGTATGCCAAGCATTCGAAACCAAAATATCGACTGAGTACGTTGACAAGAGCGTGGGTGATCAGGCCAGCTTTCGCCAAAGTTGACTGAAGTCGACGGAACCAAACGGAGATGGTCGATGGCGTGGGCTCAGGAAACAAAAAGAAAATCAAAAAAGAGGAGAGTGTAGCATGCGTGTAGCATAGGAATAATCCTACACCGTATCGGTTGTTCACTGCGCGACTAGTCGCGGAAGCGTACGGGTAACCGTACTCGGTGACCGGAACGTGAGATGGTAGTCTCGTGAGCCTGCAATCTCATCCGAGGTCAGAGGCGGCGTGTTCTGCTGACCTGGATGTGAGACTGTCGTCTCGTCCGTAGACGGTGCAGATGACGCGTGCTACTGACCGGGACGTGAGAATGAGGTCTCAGATGTATCTAGCGTGGGACCTGAAGATGGTTTGAGGATCCCGCTAGTAGGTTTGATAGGTCTAGCATTGAATCTCAGGTTATCAGATAGGGCACTGTCATCGACGTGTGCTGGTTTGAGACGATCAATGCTGACGATCTCGACGCGGCCGTGTCGATCAACCTTGAAGGTCTTTTCGTGACGAGCGATCACGTGAAAAGAGCCTTCGTAAGGTTGTTGCAAAGGTTTGCGTACCGAATCTACTCGTAAGAAAACATGTGAACAGGTAGATAACTCTCTCTCGAGAGCGACCTGTCAATGTTGTATTCGAGTTGACACCGGAGACAGCGTTCGCATAAATGCAGACAGTCGTTGGACGTAGTCTGATTTACCGAAATCAGGTCTGCTCCGTGCTGTGAAGAATTCCCCGGGCAGACGCAATGTCGTGCCGTATACAAGTTCAGCGGCGGAACATTGGATATCTGCCTTTAAGCTCGTTCTGATACCTAAAAGAACGAGCGGTAAGGTTTCGTACCAGTCGTCGTTCTCGTGTGCTCGTAGAGCACTTTTAAGTTGGCAATGAAACCGTTCAACTTAACCATTTGATACTGGGAGGTAGACGTTAATGCGTATGCGTATGCATTCCGTACCAAGCAGCCGAGTCAGCGAGGAGAATAGTTAATGGGGGAAAATTTCCCGAATAAAGCGTGGAATTCATCGTCACGCGAATAAAAAGTGACAAGGATTCGGTACACGTACATGGGAGTGTATTATATTAATACTACTCTTATCGTTATCCGTCATGTCGAGTATATTATATATTTAAAAATATGAAAATATACGACAGACATGGATAGATAAATCATAGACTCACCGAATTGGCTTCTTTGGAAGATTTGACCAGAGGTTGAGGCGTGTTCCAGAACTTGGGTCACCAATTGTAGCGTGGTGTCGAGTCGAGGTTAACTATGAACACCGCTACCAAAAAACACGTGCCAAGTTAATCAGAAGGCGAAGGTTGGACGTAACCAAATAAATCCATAAAATCTTCGAGAAGCCAAATATCAGAAGACAGTTAATGGACCAAATCGTGATATATTCACTGGCGATCTCGTGGCATCGAAAAGATACCGAGATCGTGCCAGGATACAAGCTTGGTTACAGAATGTAACAGAATTCGCGCGAAGTTACAATCAAAGTGTGAGTATATGAATGGAAGCAAAATATAGCTGTCATTAGCACAGTCAAACAAAAGCACATTAAAACAAGCACTGGTACAGTTGGTTATAATAATAATTGTTTTTATTAAACCAGTCGTGTTCTCGTGATAAATGTGAGTCACTACAAGTCCATTCAAACACCACACCTTATTTTCTTCTTGATTGTTGAAAATGTATTTTTATACTTATCTCATATTCAGCTTTGAAGATTGTGTGGTTGGGACCAGTACTACTACAAATGTTCGCGCGTTCACCATTGGTGACCTACTCTCATTTGATAGTGAATCTTCTCGATAATTATATAATATGCTCCAAGAATCGTGTGGTTAGTGATCCATATCACAACCAGCTAAAAAGCGCTTAATGCAGTGTCCGATACCTGAAACATAATACCTACAAAAAACGAAATAAAATTTTATATAGCAGGTAAGCGCGTCGGAAAGAATATACTCACCTGGGTAGCAGTAGAAAAAGCCGAGAAAGCAAAAGTGATTAAAAGAATAGCGCCAACACTTCGAATGTTTCACAAATTGAGGAATTTCAGCAAACTAAAAACATTATTTAGGGACACCAAAAAGCCAGCGGAAAAACATACCGAATGAGGCTTCCAACCGCCACTTCTTACACAGATGGAGGACATTATAATTCCTGCTTCATTCTGATTGGTCTTCAAGTCAACTGCCGAAAATCGCAACCGGAGCTGAGTTTATTTCCAGTCAGAGACGATCTGTTGTTAGTGTATAAAGCAGGCAACATACAGCTTATAAAGCAGATGAAGTGTGTCTGGTCTCTAGGTAGCTTCTATGACAAGCTTTACTGTCGAGAGAATTTCTATTTTATGTTCTAAGTAGGGCTTGCTTTGGAATCATGTTCTGACTGCATAACTTAGGTATTTTATTGCGATAATGCGTTCAAGGTTGATAAATATGGCATTCTGAACATTGTTTCTTTCATTTTGACCATTCGTATAGATTTGACAGGACCATTGCTGGCATGTGTTGTGAAGTTGTATTGGTTAAATTTGGCACCAGTATCTACTAGTTTTGAAAGAAAAACTGATACAACCGCTTGGGACTAGTATTACTGGTCACATGCGAACAGATTAATGTCTAGTACATAGATATCTGGAAAGTTCTCAAACTTCAGTTAGACCGACGAGGTTTGGACAACTGAAAATAGTATCTATTATAGAGTTCTGTTGATCTGACTTCAATTCGACTATATGCTGATGTCAACAATATATATTTTCCGGCTACCGTCGTATATAGTTATCGACTTAATTCGCGGTAGAAAATAACGGAATAAAACAAGTCGAATATCAGAATGAGTTTCGGATATGTGTATTTCATACACTTGTTGTCGCAGATAGACAATATGAAAAACAGAGCTGAGAGGCAGACAGGAGAAGGCAAACGTGCTCATTCTCTATACCACTGACTACAAATAGTAATAAAGCTCAAAATAAACAGTGTGTAGTATAACAAGCAGACAGGCATTAGATAAAAATAATGGGTGACAGATAAGCACACAAACACATACAAAGTGCATCAGCGTAGAAAGTTTGGCTATAAAAATAAGGTGGATGTGTATGCCGAAGATTACAAGTTTTCCGTTTATTTCTCTCAGCTCAAACCTAGACTACACATGAGATCAAATACGAAACCTGACAACATTTCAATAATCAAAATACTTTTTTCCAACCGGTGAATCCTTATAAATCACTAAAATAAAACACAGAAATTTAGATTAGTTATCTATTCATTTTACAAACAAACCACACCAAGTGATTTTAAACTTCAACCCATTACACACGCAAGTGACTATCAGGACTCAGTAGCTGAGTGAAAAGAAAACTCGATGGCGCTTGAAGCAAACGACATCGAGTTCGATTCTCGGAATGAACATCAACTCCGTGATATAGGTACATCCAACTAACGAGTTCCAAATAGAACGAAGTAGCGCTCGTCCTGGATCCCACTTTTAACCACTATCCATCCTTACTTAGAATGCTTGTGAATTAAAACAATAATAAGGCAATCGTCACAGAATGTACATATATATGCCAACAAGAGATTAATGATCAATTACATTCCTAAACAACAACAAAGAAGATTAAAGTAAAAAAAAGAAAACAATACCAAGTGAATTTAACATAACTTTTTTTATTATTTCAATCTTGTCATATAGAAATCAATTAAGTTCTTGTGATGAATAGACATGAGGAATTAAAAGTAAACAAAAAGAAAAGAAAAAAAAGAAAACAACCAATAAACCATTAAAAAAATTCATAAAAAAAACAGAAAAGAAATAAAAAGAGAAAAGAGAAAAAAAACTTTTTTTTTCTTAAAAAATAACAAACTTGTGCAACCGGGAAAACTTATTTATTAAATTTATTCAAATATTCAAAGAGAGGTTTTTGTGTGTATTATAATTAAATTCATGAGTCAATCCAATCTAAACTACCATAGAAAACCTGGAAGCTTCAAAAAGCCGTTTCATTCTAATATAAGATTCTTCAGTATCAATGCGTATCCATGATCCCATCCTGTAAGATTCTAGCTTAAGACTCATCAATCTCACACTGGTGAACGTTTAATCTCTAGACTATTGAGCCGGTATCTAATAGTAATAATGTCTAACTTTAATCAATCCACAAAATTGTGCCATCACAATCAGTACTTCTAAGAAATCACATACTAAGATGAAACAGTCTTCTAGTACTTCCAGGCTTCCTATGATGGTCTAGTTTGAATTGAATCATGAATTCATATATAAATATAGTTTAATATTGTGTATTATTTATTATTATTTTTTAAAAAGAAATGTGTTTTATAGTATTTTATTGATTTTTAATTGATTTTTGATAAAAAATAATTATTATGTACAAAATTGTTATCCTGGATACAAAAACACAAAACAAGGGAAGTTTGTTTTATTATTATTATTTAAATAGGAAAATCTTGTTCCAATGTGCGTGTGTATGTATGTATGTATGTGTGTGTGTGTCAATGATAGATGTACTTGTATTTATATAAAGTTTAATTCATAATAATTGATTTTTTATTATGCATTTGTAAGCATAAACTATTACGCATATAAGCTGGTAATCGAAGTGAACGACTTTCACGATCAAATACATAAATTGGTTCATTTGTCCAAATTGAACCCTAAAAAAAAATTACATAAATGGATAGAAAAAATATGTCAGTATAAAGACAATACTATATAATTGAAGAACATATGGAACTCAAAACAACTTTCAACCAGTATCAAAGTCAGAATCTTCAATACGAACATCAAGACAGTTCTACGTATTGGAGAACTACCACAAACATCATCAAAATGATACAGGTATTTATAAATAGTTTTCTATTGAGCATCCATTGACTGGATACCATCAACAACAGCCTACTGTGGGAGAGAACAAACCAGCTTACAACTGAAGAGGAAATTAGGAAAAGACGATGGAAATGGATAGGACATACATTACGGAAATCATCAAACTGCATCACGAGGCAAACTCTAACTTGGAATTTTGAAGGGAAGCAGAAAAGAGAAAGGCTGAAGAACACATTATGTCAGGAAATGGAAGCAGATATGAGAAGGATGAATAACAACTGGTAAGAGCTGTAAAGAAATGTCCAGGACAGGGTTGGATGGAGAGCGCTAATGGGAGGCTTATGCTCTTCCACGAGGAGTAACAGGCGTAAGTAAGTCATTATTTGATACTATATGGTTGAGAGGACTCAACTGAGATGAGTAGAGCATGGTCATATGTTGTTTCTTTTTTATATATAACCTTTAGGAATCAATGGATATGCTTATCAAGTAAAGAATATTGTTGTCAAGTATCGTAGTAAATAAATTTACCATTGAACTGATGTATTCATGCTAACTGGTCAAAGCATGGTGAAGATTGTTTTATTGTTTACTTTATACTGGTCATTACATTCTACATTTATTATATCCTGTTATTTCTTGTTCTCTAAGAAAATCCAAGACAAAGAAGTATTGTAAACAAAAATGTTTATGGGTAAATGAATGATAGAAGGTTTTCACTTAAATGCTACTATCTATATGGCCTTAGAATCTATCTGCTTTATATGCTGTTATAGTAGTTCAAGTGAAATTGAGTTTGTTCACATTTAATCTGGTTAAGCCCTTTTGTTAACTTATTTAACGAACAGAGTCATTTGTACAATAATAACTTATCTATATCATTGTGCCTTTATTATTTTTACACTTATATAAATCGTATGTTGGAGCATCGCTAACTGCCTACTCATATATTCATTCTGCTATTAGTCGCTTAACTCTGCCTGGATTCCCTCCGGGGGCTTCTGCCAGTCCCAAGCCCGGATAAAGGAGGAGGGTTGGGCATGGGGTTAGCGACCCCATCCCGTAGAAAACTAACTCGCTAAAAAAACGCTAACCAGAAAAAAGTATTAGTCGCTTAATTGATTCGATGATTCATACATCTCACTGTGTATATATATGTACATTTTATTCATGTTCATTATACTCGCTATTTCGTACTCGTATTCGAGGACTCTCTCGCTTGTCTTCTAGCTTTCCGGTACTACTCTTTCATGCTCGCTTAACGTACCTGTAAATAGGATATCTGAGTGTGGTTCCATAATGAACGTAATCAACACTTCGTATTCGCCTTCTGATTTATACACCTTTGGGGCGTTATCTAGTAACGGTTATCAAGACGAACTGTATACAAAGTTTAAGGATGATATTAAATACCGACCACCACACTGTTTAATAAGTCTTTTCTTTTCTGTTAGCATATAGAATAGAAACACCGATGAGTTGTTTTGTGTTAAATGTTAGGTCTAGCTGGGTTTGTATTCGTTCTCCTTCATACCAAAACAATCCTCAATAGTTCATGAATAGAATTTACTTTAGACTAACTGGAAATCCAGGTACCGTAATAATAATAATAATAATAATAATAATAATTATTATTATTATTATTATTATCAAGATTTTAACATTTGTTGGTGAGACTATCATTTATGGAAGAACCAATCACGTATAAAATAACAGGTCTTGAATTTTTGGCGCGAAATTAACTCGTCCATTTGGCTCAATAGATTCATGACATTATAACCGATGTCAGTTCGTGATGAAAATCCTAAATGTAATTCCTAACCATAGTCATCAACTGTGAATCATAATTTTAATTCCCCACACTGGTTTATAACCCTCATTTGGTCCTATTTATTAATTGGACACTCTGAAGGTCAGTCGTCCATAAATTATAGTCTCACCGAACATGTTAATAAATCATTTAAAACTTACATTATTAATATCACGTTGCCATTTAAGTACAGCATCATCATCATTGAAATATGTTGAACATGAAATAATCAGTGCATGGCTATCTGTAATTCTAGATTGTTTTTTGTTAAAAAAAGATAATAAAATGTTGAATAAGTTCACACATATTAAGTTTGAACTATTAATTATCTATTTAAACACATAAACATTGGTACAAGGAGGCACCAAATATATATGCGCCACATAAATCATTCCATTTGTGTGAGGGCTTGGATACTGTCCGGGTGCCCAAACCGAAGCAGATGGTTTTCTTGGGAGGCCACACCCCAAGCCTCTGATCTAAAGGTGTAGTCCATAAGGCAGTGGAGTAACGTCAGGAGATGCAGTCCCACGGTAGCCCGTCACCAATGCTTGGTTCATACGCTATTTGTTCCCTTAAGATCCTGGAGGCCATGTACACCATTAGTTTGGAATCAGGGTTTTCCGACCTTTAACACCCCTGATCCGAGAAGGGAGTGAGCAGAACTCTTGTGGCAGTGGTTGTATGCAGGTGGCCATGTGAGAGCATTCCGAGAGAGAGAGGGAGAGAGAGTTGATTCTCCCCACTCTCAGCCGTACCAGGGCATTTGGTAGCTAATAGTTAGTAAAACTCATCAAAGGTAAATGAACTACTTCCAAGAAAAAAAACAAAAAAACAACAAATGAATATTACTTATATTATTAACTTACTTTTTCATAACTAAATAACGTATAGGAGTTTCAGCTACTTTACTACGTACAATTTTTTGTAATTCATATATATGACTTGAATCAATTGCATATTCTAATATTAATGAATTTTGACGTAATGGATAAAATAATGGTTCTGGATCCTTGTTCGGTACATGACTAATATCAGGATTTGAAGGATAACGTGTAGATTTCGATAAAGTTTTCAATGTTGTTTTATCATTCAGTTGTAAATCATCTTTTAATGACATTGAACGCTATGATTAATGTGATATTTTAGAGAAAAGAGAAAATAAATAAAATAGAGAAATATCAATTGAAATATGGTTTCTTTAGTAGAGTAATTTCATTTGTTGAATTCATGAGTCAATTGAAGCTAGACAACCACCATAGAAAACCTGGAAGCACTGGATGGCCGTTTCGTCCTATTATGGGACAATGGTGTACGTTGGCGCGATTTCGTGGATTGGTTAAAGTTAGACATTAATATCTTTGGACGCCGGCTCAATGGTTTAGTGGTTAAGCGCTCTCACGTGAAACTGATAGGCCCTGGGTTCAAACCTCACGGTAGTCGGGATCGTGATACGCACTTCTGAGGAGTCTCGTACTAAGACGAAACGGCCGTCCAATCTTCCCAGGTTTTCCATGGTGATCTAGCTTCAACTACAGAAATTACTAAAATCTCCACAAAACCCCTTCTGATAATTTCATTTGATTTATTAATAAGACATTAAATAGGAAAGATTAATTCAGCAAAGAGTTCTCTTTTCGGGCAAATTCATTTTCAAAGCTATACAATCGCAAATATATATACTTATTTTCACAGGATGATAATAATACTGATAATGAACTTGTGATACGTGGTGACAGTGAGGTTAAATAAACAAAGGTCTCGTACTGGACCACTGAGCCGGCATCCATTGGTGTTAGTGTCTAACATCAAGCAATCCACGAAATTGCATCACCATCTTCCATTGTACTGAGGTAGATAACTTTCTTTAAACGACACGGATTAGCTCCACTAGTCACGAATTCTCACTAGAACTCTGAGAACTCCCTCACGAAGCTAATCACTAGTGAGCACATGTTAATTGACAGTATAGGGGTTGTGGATTTCAACATGAGACCTATAAGTCCTGGATTAGATCTTTAGTGAAGTCTTGGTTGAGTATTACTGAGAATTTCAAAACTAGGATGAAAATTTTGTCCAATGTTCCCTAGTTTCGGGCTTGGGTGACTATGTGATAAATACAACGTACAGTTGGAAGAAACGTTGATTATTTCAGTGTCTTAGTTCGTTTTGAACTAATTGCTTCTCTTGATTTGTAGTCGTTTTAACATCAAATTAATTATTTTGTTTAATGGAAAGTATAATTTTCAAAGGATAAAACTTACTTTATGTTTGGTCATTTGAACATTACCTTCGAAACTTTTTCTGTTTTCTGTTTCTAGGAGAAATGTGAAAAAAAGACAAGATGAAAGTAAAAAGCCTTTTGAGCTTTGATTTACTGTTAATCTTAATTTAACAATTTCATGGTTGAATTCATGAGTCAATTAACGTTAGACCACTATGGAAAACCTGGAAGTACTGGATGGTGACTTCGTCCTCATCAATGCCCATTCACGATCCCACCTCTCAGGTATCGAATTCAGGACCTACCGGTCTCGCGCGTGGATGCTTAACCTCTAGACCAGTGAACTGGCATTCGAAGGTATTAATGTCTAACTTCAACCACCGCCCACAATTGTTATCACTGAGTTACTAACTCAGAGTAGGCCCTGTTGAACTCCACTGGTTAGTACTTCTCACTAGAACTCCAGGTCACTAGTGAGCATATGTTGATTAGTATAAGAAGGGTTTCTGTGGATATCATAGTAATTTCAATGGTTGAGATCATGAGTCAACTGAAGCCAGACCACCGCCATTAAAAACCTGGAAGCACTGGACGGCCGTTTCGTTCCATTGCGGGACTCCTCAGCAGTGCGCATACACGATCCCGCCCCACGAAATTCGAACTCAGGACCTATCGGTCGCGCGCGAACGCTTAACCTCTAAATTATCTTTGATAGTTTTGTAAAACCTCTATATTTTAGTAATGACTATTACATGTAAAAAAACTACCTATAAATACGATTGTTCAGTTTCAGAAAATGATATCGTCGAAAAGAACGTCACTTTCACTGAAACTTCTTCATTCTATTTAATGAATCAATAAAAATACTTTCGGTTTTCTTCAATAACTTCAATGCATCAGCTTTAACTGTATTGAAACTTCAAAAGGATCCTCTATAAGAGATTAACAGATGAATGATTGAAGTACATAACTTCCATGATTTACTTGACGTAGACAAATCATGAATTTGATACAGACTATTCAAATCTGTCTTAATAATCGTCAATACAATGAGGTGAGATCAAATTAACTGGTTATAATAAGCATAATCAAATACAAATAATCCCACACAGTTAGTTCCTTTTATAAGTTTAAATAAAGCCATAACAAACATGAATGCAGACTGACATGAATTCATCATATTTCATGGTTTCATATCAGCTGCTTACAATCGTTGCTATGTATTGAAAGTTGACCACTCTACATTTACATCTCAGTCTTACAGGAAGTCAGTCGCGGCCCGGATAGCCCAGTGGCAACATCTCTGACTGTGAAGCTGGGTGATATGGGATATAATCCGTCAAGGAGCATCAGTTCTTTCAAGATTTCAGGTACACCTTGCTGAAGAGTGCCAAGTAGCACGAAACCCTGGTCCAGGGTTTCCTATTGACTACCTCTAACCACCATCTTATCCTAAAGTAATGAACGCAATGTCGAGTCACCTAGACTAGTGGCCACATCGCAAATAGGTCGATAGCATTCAATCTTCATTAAGAAGGACATGACACACATGACATTGATCACCACCCAGTGATCAAACAGTTGTTTTGCCACAATATTTAACTTTCATTATATATCAGTGGTTGTAAGCAGCTGATAAAAAAACCGCGAAACATGATGAATTCATATCATTCTGCATCCATTTTTGTTTTAGCTTTACAAATCATCGATTTGTAATTGAAGAATTTGAATAATGAGTTAAATATCCATATTTTCTCTTGATTTAACTTTAAACTAAACTTACTTTGATAAGTTTGAATTTGATAAACTAAAACTTCACCCATTCCTGTACCAATCCATAATGTATTATCATAGGGAAGTATTACAGTGACTCGTTGAGGATTAAATGTATACTCTTCTTCCTGTAAAAGAATACCCAAATGAAAATGTGTACATCTCAGTCGTATATCATGAAATTACTTGTAATAAGTTTTATTACTAACAAATATTTCAGTAGTGTAAAAATGTCAGAAAAATATACTAATAACTCGCACGGTATATTTTTACACTAACCTCACATATTTAGTTTACATCTGAAGTTACTTATGATATGTGTGATACAAACTTTAGAGCAACTGAGAAGAAGAGAATGTGAGATAATTATTTTGCCCTGATTTTTACTTGTCAACAATGTTCATCTACGGTTCTATACAAATACAATTTTTGTCTTGGTGTTAAAACTAAAACCCTGAGATCGTAGAATTAAAGTGAATTTCAATCGTGCTGGATGTAAGGGATATATCCAGTATGGAGAATGGATAACATTCATAGTGTTTCTTTAGAATTTTTGGATCACATAATTCTAGTTCAGGAGTTTAATTGATCCCTTTTTCATCCTAAAAATCCAAAGATCCTGTAATTCATGCCATACTATATCATGTATATTGACTACTGATAAGTCTGGAACAAAAACAAGATGACGTAATTTTTCCTGCTGACTTGTAATAATTCTCTAGGTGAATGTCAGTTTGTAATGATTTCCACCTTGAAATACTGTCATTTATCTCATGATGGGATATATTCATAGATCGATACACATATGGACGGAATAAATTATTGTATAGCCCAGAGTTTGGTTTCGAACGATCAGATAGGCAACCACGATAATTACCACAGAGTGAGGCTCTTCAACTGTACATATTTTGTGTGACTGTTAGTGAATTTTCAGTTCAGTCTCATATATCAAGATGTTTATGTACTGTTCTATCAACTAACTGATTGCATGGTCTAGCTATCAACTCTATCATAGTTAAATGAATTGAGATGAATAAGTCAGTTTCTATTTAATTGACTAACTACTAATAATTTAGGTCAATTGACTTGAATATTCCATTACGAATTGGACCATTCAAAAAATAAGTCACTTCTATCAACCTGAAATTCAATCAATTCCTTCAAAAGAGATAAGTCTATTAACCTAGTGAGTAAACGAGATCTGATAACCATTCACTAGAACATACTTGAGCCACACTATTGTATTACGTAATACAACATGGTGGTTATGAGCTAATAGTCCTTTAGTAATTTGGTTATTGATTTGGTATCAAATCAGTGACAGTCTCGCAACAAGTCGTGATTCATTCAACGAAGTGCTATTCGGTCTACATAAATAGAATCAATGAGGATTTGAAATACCATGTTGTCAATAGTAATTATGTGTTTTATAAATTTCCATTAGATATAATCTAAAGTGATAATACTGAGCAGAACTCGACAATGAAAATGGAGACTTTTTATCGAGATTTTTATCCTACCATCATTGAAAGCCTAGAAGCTCTGAACTACTGTTTAATCATGACATGAAACTCCTAAGTAGTACTCGCCCACGATCTCACCATTGGGGATTACATTCAGGATATTCGGTATCTCTCACGAAAGCTGAGCCTCTGTACCATTGAGTCGGAATCCAGTGGAACAAAATGTTAACTTCAATCAATCAATGTGCAACATTGCTTGAGTATATTCTATTGTCTTAGTCGGGTACCTTTCTCACACTTGATACGAGTGAATTTCACTGGTCACAGCTCCGTAGAACTCCGAAAATTCTCTAAGATCGTCACTAGTGAGAACATTTAATTTAGTTTAAGCTAAAATAATTTGTTTGAAGATCGTTCACACAGAAAATAGGTGGTTAAGTAGTTAAATATTTTACCGACTGATTGAAAGAATAGTTCTTTAACTACTTACCCACAGCATGAAAATGATAACAGTTAGCTGAAGATGACAACTTGTAGCTAGTAATTTAAAAGTGAATGTTTCATTTCGTAACAAGTGGTGCAGTCAACACGTATCTCTAGAGCTAAGCATATCCGCAATCTTAAGGGAGCTTTTCTTTTCCATGTGATTCAAGTCTGTGTCATCCACTAGTGTATTCAAAGCCTCTACGGTAGATTTATTTAACGAAGTGAATGACCTACAGTTAGGGTGAGTTATGTACATCAATAGATTACCTAGTAGAGACCATTGTCATGTTTGTCATTTGGTGGCAAATGAATCTTATCAATCAACCTTTGGAGTGGCCTTTTAATTTAAACAATTCAATATATAACCACGTTATTGGATTGAATCATACCCTAACATAAAGAGTTAGACCAGAACATGATCAAATCATGTATAACTTTATATTAAACAAATTTATATCACTTACTGGCCTCCGACTTAAATAAGTTTCATTAACAATATTGAATAAAAGTATACGTATCAATCTATCTGGATCCCATAATTCAATAACTGAACTACCACGTACTGCAATCCAAACACCATTATCACCAAGACATATTTTTAATATTACATCTAATGGATTATTAGATATACTAATTTGTTTATAATAATCCATTGTTCTAAAACAGATTATGTTTTGGATTTCAAAAGGAAAAACAAACAATACAAAGAAAGATAATGTATGTAACCATAGAAACATTGAGTTATGTAATCAATTGTAATCACTACAGTAAGATCATTTGGGGATACTTACTTACGTCTGTTACTCCCAATGGAGCATAGGCCTCCGACTAGTATTCTCCAACCCACTCTATCCTAGGCCTTGCTTTCTAGTTCTATACAATTTTTGTTCATTCTTCTCATGTCTGTCTCCATTTTTCAGCCTAATGTATTTTTTGGTCTTCCACTTCTCCTTTAGTCTTGAGGATTCCAAGGGAGGGCTTGTCTTGTGATGCAGTTGGGTACTTTCCTCAATGTGTGTCCTATCCACTTTCAGCGCTTCTTCACTTGAATTTTCTTACTATGATTTAAAAATTCAATCCATTGATTCTGCAAACCACTTGGCTGTTTTTTCAGGTTGAAATGATTCACAGTGACTGTTTCATGTCAAACGAGTGTTATTTGTTACTTAAGTTTAAATAGAACATTCAGAGTTAGTCAGCTACTAGTTAGACGGACTCGGAGAAGAAAGAGTCACGAGGGTCATGCAGTGTCATTATTATTATTATTGGAGTAAAGAGAACTTATCATTATAGGAATCAGTAGTTTAATTATTCCGTGATGCATACTACAGGCATAAGTAGTATGTAACTCCAAACAGAAGTATTGTATATGGCAACAGAAGATTGAGAAGATTGAATCGAAGAGAACGGGAATAAAGAGTAATTGTAAAAGCGGTGAAGGAACGACGAAGATTAAGATAACTGATAGAGGATTCGCAAATCAAGTATTTAATGCATGGTTTTCACATTTTTTTTAAAAACTCTGTTCACAGTTAGCTCACCTGCAAATTCAATTACTTGAATATAATCATGTAAGTAAATAGTTAATAAGAAGCTCAGATTTTAGGCCACAGAACGATGTAGTACGATCCACTGATCAAGACAATGGTTTTATGTATTGATTTGATTATTGAAATAGTGCAATAAATAAGTTTAGATAAAAAAGAATGGGTAAGTTAAAACATGACCACCATGGAAAACCTGGAGACACTGGATGGCCGTTTCTTCGTAATATGGGACTCCATAGTAGTTTAAATCCATGATCCTGCACGCGGAGGTTGAATCCACTTCTTTTGGTGTTGCGCGTGAACGCCTAACCTCAAGGGGTTAAGTGTCCTGAGTTCGAGTCCCACGTACGGGATCGTGGTTGTGCACTGTTAAGGAGTCCCATACTAGAATGACATGACTCTCCAGTTCTTCCAGACTTACACTGATGATTCAGCTTTTATGGAAGGATGAATTAAACTATAGATTTTGATCCACAGCAGTGCTCACCCACGATCCCCTTCGCGGATCTCGAACCCATGACCTATCTGTCTCGTGTGCGAATACTTAATCTCTAGATCACTGAATTGACATTCTACGATTTTAGTGTCTAACTTCAATCAATCCATGAGATTGTGCCACCGTCTACCATTGTCTTCAATGATTTACTATCTCACAACGGCCGTCCAGCGTTTCCAGGTTTTCCATGGTGTTTTAGATTTAATGAACTCATGAATTCAACTATAAAATTACTATACTATCCACAAAAACCCCTTACTGATGAAAAAAAATAGAATGGGATAATTTAAAAATGTCAATTTTCATTAAACTCACTTAGCATGAAAAATGAATATAGAACTACCACTTGCACACCATAATTGATTCTTTGCCAAAAGTACAGATGATATTGGAATAAAACTAATAGTAATGTAATATATAGAATCACGTGGTTCTTCAAAGCCAATATTCTAAATTTTAGCAAAACAGATAAAACATAGAAAAATCATTCAATGAGGTGATTCAATTTAGTCGGAAATTCTAAATTGAAATCAAGTTCAACCAATTGTTTGTTATGTAATATGCATTTGTACTATGATCCATAGAATGTTTAATTGATTACTTCATTGGTATAGTTATACATTGGATTTAGGTTATATATGGATTGGTCAATAATAATCGCATTATCTCAATGAATAAAAAGAAAACAATATTTAAAACCTGAAAGTACTGGACAGTTGTTTCGTCCTGGTAGGAAACTCTTCAGCAGTGTACAATCATGATAATGCACACGGGAGTTGAATACAAGACTTTCGGTCTCGCGCGCGAATGTTTATTTATTTAAACACATAACCATTGGTACAAGGAGGCACCAAATACATATGGGCCACAAAAATCCTTCGATTTGTGTGAGGGCTAGGATACCGCGCGGGTGCCCAAACCGAACCAGGTGGCTTTGTTAGGGAGCCACACCTCGAGCCTTCGACCCGGAGGTCTAATCTACAAGACAGTGAAGCAACGTCAGGAGACTCAGTACCATGGTAGCTGGTGACCAACAACAGGTTCATACGCCATTTGTTCCTTCAGGATCCTGGAGCCCATGTGAATCATTGGTTTGGAATCAGGGTTTTCCAACTCCCCTAGGCGGACTCTCCATATCCACCAAGCCGGGTAAAGCGCCGAACATTCGGTTTTCGTCCTCTCAACTTCGTACACAACAATAGTGCTGCGAGAAGGCAGTGAGTAGGACCTCCCTGACAATCGTTGTACGCACGTGGCCGTTTGAGAGCATTTGGTGAAGGATAGCTAACTCCCCCTGCTCTCGGTCGTACCAGGGCATTCGGGGGCGCGAACACTTAACCTCTTGGGGCTAAGCGTCCTGAGTTTGAGTCCTACGTGCAGGAATCATGAATTCAACTATTCATATAGATTTTGATCAAATAAAAGATATCATAATAATCATGTTAATAAAATGAAAATCACATACTTCAATAACAACCAATTCACCATTTGTTAAACCAGCATAAACTTTATTAGTATGATCATGTAAAAAGTATGCAAAAGTTAAATCACTGACACTGTCATGAATTGGAATTTGCCAAATTTTCGAACTGTATTAAAAAAGGGATAATAAAATAAATAATATTTAATTTATATACTGATCTGATCAATGTTATTTGGCGCGATTATAATTTATGAACGAACCAATCAGATTTAAGATATAAAGTCTTGGATTTTGGCGCGAAATTTACTCATCCATTTGTCAAAATAGAGCTTTGGCATTACAGACGATGTCAGTTCACGATGAAAATCCAAAATCTGATTTCTAACTCTAACCATCATCTGTAAATTATAATTCTTATTCTTCACGATACTTTATAACCTTCATTTAGCCCCAGGAAGTAGATGGGCATTCTCATGGTCACTTTAGCGTCACTCAAAGGTCATCCAAAAATTATAGTCTCATTGAATAAACTGTTGTAGTGAATGAAGATTTGGCCCAGATAACCAAGTTATTGTTTAACACAAGATTATAGAGTACCTTCATAAAATATGCAAATTATACACTAAATACATCATTTGCACATCTTCCATCAACTGTCTCTTACAAACATCATTGTTCCTTCATTACTGTTGTTATCTTGATTGATTTCAGTTTGCTTTTCAGTTTTCTTTATTTCAGTCTTCTCAATCTTTTGCTCTCAGGTGTTCCCTTACGGTTGGTGCTACCTACTACTTATATCTGTTAACATAATTGGCGTACACCACACTGTTACTTAGTTTAAGTGTAATCAACTGATCCAATGCACTATATATATATAGTTCTGTCGACCTGCCGGGGCACCAATATACAACATCTATCCGGCACTTGGAGCGTTCAACTCCTGAACTCCAGCTGACCGCTCAGCCATCTACATCCAATGTCCGTCCAGCATCCTTACGTCCCACCGCTCCTCTCCATCGACAGCACTCGCTACAGCCCATGCCACCCCACCAGAACATTCCACTGGACGCCACTTTTCAGCACCAGACTGCCCCAACCGGCACCTTGGCTCCAGGCTCGCAGCGGCATCCACAGAACAGCACTCTTCCCCCTCTTGGTAGGTAGCGACACATTTGGTCTCGCACGCGAACGCTTAACCTCTAGACCACTGAGCTGGCCGGCATTCATCGGTGAAAACGTTTAATCAATTTAGGTGGGAGTTTATTATAAAATAGTGTGAAGATCCTTAAAAATCCTCAGGTGAAATCTCATATTTTTGTGTAGAACAGTTTCCAACAGTCTGATTCCATCACTAACAATTATTTTTTACTTTCAGTATTCAATAATATAAGTGCAAATTACCTAGGTAGTGTATTTTTTCACGTTTGAAGGTTATACACTAATAATAAGTGTTTACATGTGGGGTGCATAAAAGGTACAATAGTTCCGGAACGTATTCGATGCTGACATTTTCCAAAGATAACTCTACAGTCACTCATCAAAGTGGTGTATTAACATCCTTTAAATGTCTTCCCATATTTCAGCCATTTTTATTGTATCAAGCCCATACAGATTATTCTTTCTTCTGGACAGATCAATCTATTCATTCTTCTCAGGCCACATTTTGATCCTGTCACTTATTCACTTATTAATCCTGATCATTTTTCTATATGATCGTATGTGTGTTAATTACTTACCTTATTGTTTGTATCTGTAACTTATTTTTGGTTGACTATAACTATCAATTAACGCTTGATTAAAGTAAGTTGGCTCAGTCGCCTTCTTCACCGTATGTCATTTCGTCTCGTTTCGCTCTCCTCTGTTCTCTTCTCTTCGCTTTCTTTGCTCCGTTTCCCCAATTCTCTGTCCAGACCAACTATTGTGTGAAACATATGTATTCGAAATTCATTCTCATATTTTACTTGTTTAATTCTGTTATTTACTAACGCGAGTTAAGTTAGTGATTATATACGAGGGGAGCCGGAATGTATATTTCAATAACAATCATCAAATGATCTAACTGGAGTCATATAAAGAGTCATTAAAGAGGTGAGCCTAACGACAAACCTAACACAGCAAACTACATCGATGAAGAACCTTCCATACACCATACTTTCGATGAAAGAACTCAACGTAAAGTTTGACTTTTGCCAACTGACGTCATCTATGGCAAAGAGGAGATATCCATCTATCAATTAATGGACTAGTATACTGTGCAGCAGTTCGTTCTGTTCTACTTTACGGTTGCAAAACGTGGCAATTAACAGCAGATATTCGTAAGCTACTAGTATTTAACCACAGATATCTTAGAAATAATTCTCCCATCTACTGTTATCACCGGCTAAGTAATAGTGAGGTTAGGTGTAGGGTATTGGAGAATGATGATAAGTCAGTTGGTGAGGTTGTGAATATTCATCGGCTGAGATGATTGGGCCACGTGTTACGTATGTCTGAACACCGATTACCACGACGCACAATGCTGACCAGTGTTAGAGATAGTTGGAAGAAAGTTGTAGGCGGCCAAACCATAACGTAGCATTAGTCGTTGAAGTCACTAACTTCTAGTGTGAGTCATGTTGGTAGATGCAGACTACTTGGTTGGGGTCCGCGTGACTATCATAACCAATTGTTGGAGACTGTGTGTGACATGTAATCATAATCATTACACCATAGACACTTTATAGTGTTAATCAAATTACAAAATAATCAATTGTAAAACTTACTTTTGTATCACTGAATAAGCACATAATTGTTTAGACATCATACCAAGTAGAATAATTTCATTACTAAATGCACATATACAACTGACACGAGATTCCAACTGAATTGAAATAAATAAATAAATAAAAATAATTTGAAGAATATCTGGAACTCAAAACAACTGTCAGTCAACCAACACCAATGTCAGGATTTTTAATACAAATGTCAAGACAGTTCTACTTTATGGGACGGGAACTTGGAGAACTACGAAACCCATCATCCAGAAGATACAGGTGTTTATTAACAATTGTCTACGTAAAATACTTCGGATCCGTTGGCTGGACACCATTAGCAACAACCTACCGTGAGAGAGAACAAACCAGATTTCAGTGGAGGAAGAAATCAGAAAGAAGCGCTGGAAGTGGGTAGGACACACATTGAGGAAGGCACGCAACTGCGTCACAATGCAATCCCTCACATGGAATCCTCAAGGATAAAGGGATTAGTACAACGGAACAATGCAAGAATAATATTGGATCAATCAAAAACAGGTCTGAATAAGTTGATGTCTTGTCATTTCTGTCAAGGTGATTCATAGGTGATATGTATGTAAATTTGTGTGTGTATGTATGTGTGCATTGCTTAGGAATGAAAACTTGTGTGACCTTTATGGTAAGAAAGGATAGAGTTTAAATTTGTAGTATGATAGTGTGAAATTGTAAATACGATCAGACTGAATGGCTAGGATAGATGGTCCAAGTAGGATGTATAGTAAGACCTTCTTTTCTATTGAGAGTAGTATGATTAAGCATTATATGGAACGCCTCAGCTACCCTCCTTTCTTTGTAGTTGGAAAAGCCTTTTTGCAATATTTTGATATTTTAAAAATCGATTTGGTGGTTGTTGAAAATGGCATGAACTGCTATTGCCGATTTAATTTGAAGTTGGTTCAATTCTACAGGATTGTTAGGAGGTTTCTTTGTGTACCTAATATGTTCTTTGGCTCTAGTCAGGATTTCGCGGGATGACTCTCCAATATAATAGGCATCACAATCGATACAACCTAATTTGTAGACGCAGTTCTGTGTGGACATGAAAGGGATTTTTTCTTTCAGGCGAACTAAAGTATTACGTAGTGTGTTCGTTGTTTTGTAATACACTTTAATTCTGTGATGTTTCAAGATTCTTTGGATTTCTTCTGTTGTGCTATGACGGTATGGTAGAACTACAGTACCAATCCATGGCATTTCATTCGAATCCTTATTATAATGTAATAAATTGTTTTGTTTTAATATGCTTCTAATAACCTTCATAGGAAAATTATTAAATTGTAAGATGCTAACTATATTCATTTGTTCTTTTTGTTTGTCTTCCTCTCATGTGATGATCTTGTTAGCCCTTCTAAAAAGATTTAAGGCTAGCGAGATCTTTGCACTGAAAGGATGTGCTGAATGGAAGTCAATATAACGATTTGAATGTGTCGGTTTTCGGTAAATGGATAGGTTTAGACTTCCATTTGGATTTCTTTTTACTAAGCAATCCAAGAATGGTAGCTCACCATGTACATTTTCATTTTCATTCGTGAATTTGATGTGCGATGAAAGTGTATTTATTCGTCTTGAAAAAAGATCGTAGATGAGTCTTTTTTATAACAACAAATGTATCATCTACATATCTAAGCCAAATTCGTGGTATAATGTTGTGGGCGAAGATATTAGTTATTATTAAACTGTTAACTAATGTGTTAGATGGTTGTGGATAGGCGACAACAAACACCATTTGGCCTAGGTTATACGTTACCTGGAACTCGCTAGTTAGGCGTACGTGTAATCATGGTGAGATTGATAATTTTCTGTGAGACTTGTATACGCCTCGTCTAGCTACAGATCTTCAGATATTACTACTACGCTATTCACGTTCCTAAATGACCTCCTATTGGTCTGAGGTGATCACCATCGATTGGTCTATTAACAGTAACCAGTATCTTATCTATGTAGTCTTTTAGTACTTGTAAAACTCTGTTTATCACTGGTTTACATGAATCAACATTCTAAAATGAGTTTCACCTTCCTCAAGATCATAGATAACCTTGCTGATGAATGTCAAGTAGCATGAAACGTATGTCAATCTGGTTTTTCTCTTTGCTAAGTCCAAACACTTAACATCTCAGAACGGTGTATGTGATGTTAGTCATTTAGATTGGAGGCCATATTGTAACTTCGTTTATGGGAATCAATCAGCGACTAAACAAACAACATTTTGGTTACTATTCAATGGTTAATCAATTAAGCCAACTACATAACTTTCAGTAATGATGATAGAAAAAGAAGTAACATGGAAAAGTGTTTTTAATCTAGAAATAATCTTTCATAGATAAACATAATATCAAACTGTATTATAAAATGTAAGAATGATGTACTCACTTCATAACCGATACTTTGCATACAGTTTGATGTGACAACAACTTCTGAAATTTGGCTGTATGATTTATCACCATGACAAATCCACAAATGTTCTATAGTAAAAAACGATAATATTTAAGCATTGTTAATTGATTAGATCGATATCATCATGGTTTATAAAAGAGATCATGAATGGATAATATTGAAGAAATAATATATTACAGTAGTTGAGATTATGAGTCAGTTGAAGCTACACCACCATGGAAAACCCGGAAGCACTGGACGACCGTCCTGTCATACAGTGGGACTCTGCATCAGCATACATCCATGACCACGCTTCGCGAGATTCGAAACCGGGACCTATCAGCTTCGCGCGCGAGCGCTTAACCTGTAGACTACTGAGACGGCTTACCACTAGAACTTCAAGAAATACCTCTTGAAGCCAGTCACTAGTGAGCATATAATGATTTATATCAGTAAGGATCTTGTGGATACTATAGTAATTTTAATGGTTGAGATCTTGAATCAATTGAAGCTAAACCAACATGGAACACCATGAGGCGGGATCGTGGATGCACATTGCTGAATAGACCCATACTAGGACGAAGCGGCCGTCCAGTACTTTAAGGTTTTTCATGGTGGTGGTCTAGCTTCAATTGACTCATGATTTCAACTACTAAAATATGTTAATATATTGACAATTATAGTGGAAATATTTATGTGTTTATAATGGTTAAGCACAACTTTTCATTTAGATATTTCTAATATTTCCTTTGGATTATTCAATTGGTTTAATTTAATAGTATCATTTATAATAAAAATCTTACCATTATCATAAAACGTGATTGCTTGAATTACAGCTTGGTTTTCTTTAGTAGATCGTTTGTATTGAATGTGATTCTATTAAATAACATTTGAGAATAATAATAGATTTATGTTATAGTTTAATGGCTCCAAAAAAGCATTCGAAAACAAGAATAGTACTTATTAACTTACTTCCTTACGCCTGTTACACCACGTCGAGGAGCATAGGTCAAACATCAACACTCTCCATACAAAACTGTCCTAAGCAATCCTTTCCACTTATTTACAGTTGTTATTCATCATTTTCACATCTGCTTTCATTTCCAAAAGTAATGTGTTTTTGGCCTTCCACTTTTCCACTTCCCTTCAGCATTCCAAGTTACGAGTCGCCTTGTGATGCAATTTGATGATTTCTTGAATGTACGTCCTATCCACTTACAACGTCTTTTCCTGATTTCCTGTTCAGTTGGGAGCTGGTTTGTCCTCTCCTACAGAATGCTGTTGATGATGGTATTCGGTCAATGGATGTTGAGTATCTTGTATAGGCAACTATTTATAAATACTTGTAACATCTTGATGATTTTTGTAATAGTTCTTCAAGTTTCAGATTCATAGAGTAGAACTGTCGTGATGTTCGTATTGAAGATTGTGAGCATCCATATGGCGCTACTATATTTCGTACTACATAAGTGTGACTATAAGTATTCAAACTATTACATTTCTACATCAGATTACGTCATCCTAATGAAGGTAAGTACACTGTCTAGATTTCTTAACCCAAATGGACTATTTCGAGATTAATTTCTTTTTTAACAATCTACTCTAATAACTGTAATCCACATGAATAATACAACACTCTTGTTATCTATGAATGTCTTTGCATTTGTAAATACCTATCTTTCTTCTTCTTCTTCGATGTTTCGTCACTTATCAATAAAATACTGTTCCTTGAAAATATTACACTTGTATCATATTGCATCACCAACTGATTGGTAAGTCGGATCAATATTTAGGGAAATAATGAAATCTCATCCCACCCACTGTTAAGTAACTCAGATTGATAACAGTTTTTAACGAAAGCGCAATGAATTGATCATAACCAAAAGCATAACAATCAGATGGATTGAGATCAACTGGATAATGATTTACATTCAGAGAACACCGATGATCATTCCTCAAGAACGTCCATATATGACCCCGCACAAGAATGGACTGTTATCCTTCTTGTCTTGTGGAGAACACAGTCATTTAAAACCTCTGAGTCGTAAAGTTCCGACGATATTAGGAATTATCGAGTTAATCATCAAAATGATTCGGAATGAAAGATTACAGATTGAATGAAGTTAGGAATTTAGGCAATTAGATTTTGACGTTAACCGCTGAGGACATTAAGTTTGTTGCGATATCTAAAATGTCTAAATTTAATAGCATGCAGCGTCACGAATATGTACTATCCCAAAGTTTTCGAGGATTCAAAAGACATTGTCATTAAATCAGAGACTAATCTTTACAAACTATCCAAGTAGATAGCATTAAATATGTATGACTAGAGTTGCATATCAAGGATTGATCTCTGATAGGGAAACATTGGATATCAAGAAACACTGAACGGCTGCTCTTTCCTTGTATGGGACTCTTCATCAGCTCAGAACTACCATTCTACAAGAGATAGGACCCAAGACCTACAGGTTTTACATCGGTCTACACCTTTACACCTCTCTACCACTTTACTACATGATAAGAACAACAAATATAACTACAATAAAAGAAAACTTACTTGATTCTCAATAAATTCATCAGGTGATTCTTTCATAACATTTTGCCAATATCCTTTTTTTATAGACATTTTTTTACTTAATATTTCATAATGATAAGCACGACGAGTTGCAATTAGTTGAGGTTTAGGAAATGGTCGAAGTTCTTCAAAAGCTGTCTAGAAAAACATATTAAAAACAGTTAGTGTTGATGTGTACAATTGTATTGTGTAGACGAACTGATGATATTCAAAATGGTACGTCTTGGGGTTATTGCAAGGAATTCAAAAAGCAGTGATCAACAGTCCATACAGTCAAGAGTGTTTGTATAATCTCTCAACGTCTCCAAAGATTTAAATTCAAGCAACTAGTTGAATAAGTCTTTAAAATTATGATTAAAAAGTATTCTCACACTCCTAACCCTAACCCTAATCCATTCTTAATTTCTGACGCTGATCTATCTCATTATTTATTACGCTGTATTATCGTCTTTTTGCCACTAAACACTGATTTTTTGATAGGCTGATTAGTCGTTCAAGATTGTTTATATAGTACAATTTTATAGTTGAGTTCGTGAGTCAGTTGAAGCTAGACCACCATGGGAAACCTCGAAGCACTGAATGTCTATTTTGTCTTAGTAGGGGACTCCCCATAAGTGCGTATCCACGATCACGCCCCGTGAGATTCAAAACCACGACCTATCGGCCTGTATTTCCTGGAGTTTCAGTGAGAAACAGTGACCAATGGAGTTCAACACGGTCTATTGTGAGATAGTAAATCACTGAAGACAATGGTGGATGTGTCGCTCAGTTGCGTGGATTATTTAAAGTTAGACATCAACACTACTGGATACCGGCTCAATGGTCTAGAGGTTAAGCGCTCGCACATGAGACTGATAGGTCCTGGTTACAAATCCCGCGAGGCGGGATCGCGGATGCACATTGCTAAAGAGCCCCATACTAGGATGAAACGGCCGCTCAGTGCTTCCAGGTTTTCCACAGTGGTCTAGCTCCAACTGAATCATCAACTCAACCATAGTACAATTTTACCTGATGATATATTAACCCATTTTCATTTGTATAATATCAAATACTGATCAGTAATGAGGTATAGTGTACACATAACTCATCTATTTAGAAGCTCGTAAGTTGTTTAGAACATTATAATCCTGATAATGTCATTCACTAGTATACTGAATATAATTCTGTTCTTCCATGTGTGATACAAGATACTAAGTAGTAGTAATACGTTAATACCGAAATCCATGGGTTTGAATCCTGACAGCGGGATCGTGGATGCGCACTGATGAGTAGTACCACAATAGGACGAAACGGCCGTCCAGTGCTTCCAGGTTTCCAGTGGTGGTCTAACATCAATCGGTACATGGTCTCAATCAAAAACATAATAATCTCTACAACCCCATACTGATAAATCTAAGTTGTTTTCACTAAAAGTAAAAGCAAACATAAGAAAACTAGAATGCCTGATCGTATTGTACACATGTATCAGTTAGTCCTGTACGCAGACACTTTACAACCTTAGGATTTGGTTTATTACTGATCTTTCTTAAAGTTATACATAGAGTATGATAGCCTGTGGAGCTAGTCGACTACATAAACAGAAGAATATGAAATAAGTTTACAATTCTTGGAAAGTTTTTTTAGTTGTCACAATCTGTATTACTCATTTATGTGTATCCTGTTATATCTGATGTGTTGTTCAGTCGTACTATTTCTTTGCTCTCGATCCAGAAGGATATAGACTTTCTAGTTAGCCACAAGACAAATAAATTTATTAACTTACTTTAATTAATCCGTCAACATCATTGGTTAATCGAGTTGCTGCTTTAAGACATTTCCAAAAACTGATTGTATCACTTTGTTCCAATAGCATATCTTGATTACGTTTAAGAATTGCCACTGCAAATCGAAACAATGTTTCTGAACCTTCTAGAAGAAACACATCCCAAATTCGTATCAATGTCTAAAGGCAGTAAGGAAAGTGTATAGCATTTGATGAATCAATTTAAAAGAATATAATCAGCACAGATAATATGACATAAGCGCAATGGAAACTACTAACGCCTGTTACTCTCAATCGAGCATAGGCCGCCTATCACCATTATCCAACACACTCTGTACACGGCCTTCTTTCTCAGTTCTGTCCAATTCTTGTTCATTTTTATCATATCTATCTCCATTTCTCGGAGCGGTGTTCTTTGATCTTCCACTTCTTCTTTATCCTTGAGCATTCCATGCGAGGGATTTCATTGTGACGCAGCTGCGTGCCTTCCTTAATGTCTGTTCAATCCATTTCAAATACTTCTTCCTGATTTATTCCCCCACTGCAGTCTGGTCTCTTCTCTCTCACAGTAGGCTGTTGTTGATAGTGTCTGGCCAATGGATCCGATGTATTTTGTGTAGAGAACTGTTCACAAACACTTGCATCTTCTGAATGATGGCTTTCCTAGTTCTCCAGTCTTCCGCCCCATACAGTAGAACTGTGTTGACATTTGGATTGAAAATTCTTAACTTGGTGTTGGTCGACAGACAGTTGTTTTGAGTTCAAGATTTTCTTCAATTGTGAATATGCTGCTCTTGCTTTACCGATCCGCTCCTTCGCATCTGCGTCAGATCCACTGTGTTCATCAATCATGCTGCTCAGATATGTAAAGGCTTTTACATTCTCTAAAGCTTCTCCATCAAGTGTGATTCGATTGGTGCATGCTGTGTTGTATCGGAGAATCTTGCTTTTCGCTTTGTGTATGTTGAGATCTACTGATGCTTAGGCTGTTACTGCTACTGCTGCTGCTGCTACACTGGTCGTCTTCTCCTTCATTTGTTTGTTGTGTGTGATAGAAGAGCCAGATCATCTACGAAGTTTAGGTCGTCCAGTTACATCCTCGCTGTCCACTGTATCATGAGCTTCTTCCCAGATGTTGGCATTTTCATAATCCAGTCGATCGCAAGGAGAAAGAGAAGTGGTGAGAGTAAGCAACCTTGCCTGACACTAATCTTTACTTCGAACGAGTCTGTCAATTGTCCTCCATGCACTATTTTCTAGTTTGATCCATCATAGGAATTCTTCATGATATTGACTATTTTCTGTGGCACGCCGTAATGTCGAAGAAGCTTCCATAGTGTTGTCCTATCCACTGTACAATGGAACAACCAAGTATCCGTTCCATATCTCTAAACATAGATCCTGTTGGCTCTCTCAAACTATATCTATTATTTTCTCGTTGTCCACTGAAGTTGATATTATTTCCCTTACTATGAATCACATCTCCGTTTATCACTCATTCCGCTAATCTATTCATTCCAGACCCTAGATTATCTATGGTTGCATTATATGCTTGTTGTCATTATTGAATTCAAGTACAAGTAGAAACTATGTATCACATGGTTATATTTCTAAAATCTCTAAAAACTTAGTAGCTAAGATCAAACATTTTACAAAAGGTAGTTGATCATTATGAAAGGGCTACGTTTCTACATTTAAAGAACATATGGAACTAAAAACAACTGTTTTCATATCTATATTAAAGTCAGAATCTTCAATACGAACGTCACGACAGTTCTATTCTATGAATCTGAAACTTGGAGAACTATTACAAAAATCATCAAGATGTTACAAGTATTTATAAATAGTTGCCTATACAAGATACTCAACATCCACTGACCGAATACCATCATCAACAGCATTCTGTAGGAGAGGACAAACCAGCTCCCAACTGAACAGGAAATCAGGAAAAGACGTTGTAAGTGGATAGGACGTACATTCAAGAAATCATCAAATTGCATCACAAGGCGACTCGTAACTTGGAATGCTGAAGGGAAGTGGAAAAGTGGAAGGCCAAAAACACATTACTTTTGGAAATGAAAGCAGATGTGAAAATGATGAATAACAACTGTAAATAAGTGGAAAGGATTGCTTAGGACAGTGTTGTATGGAGAGTGTTGATGTTTGACCTATGCTCCTCGACGTGGTGTAACAGGCGTAAGTAATTAAGTTGACCATTAAAGTCCTCTCGATTGCGTAACCATAGCTACAACTTGGTAACAATAAAATATCTTATATGTGTAATGAAATCAATAAGCCAATGTTTATCTAATATATACTTACTTCAAATGGTACAGAATCATAGAATACAGCTAAAAACCAATTTAATGTCACTGCAGATATATCAATACCTAATCGTTTTAAATGTGATGATAGACGTGGTAGTTTTTCATTTACTATTTCTTTTAATACAAGTTGATCAACTTGTGCATCAATTAAACCAGAATTAAAGTAATTCTCCGGTAAAAATCGTTCCAATATAGCAATTAGACACCTAAAATTACAAGCAAATACATTTTAACCATATATGATAAATATTAGAAGGGGTATTGTGGATATTAGAGTAGTTTTAATAGTTAAGATCATGAGTCGATTGAAGCTAGACCATCATGGAAAACCTGAAAGTACTGGATGGCCGTTTTGTCTCAATGTCTGACTCCTCAGAAGTGTGCATACACGATCCCGCCTCGCGAGACTCGAACCCAAAACTTATCAGTCTCGCGTATGAGCGCTCAACCACTAGACCACTGAACTGGCCGGCATCCAACGGTATTAATGTCTAACTTCAACTAACCCATGAAATCGAGCGACAAACCCACCATTGTCATTGGTGAGTTACTATCTCACAACAGACCCGGTTGAACTTCACTGGTCACTGCCTCCTACTAGATAAATATAAGGTTGAAATGAGTTATATCATCATGAATTTCTATGTGTTATCATTGAAATGTAATCAGTGTGACTATAATTCATGGACGGGTCAACCAGAAACGTTTGAAGGTTTTCAAAGTCATAGCGCCAATTTCAGTACCTGATACTCATGCACGATCGGTTTGCAGTGGATTTTAGAGAAAATGTGATAATTGAGCGGCTATAACAAATGGGACTACTAAGAGTTTCCTTTATTTGTGATTAAGGTAATTAATTGACTTGTGAACCTTGTGTAGTCTACCGTGAGGATGTTGTCTTTTAATGTAATATGTATTGGAGGAAGAAGTCTGCTAGAATAGGATTTTTCCGCTCGATCCGTATTGAGACTAAGGCAATTTATAATGATTGTTGAGAACTGGATAATAAAAGCACCAGTAACACCGGCCGCTACCTGGTACTACAATATATACGGTTGAATGGAGAGCGTACAGATGCATACAGAGACTTTTTTATGTGCATCGTGTCGTTTTCCACAAACGGCATTTTGTGGGCCCAACTAACGGAGTGCACATAAACAATATTTTAGCTATGTGGTTGGGACTGAAAGAGTTTTTGCTACCAAAGGCTGACTATTATGTAGCCATATGGATGATTTCCTCTACTGTATTCATGATGATTTTAGAACCTCTGAACCTCTTTCTATCCTTGACAAGTTTTTGAACCATGTAAAAGAAGTGTACTCACTTTGATTCTTTGGTTTTGTACAATATATTTTTATCCCATACTAACTGTCTTCTGATTGGCCAATAGTTATCAAGGCCACTTAAGATTCGTTCAAAGGTCTTCTATAAATTATAGCCTAATTCAATTAGTTTTACAATCATTGATATAACCCCTTGAAGGACTCAGTAGCTAAATGAATAATGCGATGACATTTAAGGCGAACGACACTGGGTTCGAGTCCCAAAGGTGAACATCAACTGTGAGATGCAGATACATACAGGTGACAAGTCCCAAATAGGACGAAACGCTGGTAAAATTGGATTTCACTGCTAACCACTATACATCTTTGCTTATAAAGCCTGTTCAGTTGTCTCTAAGTCTATTCTCAGTGTTTGTTATGTTATCTGAGTATAATTTTTTGTTTTTAGTAAGCTTAACAACATTATTTAAGTCTACATTTCCAACTGATAACCAAGACCTAAAGTCTTTAGATATAAGAGTATTACTTTTAAGACTATTAGTAATAACTACAAGGAAACCTTATTAATCTCTCTAGTAATTCAGAATTAAGATGGAAATTTTCATCTCATGCTCATTCCATGTAAAGTATTGTAGAGAATGTCTTGGTTAAGAGCTAAAATTAAAGCTTCTATGATTGTCTTAATTCTAAATATAATGATTGTGATCGTTGTTGAATTGTGTCGGATTGGTGTCGGTTTTTGGTGTAAAAAATTTATTTATGTTCTGGTAAGGCTAATCACGTATTCTCGATCTGATTTAGGTTGAAGCCCTGTTGGATCGACATTGGGAGGTAATCTTGTGTAAATATTCGTCTAAAGTAAATTAACGTCTCATTCGTGTAGATGAAGAAACTCCGACCGTTATAACAATTTCAAATATAAAGATTATCCACTTAGCTACTGAGTTCTGATCGCCACTAGCTTATGCAATTATTACATCCCGATACGTTCAGCTGACGAGTTCTAAATAGAACGAAATGCGTATCCTGGATTCGACTGCTTGAAGTCACTAAATTGTAGTCTTAGCCATATCGTTAGATACAGAATACTTGGTTGGGTTCCATGTGACTATGGGAACCAATGGTTAAAGACTGTCTGTGACATGGCTCAGAATCGATCACAATGGTGTAGGTGTATATACTCTCTATATTCCCTATAAACCATGAGATTAAAATCGCTTCACATCTTTCTTTCTGCACTATATCCATACATAAAATCTTTCCTTTAAATATTTTACCATTGAGTTAACTGCTTATATCAATCCGGTGTTTGTCTTGCTAATGAGGTATGGCAACTTGGACCGATGCATATATGTGCCTGGTCCTACGTTGTAACTGACTGATTGACTGACTATATAATTCCATCATAATTACTGTTATACACTTTACTAATGTTACAATGAATTTTTAAAAGTAATAATTTACTGTGATTTACCAGAAAGCATCTTCTTTTCTTAAGAATAACAATGCAACAGCTGCTATAAAATTCATACCCTGACAATAACCAATTTTAGAATTGTGTATACTATAAGCTTGTAAAACTTCTTGAAGTTTTTGTACCTAAATTTAGTATAGAAAAAAAATAGAAAGAATAACATAGTCATATTCCATACAAACAATTGAATGGAATTCATCGCTCTACATCAACTTCATTGACTATGAGAAAACATTTGATAGCGTGTACGGGATAACACTATGGAAGCTTCTTCGACATTACGACGTGCCACAGAAAATAGTCAATATCATGAAGAATTCCTATGATGGATCAAACTAGAAAATAGTGCATGGAGGACAATTGACAGACTCGTTCGAAGTAAAGATTAGTGTCAGGCAAGGTTGCTTACTCTCACCACTTCTCTTTCTCCTTGCGATCGACTGGATTATGAAAATGCCAACATCTGGGAAGAAGCTCATGATACAGTGGACAGCGAGGATGTAACTGGACGACCTAAACTTCGTAGATGATCTGGCTCTTCTATCACACACAACAAACAAATGAAGGAGAAGACGACCAGTGTAGCAGCAGCAGCAGTAGCAGTAACAGCCTAAGCATCAGTAGATCTCAACATACACAAAGCGAAAAGCAAGATTCTCCGATACAACACAGCATGCACCAATCGAATCACACTTGATGGAGAAGCTTTAGAGAATGTAAAAGCCTTTACATATCTGAGCAGCATGATTGATGAACACAGTGGATCTGACGCAGATGCGAAGGAGCGGATCGGTAAAGCAAGAGCAGCATATTCACAATTGAAGAAAATCTTGAACTCAAAACAACTGTCTGTCGACCAACACCAAGTTAAGAATTTTCAATCCAAATGTCAACACAGTTCTACTGTATGGGGCGGAAGACTGGAGAACTAGGAAAGCCATCATTCAGAAGATGCAAGTGTTTGTGAACAGTTCTCTACACAAAATACATCGGATCCATTGGCCAGACACTATCAACAACAGCCTACTGTGAGAGAGAAGAGACCAGACTGCAGTGGGGGAATAAATCAGGAAGAAGTATTTGAAATGGATTGAACAGACATTAAGGAAGGCACGCAGCTGCGTCACAATGAAATCCCTCGCATGGAATGCTCAAGGATAAAGAAGAAGTGGAAGATCAAAGAACACCGCTCCGAGAAATGGAGATAGATATGATAAAAATGAACAAGAATTGGACAGAACTGAGAAAGAAGGCCGTGTACAGAGTGTGTTGGATAATGGTGATAGGCAGCCTATGCTCCACTATGAGTAACAGGTTTAAATGAGTAAGTAATTATTCCACATACAGTTAATGTGGCCTCTAGGCAAACGTTTAATTGAGTTACCATTCAATAAATTACATTTCGAATATCATTAAATCCACTGCTAAAACACTAATAAATCCTCATTAGTGTATAATGAAAACATCTTTCATAGGAGGTTAAACAGAGTGCACAATGCTTAATCAATTGAAGATCTTTAAGCAAATACCAGTATTGATTTTCCATATGTTTTGGATGAAATCAGTTGTGTACAACACTATGAATCTATAACTCATATGAGTGAACATTGGTAGAAAGAAGTATTACAACAAATTGTGTCAACGTCAACTTTAATGTCAACGCAACTTTTTGGATAATTCAGATCCATTCATTGAGTACACTATGACCATCCATAAATATGTTGGCACCATTTCTGCTACTTTTTCTTTAAATTATTTTATTCCAATGATTTTAAGTCAATATTTTATGTGCAACACTGAACAATAATGCCAGAATGTTTGGGATGCAGTTCTCCTACTCTAAATGCAAGTTGTTGTTTCGCAACTGGCCTACGTCAACACCTGAACTAAGGATAGCGAGTGAAGTAATCGAACGCGTTGACAACTTCACTTATCTTGGAAGTCTGATAAGCCCTAACGGGTTGGTGTCCGATGAAATCTCTACACCGATTCAGAAATCTCATTTGGCTTTTGCCAAATTACGTCATCTATGGCAAAGAGGAGATATTCGTCTATCAATTAATGGACGAGTATACTATACAGCAGTTCGTTCTGTTCTAATTTACGGCTGAGAAATGTGGCCATTAAGAGTAGAAAATACTCGTTAGCTACTGGTATTTGACCACAGATGTCTTAGAAATATTGCTCGTATCTACTGGGATCACCAACCAAGTAATGGTGAGGTTAGATGCAGGGCATTGATAAATGATGGTAAATCAGTTGATGAGGTTATGAATTTTTATCGACTGAGATGGTTGGACCACGTGTTACGTATGTCTGAACACCGATTACCACGACGCGCAATGCTGACTAGTGTTGGTGACAGTTGGGAGAAAGTTAGTGGGTGATTGATGTGTGGGCGAGAATGATAATGATTGGTTGTCTGCTTAGTCAGACATGTAGATGGTCTGATAGGTGTCAGATGAGTTATACATTCCCCTATCCTTATTATTATTACTCACTTACTATTGACTGTTCAGTGTTTTTGGGTCGGATTTTAGTGTGAAAATACATTAAGTTGTGGTCAGGCTAATCACGTGTTCTTGATCTGAGTTGTGTCGAAGTCCTGTAGAATAGACACTGGGAGGGAATCTAGTGTAGATATTCGTCTAAGGTAATTTAACGTCCGATTCGTGCATACGTGTATACAAAGTAAAACCAAGAGTTTTAACAGTGGCCAGACCACAACGTGGCACCAGTTCTTGAAGTCACTACCTCATAGTTTGAGCCATATTGGTAGATTCAGACTATCGTAACTAATTGTTAGAGACTGTGTTTGACATGGCTCAGAATCGATCACAATGGTGTAGGTGTATACACTATTTGTCTTCGCTTAAACAATGAGATTAAATTAGCTTCATATCTTTCTTTCTACGAACTGATTCTTTCTAACTGTACTATATCCCAATATGCAATCTTTCTTTTATATATTACCACCATTAAATTAACCACTTCTATGAATTCGGTGTCCATGTTTTTGTGCTAGTGAAGTGTGGCAACTTGGACTGATGCATATATGTGTTTGATTCTATGTTGTAACTGACTGACCGGCTGAAAGTTTATTGCAGTGTTGAATGCCACAATGAAATTGACTAGTTGATCACAGTTCACAACAATTTCAATGTTGATTGGTATAGATTACTGTTAAGAAATTTAACCGGCCGTTTCTGAATTTGTTTGGTTAAGATAGATTGAATTTCAATTCAACTATTCTCTGTTATGAGGCCAATGTAAGGTTACGTGTAAGCTTTATTATCACTATATATCATTGCAACTATGTAGATTTCATGAGGTTTCGTGACTCATTTTAAACCACTTCTTCAGAAAACAAATAAATATTATTTGACATTTTATGTTTACACTTTGAATAATGAAACTTTTGAAAGCTCAACTTTACATTTATTGTTGGACACAAAGTAACTTTGATGGAGTTTTGTTCTCTGAACTGGATAATTTGGTCGTGGAGCTTTCATCGTTCTTCTGAATGATATCAGTTCTACCTAAAGTTTGTGCTGATGATGTTGTTCAGAAGATCAACGTAAGGTTCATGACCAAAACATTTTGAACAAAACTCCATCAAAATTATCCACCAGAGCTACAAATCTTTTCCATCATCTCACAAAGTAACATTTAAATTATAATCATTATTTGTCTTTCTTACCCCAGGCGCGTCAATATTATCAAATTGTACATTATTTGGCATAGTTCTCAATAAATCAAGTGAGATTTGACGTCTATGTTGAGCTGCAAGCTAAAATTATAATAGAAATTATATTTAGGATCATAAAATGAATATGAATGATTTGCTTTAAACAATGAAGTGATCAGTCAACCGTTATCTGTAGTTCAGTAAATTGTATAAATATTAATGCCAAGGATACACTTGACAGATTGATAGAGCATTAGGTAGAAATTTAGTGGTAAATAAACCATTTGTGATATCTCAATGAGTAGAGAATTGTATTTCTGATGTTTCGTCACTTAATGTAAGCAACTTCTTCAGACTAAGTAACCCAATGCTAAACCCCCTTGAGCTCAATAAGAAAGAATGTCTGAATATTCATCCAACCTGAACTATTTATCCAAACAATCACATTTGACTTTGTTTATTTTCCACAAAATCTACAGACACACACACAATTTCAACCCCACTACTTTATATTACAAACGCATACATTTTTCATACCCACACTCTGACACAGAAATACAGTGATAGGTCTGAAGAAGTGGCTTAGATTAAGTCACGAAACATCAGAAATACAATTTTTCCACTTATTGGGATATCACAAATAGTATATTTATTATTAAATACTTTTTGGTTTATTCACATTATCAGACAACATGATTACATTAAACTAAACTGTTTAACTAATAATATTCAAGATTGATTACTTACTTACTTACGCCTGTTACTCCTCGTGGAGGAGCACAGTCCACCCAGAAAGTATGTTTACTATGGCACCAGGAAACAGGAATGAAATTATTCAACCACGAATATGTAATCCTTATGCTTACCCATTCTGAAGCATGTTGTAACGACGATATAAGTTAATAAGCACAAACTACTTTTTCGTCTATTCAAATGATTAGTGCTAAACTGTATAGTAGGGGCTCTTTTAGTCTATAGAAACCTAAACATCTGTATATAAATATAGATATATGGTTTACAGATCATTATTCTATAACTTGAATTTGTCGATCGGATAACAGAGAAATAATATAAATGCTGCTTAGATTTGTGCATTTAATTGTTCTTTATAGTATTTTAGATGGCCTTGGGTTCCCGGAAAATTCTGGAACGCTACTTAACATAGTAGCAGTTTAGGCAATCCAATCAAAAACTCGACATGTGACGTTTCACTTTCTAGATGTTTCCGGCGAAACGTCTAGTGAATGCTGATTGGATGAGACGATTCTCAGTGTTTTCAGGGCCTTTGTTGGCTTTTTCGAGGAGTTTTCTGGATCGCCTCACCAGAATCTGGTATTCAGATTATACGAATACATTCGATTAAAAAATGCAGCTTACATCTATGATTTACCAACAACAAGATTAAAGTTTTTGGAACGGTGCTTGAATAATTGCATGACATTTACCACTTCGATAATTCATAAATATTTCAATAGTTGAAATCATGAGGCAATTGAAGCTAGACCACCATGGGAAACTTGGAAGCAATAGACGGCCGTTTCGTCCTAATATGGGACTCCTCAGCAGTACTCATCCACTATATAAATGGTTGATTAATTTCAACTAAAAATGTTTCCATTGACAAAGTGAAGTTGAATATAAGACTAACCCATCTATAATAATGAATGTTTTACAAGATTAAAATTCGTTGACTTACTGTATTTTCACTGAATTCTTCTAAAAGTCCATTATAATACAATGGTCCCTTAATTTGCATTAATTGATGTAATTCACCATGAATTAACATACGCCATACACCTTCACGATATGGAATAGGTATACCAGAACGACAAAGAACTTCTAAATCAGCCTTGGAGAATAAAATTTAACTTTTATATCATACTCAGGGTTTCGAAGAAATCATTAAAAAACTCTATATCTCTAATATATGCTAATTGATACATCTTCAAGTGCCCTGGTACAAACGAGAGTAAGGAGAGTCAACTCTCCCTCTCGAAATCCTCTCACATAGCCACGTGCATACAAATACTGCCACGGAAGTCCTACTCACTGCCTTCTCGCACCAGGAGTGTTTTTCACGAAATTGAGAGGACTAAAAGCGAATTTCCGGCGATTTAACCGGGATGGTGGATACGGAGAATTCACCCAGGAAAGTTGGAGAACCCTGATTTCAAACCAATAGTGCACATGGGCTAGCTCCAGTACACTGAGGGAACACATGGCGTATGAACCTATTGTTCGTGACCGGCATCTCCAGATCTTCTTCTTGATTTCTCCCCTCACTGCAAAATGGTTTGTTCTCTCATACATTAGGTATTTGCTGATAGTGTCTGGCCAACGGGTCCGAAGTATTTTGTGTAGACAGCTGTTAATAAGCACATGTATCTTCTGGATGATGGCTTTCCTAGTTCTGCAAGTTTCCGCCCCATTCAGTTGAGCTGCCTTGACATTTGTATTAGTGTTGGTTGGCAGTTGTTTTGAGTTTTAGATATTCTTAACGTTAAGCTTTACTCTTAATTCTATATCAAATCTGATTTCAACCTCAATCTGAACTCTATTAAACACTGGAGTGAAATATCACTACTTCTTTAAACTTATATACGATGTTTTCAGTTTAGTATTCTGGAGGAATTCGTGATTCTCAATCATTTACTTTTTATAAGTATCCACTAAAATGAATCAGAATACGGTTGATAGATAACATCTTGTTTTGATATATGCTCCATGACCGTTGAAATGTATTTCTCAATCCTGATTGGTTGAACATAGTTTTAGTCTAGTTTTCGTTAGAAATTGACATTGATTGGAAGTTTCTTAATATACTAAGGGTAGAAGATAACTAGTTTGTTGTAGTTTAAGATTCCATATGGAAGTGAAATTTTTAGTTACTTACTTACTTACGCCTGTTATTCCTCGTGAAGGAGCATAGGCCGCTCACCAGCATTCTTATGACAATGAAGCATGCTTAGAATTTTATATAGAATCAGATAGTGTCTTAAAAAATGATGTCCCTTTACATTAACTGAAATCAAAACGAGTATCTTATTATCAGATATCAGTCTTGATAAGTCTAGACGTATCAAGTGCCTGTGCTCGTATCTCATCTCAATATCACAGAGTGATTAGGAAATTTTTGACAAGGAACTCTACTGGAGTAATTCGATTATACATTTAGTCAAAGTCTTAACCTATATATCCTTAACCTGGTTGGAACGAGGATTGTATACAAACCTATGATTTGTGCCTAGTGAAATTTGGTTGGTAAGAAAACTTTCCTATTCATTTCATTCATATGATCTGAAGAGTAGGTTTAGTTTACTGTAATGGGATAGTAAAAATGTGAAACATTTCACATGTAACATTATTATTATTAGGCGAGACTATAATTTATGGACGAACCGATCAGGTGTAAGATAACAGCTCTTGGATTTTGGCGCGAAATTTATCCATCTATTTGGCTATATAGAGTTTTGGCATTATAAATGATGTCAGTTCGTGACGAAAACCCTAAATGTAACTCTTAACCCTAACCATGAACTGTAAGTCATAATTCTAATTCCTTACACTGGTTCATAACCGTCATTTAGCCTCAGTAAGTAGGTGAACACCCTCGATGTCACTTCAACGTCGTTCAAAGGTCATCAATAAATTATAGTCTCACTTATTATTATTATTATTATTATTATTATTATGTATACAGCTTACTCTTGTCAATTCTCTATTTGCTTGGGTTAAAAGTTCAGTCCAACGATAGAAATTTTCATCCCCACCAGATAATTGACGTGTATAAAAGTCATATAGTTGTTGACAACTATAATGAATAATACTTGTTTCATTTAAATAACTATGCTTGAATCCATAAAAATCCACATGATAATCTGCAGTTTTTGGTCTACAGAAGAAATAATCAAAAATATATATATTAATGGTGGATGTATGGTTGAATTTTGTGGATTATTAGAAGTTAAACATTAACACCGTTGGATGCCGACCACCTCAGTGGTCTAGTGGATAGACGCTCACGCGCGAGACTGGTAGGTCCTTGGTTCGAGTCTCATGAGGCGGGATCATGGATGCACACTCCCGAGGAGTCCCACACCGGGACGAAAGGGCCGTCCAGTGCTTCCAGGTTTTCGATGATGGTCTAGCTTCAATTGACCGATGATCTGAACTATTGAAAGTACTCTAATATCCACAAAACCCCTTTTGAAAAAAGTATATGTAAAATATATTCAAGATATCACGAAAGTTAATATCATGCATGCATTGACCACGCGCCCTAATGTGAGTTGACTTCGATCGAGATTGAAGCCATGGCACCTAACTTATAACAGTTCACATACAATTGAGTTCATTCACATTTAACTTGGTTAATCCCTTGTGTTAACTTATTTAACGGATAGAGACATTAGTACAACAACAACTTATTTATATCATTGTACCTTTATTGTTTTTGCGCTTGTATGAATGTGTATGCTGAAGCATCGCTTACTAGCTACGTATATATTCAATCTGCTAACTTTACTTATTAGTCGCTTAATTGGTTCGATGATTCATTCACTTCCCTATGTATGTATATGCACATTTTAATCCTGTTCGTTGACTCGCTGACTGGTTCATTCGACTCGCACATTCACTCTCTTGCCTGTTTGCTTTTCGGCACTACTATTTCATGCTTGCTTAGTATACCTATAAATTTGGATATCTGTGTGGTGCAATAATAAACGTAATCAACGCTTTGCATTCGTTTTTTGATTAGTACACCGTTGGTGCGTTATCAGTAAGACTATGATTTATGGACGACTTTGAGCGACGCTGAAGTGACCTTGAGAGTGGACAACTTCTAATTAGGACTAAATGAGGTTTATAAATCAGTTAGAATTCTCATTCACGTTTGATACTTAGGGTTAAAAATCAGATTTAGGGTTTTCATTACGAACTGACATCAACTATAATGTCAAAACTCTATTTAACCAAATGTATGAATGAATTCCGCGCCTAAATTCGTGACTCGCCATCTTATATCTGATTGGTTGGTCCATAAATTGTAGTCTCGCAGCGCTTTCAAGTGACGGTTATCAGGACGAGATGTATACGAAGTTAAGGATTATATGGAATACCGACCACCATAAACTCAATAGTTATAACAGTCAAGCGCTACCACGAAACTTATTAGTTGAAGATATTATTCTTGGTAGGTTCATAGGTGTATATTTTCGGGAAGTACAACACGAGGACAGAACAAATGTTTGATGTTCATTTGTTTTTAGTCTTAACCCAGATGAGATCAATTTATGATGAATACAACCTACAAATAAATAATAAACCTTGAAAGAATTGGGTTCTTTATTCATTCTAGTTTAGTAATCCAAAGAATAGTCCACGAATTATCGCGGTTAGAGAACCTACCTGATTAAACTTTATCGGTTAGGAATTAATGCTAGAGAATAGAAAATTATATACACAGTACACTACTAGTTACACAGATAGATATGTGAGGATTTTATTTCACTTTAAGAAGATTTATCTCCACTGTAGAATTCTTAGTAATCAAAGAATGATAGATGGTAGTTTTGATGACTGAAGTGCTATGAACGTATACTTCTAAGGTGATGATAACTAATAAATTAAATAAAACATGTGTTCATTCCTATCTGAGATTTAAATATTCCAATTAATAACTAAAATCTTGATGATGGATAGTGGCTAACAGTGAAATCCAGGACTCACGTTTCGCCCTATTTGGGACTCGTCAGCTAGATGTACCTGCATCTCAGAGCTGATATTCACTCTGGGACACTAACCCAGTACTGTTCGCTTCAAGCGTCATCGCGTTATCTGAGACTCAGTAGCTAAGTGAACAACGCTATGGCGTTTGAAGCGAACGGTACTGGGTTCGAGTTCCAAAAGTGAACATCGACTCCGAGATGCAGTTACATGCAGCTGATGAGTCATAAATAGGATAAAATGCGCGTCCTGGTTTCGACTGCTAGCCACTATCCATCTTCGCTTATAATGCTTGTGAATTAGGGCAATATCAAGGCAATCCGCACAGGATGCATATATGCCAATAAGAGACTGATCAATTGTAGTCCTAAGCATCAATGGGAAGATTCAAGTAAACAATACCAAGTGAATGTAATAATCTTTATAATTTGCCTGATATTTGTGACTTCAATCATTTCGGTAACTACTATGGTTCCAGTGTTATTATTTTTTATATAATTTAATAGTTGAATTCATGAGTCAATTAAAGCTAGACCACAATGGAAAACCTGAGAGCACTGGACAGCTGTCTCGTCCCACTGTGGAACTTTTCAGTATTGCGCATTCACAATCCCGCCTCATGAGATTCGGAACCAGGACTTATCAGTCTCGCGTACGAACGCCTAACCTCTATATAGCTGAGCCGGCATCCAACGGTGTTAACGTTTAACTTCAATCAATATTAAACAAATTTCATTTATTACTAACGAAATCCTTGATTTGTTCTTTTAGAAGAAACAACCACATTTTTTTAACTACACTGAGGATCACTTGATTATGAGTTTAAATGAAACAAAGTGTATGTTAGCAAAAGCATGAACCATTGAAACCCTAGAACGACTGGACAGGTATTCAGTAGTAATCTAACTTAGATTGGTTCGCGATGCCTATAAAAGACAACAATCCTCACAACTTGATACTGTAAAAGTGTTTTTGTTTCAGTGTTGAATGGATCATATATCTAATAGTGTTAGTCAATTCAAACAAATCACATATCTGTGTTTAAATGTTCATTCAAATTATCATAATCGGATGATCTACAAACATAATCTTGATTCTTTATTAAAGAAAGACATTCATTTTCATTTTCAAATTAATCAACAACATCATTGTATTCACTCACTTAATCATTGTTGGTAAACTTGGATCTTTACGTCTTGCTTCATCCAATAGTTCACTGACTAAATTTTTATACTAAAACAATAAGAAAATTATAAAAGATTTACTCTCTGTTTTTTTTAACTAAGAATGTACTTATTTAAACACAAAAACATTGGTACAAGAAGTCACCAAATAGATATGCGCCACATAAATCATTCGATTTGTGTGTGGGTTGTGATACTGTCCGGGTGCTCAGACCGAACACAGGTGGTTTCCTTACGAGGTCAAACCTCGAATCTTTGACCTAAAGATCTGATCCTCAAGGCAGTGGAGCGATGTCAGCAGATGCAGTCCCATGGTAGCCGGTGACCAACAATAGGTTTATACGCCATTTGTTCGTTGAGGATCCTGGAGGCAGCTCATATGCACCATTGGTTTGTAATCATCGTTTTTCAACTCCCGTGGGTGGATCTTCTATATCCACCAGCTCAGACATTCGATTTTCGTCCTCTCAATTTCGTAAACAACACCCCTGCCTCCAAGAAGACAGTGAGTAGGACTTCCCTGTCAGTATTTGTATGCACGTGGCCATGTGAGAGCATTTCGAGAGGGACAGTTGACTCTCCTTACTCTCAATTGTACCAGGGCATTTGGCGGCTGAGGTTGTATGGAGATTATTTAATTAAAAGTTAGTATAAACCATGGAAGCCTATAAAGTTCTATAGGACCAGTAAATTTCCATCGAATAAACGGTCTATTGAAATTCGTAGGCCACCACTGTTCCATGCATAATTTGAATATCATAAACTGTTTTATTTTAAGTTCAATTTAGTTCGCATATCTTGTCTGCAAAAGGTATGTGTTTAAAACTTTCCGTAAAATGTTTGAAAACGTCTGCAAATTCGATCCAACAAGAGTCTTCTAAGTGATCCGTACTTTTTCCTCCGCTTTTCTTTGAAGAAATTACCGAGGAATTCATATACCAACTAAATTACACAATAAAACTAACGTCATGGATCCAAGACCATTTGGAAACATACTTTATATAAAACGGGAATTTTGTTGCTGAGGACAAACCAACTTCAAAGTGAATAGGAAATTAGGAAATGACGTTGGAGATGAACAATACAAAAATGACCAAACTGCATCGACAGGCAAGTCATAACTTGGAATCCTGAAAGGAAGTGGAGAAGAGGAAGGCCGAAGAACACACAACACATCGGGAAATGGAAGTAGAGATCAAAGGGATGAACATCAACTGGAAAGGGTTGCTTAGGACAGGGGTGAATGGAGAGTGTTGATGGGCGGCCTATGTTCCTCTGGGAGGAGTTACAGGCATAAGTAAATAGGTAAGTAATTTCGTATTTCGTACTGAGAACTCTTTAATGTAGTGGAACATATGGTAATGAATAAAGAAAGTATTATTATTATTATTTTGGGGGCCAGTTTATAACTCCTTGTTACAGAGAACTAAAACGTTCTGTTCGTAAACATAGACTTTCTTTCCTCTTTCTAGTCTTCAAGAACATTATAAACTTTAATTTCCAGATAACACAATGTAGGAAATAGAGAAGAAGCCTTATCTTTGAAGTTGGACTGTGCAAAGAAACTAAAGATACACCTAAGATTTTGTTTGAGATATTAGGATATCGGAAGATCTTAAATTCCTTAGCTAAGTTTTAAGTGTGTTCAGTCTGGAAAGTACAGTAAAGTACTAAATAGATTAACTCTTGGAACTTTTTACAAAACAGTGACTTATGAAATTATTGTTTATATTTTCAGTTGCTTGTAGAGGACATTATAAGAGATTACCTTCAGTTATCGTCAAAAACCTTCAATCGTCAATCCAAAAGGATAAAGTACATTCATATCTCATGGTGAGCAGGATATAAATGAACTATATGAACATAGTATATCGGTCCACAATTCCAGTTTCATTCAACTAACAAAAAAATTGTGACCAACATAGCAGCCTCATTCACAATATAGTTGAACTTCAGCAGTCAGTTCCTATGATTGAAATTTTGGTTAACAATGAGGATATAAGATCGATAGAAAAAGAATAGAGAAACCAAAGCACAAGTAGAGAGTGAAGAGAAAGTCTCAAAACTAATGAATTATTTATATGGAGATTTTGTTTAGCTGGGAAACCATTGAATCGAAGTGAATAATCGAAATCAGTTTTACACTACTTAAATAAATCATGAGTAGTATGAACCATAACCACAAAATAGAAATTCGATAGGTAAACACTATATCACTTAAAATGATTTGTAACACTCAGTATAGATTTTATCCTAACAGTTGTATTTTCAAGTTTTGTATACCTAATGGTCAAGAGTAGAGTAAATAATTAAGAGAAAAAAAGTATACCCCTTTACTGATTAAGTGGTACTATACTGTATGTTGATTTGATGGATCATCTTTCTGAATGTTAAATATAACTAACCACTCACTCGATCTTTACCATAATCACTAAACATTAATCGATGATGTGGATCTGTTTGTGTAGCACCAAGACATGCTTGTAATAGTTTAACATATTCACGTCTCCATTTAAATCCTTCCATGTTTAAACGTTGAATGTATCTTGGAAAAATATCAAACATTATAAAGAATATCGTTAGGTTTAAGTAAAGTATCGAAGAAATGACCATCGAGAATGTAACATCAAAATGATGGCGCTCATATAGGACGAAGTCAAAGCCTATAATGATTATTAGATATTGACAACACGTATGAATTATTGGAAAAAATAATTGCCTGTAGCCCCTCCAGGGGCTACTGCCGGTCCTAATCCCGGATAAAGGAGGAGGGTTGGGCATGGGGCTGGCGATACCATCCCGTAGAAAACTAAGTCGCTAAAAAAAGGTAACCAGAAAAAGACTGTGTATGAGATTAAAAGAGTATCGTTACAATTAGGATTTTAGGCTATAGTCAGATTTAAGGGTAGAGTTTATGGACTGATTTGAGTTGGACTCAAATTTTAGCATTGAGCTTAAAGAATACGTAGGCTGACTCTGAACCCCTTTCCATAACAAAACTTACCAACGGTTAAAAACTTAGAACAGTTCGTTAATCATATGGAAATAACTAGTAAGGCTATCAATTTCGTTCATTCACGTTTTATGGATGGGTGAAAATTTCTGGAGATTAGTTTCAAATTCTCTCAAGTTCAAAGTGACAATTATATATTGACACCACATGCGTTCTAGTTTATTTGAAGTTTTATCCGTAAACAATGTTACCAGGAGTGAATTGCATGTTGCACGTATGACCCATAATGTAATTAGATGTTTTCTTGATACAACCACGTAAAAGTTTAACGTAAGATAATTGCGAATACTGGAAATGATGGCAATCAAACCGAAAGAAAACGAATCGATGATAATTTCAATAGTTGAGATCATGAGTAAATTGAAGCTAGACCACCACCATGGAAAACCTGGAAGCACTGGACGGTCATTTCGTCCTATTGTTGGACTCCTGAGAAGTGTGCATCCACGACCCCGCCTCGCGAGAGGCGAACCCAGGACCTATCAGCCTCGCGCTCGAGCGCTTAACCACTAGCCCACTGAGCCGGTATCCAACGGTGTTGATATCCGGTGATTATTTCCAGTCCAAGTAAAGTTGGAAATATGAACCAATCGATTCAAACACATATTTTATAGACTTTGTATTCTTCATGAGACTCAAGGCTATTGGTGGGCACTAAGGAGACTACTTTCCACTAATCGTGACTAGTGAAGATTAACCATATTGAAAGTAGGAATAGATATTGTCAAATTAAATGAAGTAAGATTATTGGACTTCAACTTAGTAGTCCAAAGATTCCCTAATCACTATAACATTAGGTACTTATTTTACTTAGGCCTGTGGCCCTTCGTAGAGGACCACAGACCTCCCACTACTCTCCATTAAACCTTGTCCTGAGCAATCCTTTCCGGTTCTTTACAGTTGTTATTCATCCTTCTCATATCTGCTTCCATTTCCTGACATAATGTGTACTTCGACCTTCAACCTTTCCGCTCCCCTTCAAAATTCCAAGTTAGAGTTTGTCTCGTGATGCAGTTTGATGATTTACGTAATGTATGGCTTATCCATTTCCATCGGTCTTTACCTAATTTCCTCTTCAACTGAAAGCTGGTTTGTTCTCTCACACAGTAGGCTGTTGTTGATGGTATCCGGCCAACGGATATTGAGTATCTTGCGTAGACAACTACTTATAAATACATGTATCATTTTGATGATGGTTGTGATAGTTCTTCATGTTTCAACTCCGTAGGGTAGATCAGTCTTGACATTCGTATTGAAGACTGTGATTTTGATGTTGATGGAGTTTCATATGTTCATCAATTGTGGGAATGCTGCCCTTGCTTTGCCAATCCTCGCCTTTATGTCCGCATCTTATCCTCCTTGTTCATCGATGATGCTTCCCAAGTACGTGAAAGATTCAACATCTTCCAGAGTTCCTCCATCAACTGTGATTGGGTTGGTGTTCTCGGTGTTGTCTTTGAGGATATTGCTTTTTCCTTTGTGTATGTTGAGGCCTACTGATGCAGGGGTTGATACGACACTAGATTTCTTCATCTTCATTTGTTCGTGTGTATGGGATAGAAGAGCCAGGTCATCTGTGGAGTCCAAATCGTCTAATTGGTTCTGAGCTGTCCATTGTATTTCGTGCTCCCACCCAGGTATCGAGGTCTTCATAATCCAGTCGACCGCCAAAAGAAAGAAGAAAGGCGAGAGTAAACAACCATGACTGACTCTAGTCCCAACTTGGGATGCATTCGTCAGCTATCCTCTATGCACGACATTGAAGTGTAGTCCGTCGTATGAATTCCGTATGATGCTGACAATCTTCTCAAGTACACTATAGTGTGAAAGTTACCCTAAAGTCCTCAATTTTCTTAACCTTCTGCCTTCAAGCATTCTGTTCTCGATTGATGATGCATACATAATACTTATATCTGTCAATATCAGTAGTACACACACTACAGTAACTTTAACAGACTTCAAAAATACCCACCTCCATACAAATTCTTCAGATAATATTAATCATTAATAGTAATAATCATTTTTTTATATTGATTACTTACTTGGACATTTTATTTGAATGATCTGTGAACATATACTTGATGGAAGCTAATTCGCGAATTTCCGTAATCAAGAATTGATTCTTTCTATTCAGAATTCTTTGTTTTTGTTCATAATCTTCAATCATATCTCTTAGTTTATTTGCTGAAATATTTTTGGGTCTAGAATAAAATTAAATAAGAAATAATAATCTACTCATAAGTAGTTACGCCAAATAAGTAAAATTTGCAACCTACAGAGGTCACAATATGGCAGCTGTATTGTAGTGAACGAGAATACACAAGTGGAGACAATCTCCATTTTTGTTTAAATTCATTACAAACCAACTGATGGAAATAACTTTCTTGTTGACTGAATTTTCGGGTATTGATCTCTTATCAGAAGGTCCAATTATCGACTTAGAATACGCTAATGATATAGTCCTATATAATGAAGATACTGATAAAATATGAAGTCTTTTGATAGAACTAAGCAACAATACCAGAATGTTTGAGATGCATTTCTCCTACTCTAAATGCAAGTTGTTGTCTCAAAACTGGCCTACGTCAACACCTGAACTAAAGATAGCGAGTGAAAGAGTCGAACGCGTTGACAACTTCACTTATCTTGGAAGTCTGATAAGCCCTAACGGGTTGGTGTCCGATGAAATCTCTACACCGATTCAGAAATCTCATTTGGCTTTTGCCAAATTACGTCATCTATGGCAAAGAGGAGATATTCGTCTATCAATTAATGGACGAGTATACTGTACAGCAGTTCGTTCTGTTCTAATTTACGGCTGAGAAATGTGGCCATTAAGAGTAGAAGATACACGTTAGCTACTAGTATTTGACCACAGATGTCTTAGAGATATTGCTCGTATCTACTGGGATCACCAACCAAGTAATGGTGAGGTTAGATGCAGGGCATTGATAAATGATGGTAAATCAGTTGATGAGGTTATGAACTTTATCGACTGAGATGGTTGGACCACGTGTTACGTATGTCTGAACACCGATTACCACGCTGCTCAATGCTGACTAGTGTTGAGGATAGTTGGAAGAAAGTTGTAGGCGGTTAAACCATAACGTGGCATCAGTTCTTGAAGTCACTAACTTCTAGTCTGAACCATGTTGATAGATGCAGATTACTTGGTTGGTATCTTCGTGACTATCATAACCAATGGTTGTAGACTGTGTGTGACATGGCTTAGGATCGATCACAATGGCATCGGTGTATACACTTTGTCTTCTCCTAAACCATGAAATCAAAATTGGTTTATATCTTTCTTTGTACGAGCTAATTCTTTCTTCCTGTATTATATCCTTATACACAATCTTTCTTTTATATATTACGACCGTTGAATCAACTACTTCTATGAGTTTGTTGTTCATTTTGTTGTGCTAATGAAGTGTGGCAACTTGGAATGATGAATATACGTGGCTGATCCTACATTTTAGCTGAATGACTAATTGAGTAAACAGAACGTCGTAGTAAAATCTAAGAACCATACAGTTAATACTTCATTTGCAAAATGTCAAGCAGTCGTCTTAGACTTCATTTTTCCTTTGTTTCCACGGCAATCATTGTCTGTTCTCGTTCTTTTTTCTTTGATCTTCTTAAGCCTCCACCGCCAGCCATTTCACTTTTGACTGATGATACATACTACTTATATCTATCGACATCAGTAGAATACACCACATTGCGTTTATATTTTTACCGCATTTTTATTGGACTTAATTTCTGTGATTTTTCTATTTATCAGTATGGGGTTGTGGAGATTATTGTCTTATTGATAGAGATCATAAAATCGATCAATGTTGGACCAACAAGGAAAACCTGAAATCATTGGATGACTGTTTCATCTTAATATGAGGTTCCTCAGCAGTGTGCACTCAAAATCTCGCACACGGGGTTCGAATCTAGGACCTTCGATCTTTTATATTTCCTTAATTTCACTCATTAATTGTTAATACATTCTGTTCTATTTGCAAATTATTACAAATTAATTATGAACGTTCTATCCAGATTTGCTATTTCAAATGTCCTAGTTAGATATATGTAGTAAGTTAGTATTCATATTACGCTGTAGTTCTTAAGATGGTGAAGAAGTTTCGTCAGTCCGTCAGTCAGTCATTCATTCAAGGTCTCTAACGATCGGTTGCTATCGTCTCACGGATCCCAACCAGGTTGATGATTTAGATTATTATAGTTCTATAATTCATTTATAAACCCATCTGGGTTTTTAAGTCAGATGTTTAGTGCTTACATTGATTGTTTCACTCTCGTCTTCTGATTGAGACTTGTGTGTAGGAAATCGGTGTGCATCAATATACCTTAGTATACTAGGTCACTTAGTTAAGAAATGAGTACTTTCAGTTCGGTCTTATCAGTTCAAGGTCATACTGGAGTGTTGGTCTTATTTTCAGTAGCCTTCCGTTCTGTGATTTATGAGTTAATAATGATACGGATCATTTGTTATTGATTATTGTTAAAAGCTTGGTAAGGCTAAATTTCCTTCAAAGCTATAAAGTATCATTACAATTTTTAAAAAAGGTTGTACAGAGATTGTTATGAACGAATCCTTAGGTTTATAGAAGCCTTGATTAAATTAAAACACCCTTTTTGTGTTTTATTCATTTAAACACATAAATATAGGTACAAGAAGGCATCAAATAGATATGCGCCACATAAATCATTCGATTTGTGTGTGGGTTGTGATACTGTCCGGGTGCTCAGACCGAACACAGGTGGTTTCCTTACGAGGTCAAACCTCGAATCTTTGAGCTAAAGATCTGATCTACAAGGCAGTTGAGCAATGTCAGGAAATGTAGTACCATGGTAGCCGGTGACCAACAATAGGTTCATACGCCATTTGCTCCTTCAGGATCCTGGAGGCAGCCCATGTGCACCATTGGTTTGTAATCATGGTTTTCCAACTCCCGTAGGTGGATCCTCCATATCCATCAGCTCAGTTAAATCGCCGGACATTCGATTTTTGTCCTCTCAATTTCTTTAACAACAGTAATGCTTTGAGAAAGCAGTGAGTATGCATGTGGCCATGTAAGAGCATTTCATGAGGTAGAGTTGTCTCATTTGTCATAATCTTGCATTTGTCCTGGATAATCTTTAACTCATTTTATGACCTTGGATATTAAGATAATTTGTCATTCGATTGCCTAATGTTTATCTGAACTCTTAATGTTCAAAAATTTTCATAAATAATACCTTGACAAGTTTGTATATGACAAGATTGCTCTGAATATATAGCAAAAATACATCAAATTTTCCAGATTAACTTTATCTTCTCATTGTTAGTTCTAAAATACAATGAAAATTTATTTCATCAGGAAGCAGTGAGTATATCTCTGAATGTTACTCTTCAAGTAAACATTCTATAATATGGAAGGTACTGGTGTTCCACTAAGCATCGAAACCTATATCAAATGAATTTATCATTGAACTATTCAAAGAAGAACTGACATCCTGCAAGATTAATTGTCAATCAGACAGTTACAACGTAGAACCAGGCACATATATGCATTGGTCCAACTTGCCACACTTCATTAGCACAACAAAATGAACACCGAATTCATAGAAGTAGTTACTTCAATAGTAGTAATATATAAAAGAAAGATTGCATATAAGGATATAGTACAGGAAGAAAGAATTAGTTGATAGAAAGAAAGATATGAAGCGATTTTAATCTCATAGTTTAAGGGAAGACAGAGAGTGTATAAACCGATGCTATTGTGACCAATTCTGAGCTATGTCACCCAGAGTCTCCAACCATTGGTTACAATGATCATGCAGACGCCAACCAAATAATCTGCATCTACCAACATGGTTCAGACTAGAAGTTAGGGACTTCCAGCACATTAATTGGTTACCAAGTGGTAATCAACATTGTGTTGTTTAGTCTTTATTCTATATGAAATTCTACTGATCTACAGTTGTTCTTCTTGTGTGATCTATCCACGTTGCTGGATACTTAACATTGATTTAATGAGTTATGTCTCATTTAACAGTTTAATTTACTTAAAAGTAGATTGTTAATAAACACATTGACTTACAGTTTGAATATTGAATTATCTTTCACTTCTTTATTCTCAATATTTTCTACTTTTTGATCAATTTCACGCATACCAGCTTCACGACTAGATAACATTTGACGTAATGATGCTTCACGATCTAATGCTGATTGTAGTTGAGCTTTTAATTCTCTAGAAAATTACAGAAAAAAATTACAAACAAAAAAAATATTGATAGCTCTAAGCAACAATGCCAGAATGTTTGAGATGCGTTTGTCCTTCTTTAAATACAATTTGTTGCTTCAGGACTGGCCTGAGTCAACACCTGGACTTAAAATAGGGAGTGGACTAATTGAACGCGTTGACAAGTCTGATCAGCCCCAATGGATGTGCACCGCTGAGGAGTCCCATAGTAGGAAAAAACAGCCGTCCAGTGCTTCCAGGCTTTCCATGGTGGTCTATCTTCAATTGACTCATGATCTCAACTATTTAAAAAATATTTATTTGATTATTCATGCTGTACTTATACCTATTCCCTTGGTGTTGTTTGGCTTGTATGCTTCCCATTGAGGTTTAACACTGCAATTGATCAGTCTGTTATTGGCATATGTGTATACTGTGCGTATGCCTCGATATTGACTGAATTCACAAGCTATTTGTAAGCAATGATGGATAGTGGCTAGCAGTCGAATCCAGGACGCACATTTCATCCTATTTGGGACTCGTCAGCTGGATGCACCTGCATCTCAGAGTTGATATTCACTCTGGGACTCGAAGCTGTTACCATGCCAATAATAGACTGATCAATTGCAGTCTTAAACTTCAATGGGAGGATACAAGCAAAACAACGCCAAGTGAATTTAAGTTCATCGCATTGCACAATCGAGTGGCCACCAGGACTCAATAGCTGAATGGGTAACGCGGTGGCGTTTGAAACGGATGGTACTGAGTTCGTGTCCCAGAATGAACATCAACTCTGAGATTCAGGTACATCCAGCTGACAATTCCCAAGTAACACGAAGTGGCGCTCGTCCTGGATTCCACTGCTAGCAACTATCCATCTTTGCTTGTTCTTATTCCTCTCTTTTTGATGGAGTATTGTTCTCTGAGCAAAATGGTTTGATCGTGGAGCTTTCATTGTTCTTCTGAACGACATCATCATCAGTACAAACTTCAGGTAGAATTGAAGTGTTTGAATTTGTCTAGATGTGGTTCACAGCTTTACCTGTAGATCTCGATGTTGATTGGTTCTTGTTGACCTTGAATCTGTCATTGTTTACTTTTTTGTTTTGGTTGTATCTTCCATTGATTCAATTTTTGGTCCTATATTTGTCCGTAATTGTTCTGATTGATTGGTAAGTTGAATCGACTTCAATATGTTTGTTGATTGCTGATTGGCCTAATTGCCTTCATCCAAGATTTCAACACTCTTCCAGTTGAATGTATGCCCACAGTTGTTCACATGAATTAATATAAACGACGATATATCATGACGTTTGACCGCTAATTGATGTTTGTACAGGTGAAGATTCAGAGGGTGTCCACTTTGTCCGATGTAATGCTTGTCGCAATTGGAATAATTTATTTTGTAGATGTTGTTCAGTTTTTTCCTCTTTTGTCAAATCTAATTACTTATAAAATCACCTATACGCCTAATCATACTGTCGTATGTTAGAATGAAGCATTTATATACACTTTAATCTTTTTTTCAATAATTCTTCAATTAATATCAGATATCAGAAGGGCTTTTGTGAATAATATAGTAATTTCAATAGGTGAGATCATGTGTAAATTAAACCTAGACCACCAAGAAAAACCTGGAAGCACTGAACGGCCGTTTCGTCCTATTGTGGGACTCATCAACATTGGGCATCCACGATACCGCCTCTCGAGATTCGAAACCAGGACCTATCAGCGCTTAACTACTAAACCACTGAAGTGGTTGGCATCCAACGGTATTAATGTCTAACTTCAACTAATCCAGGAAATTGAGTGACATATTTAGCATTGTCTTCAGGGAGTTACTATCTCACAACAGACCCGGTTGAACTCCACTGGTCACTGCTTCACACTATAACTCCAGGAAATAACTCTTGAAGCCAGTCACTAGTGAGCATATGCTGATTCATATCAGAAGTGGTTTTTGTGGATACTATAGTAATTTCAATAGTTGAAATCATGAGTCATTTGAAGCTAGACCACCATAGAAAACCTGGCAGTATCGTGGGTGTGCACTACTGAGGAGTCTCACAATAGGATGAAACGACCATCCAGTGCTTCCAGGTTTTCCATGATGATGATCTAGCTTCAACTGACTCATGATCTCAACCACTGAAATTGATATCAAATAATTATAACAAAACTTTAGTTTAATCTAGAAAGAGAAAAAACTATCAAAAGAAATCATGAAACAATTTACCTTATATAGTCATTTGGTGATAACTCATTTTCTAAATCAATATCACTATCACTAAATGTTCGAGGATTTTGTAGTATTATTGAACTTTGATATTTTGCTGATAATTGATTTGTTAAATATTCACCAGTTGATATTTGTTGTCCTGGATACTGTCGTTCAGATGATTCTTGAGGACCTATGATAATTTATAACAATGATAATAATAAGTTAGTGTAACTGATTTCCATAAGAGAATGTTGTTAGTAGCATATTGTGAAAAGTTTTGTTAAACGTTGATCACATAAAGTTGATTCCCGTTTCAAATACTCTAGGATTCATCTCAAAAAAGCCCTAAGAAGAATGAATGTAGAAGAGACAAAATACGAAAGGCCAAAGTGGCATAACCTTCAAGGGTGATGGATCTCAAGAGGAATGAGGTAATCGAGTTTCAGGTGGACTCGAGGAAATTGTCTTACACAAGAGATTTTAAAGAGGGGAGGTGTGAGGATAACCCAAGGGTGAACTTGAGAAAGTTTTAAGAAGCTCTGAAAGAGCCGACGATACTCGATCCAATCATCTTTTGAAAGAATATTTGAGAATCTCTACATGTAGCTTTCGTACTGGACAATTGTTAAGAACTTCTGTATGCGGATTCAGTAACTATAATGATGATTTCGTTTTTACTATAAGAAACTATAAATACCTCACATGGAATCCTTAAGGCCAAAAGAAAAGAGGAAGACCAAAGAACACATTACGCCGAGAAATGGAGACAGACATGAGAAGAATGAAAACAAATTGTATCGAACTAGAAAGGAAGGCACAGGACAAAGTGGGTTGGAAAGTGCTGGTCGGCGTCCTATATTCCATTGAGGGTAAGAAGCGTAAGTAAGTAAAATAATAATTCCTACTTTTTACGATAATTTTCGAAGGAGATTATAAGTTTGGCCAAATTTAAGGAACATATTCTGTGTTCGTTTACGTATCTGATATTACTTAATATATTTACAGTATTTCATTACTATTTTAAGAGACCAGATTGAATATCTGGTTAGTGTAACCTGTTTTTATAATCAAATGTTACCTAATAATGTCCGTCTACATAAGTTCTTTAAGTTTTGGTAGTAATTCATAACCGATGGAGTTTATTCATGAACGTAAAGCAGATAGTCATTGAGTAGACGAAGTTCTACTGCTGACTGTACAGAAGTGTGACAGCAGTAAGGTGTTTCCTCCAGACAACCAACATAACAGTGATGCTGCCTTCTCACAAAGAGGAGTGGGGTTGGAAAAGGTTGACTCTAAAAATACACATCTCGTCTTATCCCAACGATATCCGTCTCCAGCGATAAAGTCTCAACAATTACGGAGCTAACACGAAAAATACTCGCAAAATGTTTGTGTGCGACCGACCTCAATCAGTTGTCCCTTGAGTACTGTAGTCAAGCTCTCAGGTCACTAAGACCATGTCTAACCTAATTTTCTTGCCAGATACCTGTAGAAGAACCCTTTCACCGTGTGTGCAACCGGAAAATGATTACCGCCCTCATACCTCTAAAAGCACTCAAGACTGAGTCATTCAGTAAGAATTGGCTAAATATGGAAATATCGACTGATGTTAACTTGTAACTGAAATTATCTACACATAAATAGTTGAAGAAAAACAATTCAATGAGATCATAAATACTGTACTGATAACGATGCTTAAAATTTGAAAATAGAATTAGTTGTCAATCTTCTTGACAGCATCCCTCCAAATTGTCGGCATATTTTCAATATGGGATTATGGAAATTGTTGACATAAGGGAAGTTTTTTCTTTTATACAAACTAAAACATTTCGAAGGGTGTTCGTTGTTCTGTGTTGTTTTGAAGATCCTTTAGAGTTCTTCTGTTGTACCATAAGAGTATGATAAAACTATAGTACTAATCCATTATTATTTGGTAACAAATCGTCTTGTTTGATTTCACTTTTAATCATCTTCATAGGAAAATTATTAAACTATAAGGCGTTAATTATATACTTTTGTCCCCTCCGTTTGTCCTCTTCAGACGCAATAATCTTGTTCATTATTCTAAAGTGACTTGGGAGGGTTCAAGAGAGAGTTTGTTGTTTGCATTTATATATGTTAACTGATCTGATTTCATTCATACATTGAACTTAGTATGAAAAGAATCTTAATGTATAAAACTAAAAATGATTATGATTAAATATTATATCTTTGAAGTAAAACCAGTAAATATTGTGGTGTGTACTACTGATATCGACAGATATAAGTAGTATGTATCATCATTTGAAAGTGAAGAAGTGCGAAGAGAAAAGAAGAGAACGAGAACAAAGAATGATTAGCCAAAAAAAGAAGAATCAGTCAAGTCTGAGACAATTGATTGACTGTATGGTTCTGTCATTTTGAATTCATATACGTTTAGTTGTTCCCATTCCTGCTCTTGTTCACTATAATATTGATTGAGATCATGAACCGATTGATGTTAGACCACCATTGAAAACCTGAGATCACTGAACAGTCGTTCCGTTCTATTTTGGGACTCTTCAGCAGTGCGCATCCACGAACCCGCCCGCGGGATTTGAACCCAGAGCCGTCCAGTGCTTCTAGGTTTTAATGGTGGTCTAACACCAGTCGGTTCATGATCTCAATCGATAACTTAATGATCTCCACAACCTTATATTGACACTACAATGTTACGAAATTTCTAAATATTTCCCTTAGACAATCAATATATTTATATGAAATAGTAGAAGATAAATGTAGAATTAACTGATTCATCTTTGTAATTTACCTTCAATCATTTCTGAATCACCGAAAAATTTATTATCTAATTAATAAAACAAACGTATAGAATAAAAATATAATTTAAAATAATGAATAAGACAAATTAACAACGATCCTAATATATTATATATGAATGCTATCAAATGATCTGGTATAACCGTGAGAGAGGAGAGTAAGCTCTCACACCGCGATCCACCACACTGGTCATCAGTGGAATTCAATTAGGTCGGTTGAGAGATAGACAATAGTGGACGGTGGCACATTTTTGTGAATTGGTTGAAGTTAAACATTAACGCCATTAGATGTCAATTCAGTGGTCTAGAGGTTAGGCATGTGGGACCGATAGGTCCTGAGTTCGGATTCCGTGACGGAAGGCGCTAATGCTCACTGTTGAGGAGCCCCATACTGGGAGGAAACGGCCGTCCAGTGCTTTCAGCTTTTCTATGGTGGTCTAACTATAATTGAATTCAACTATTAAATTACTGTAATATCCACAAAGACGCTCTCGGATAAAACTCATTTATTTCTTGGGGTCATTCACTACTACTACTACTACTACTACTACTACTACTACTACTACTACTACTACTACTACTACTACTACTACTACTACTACTACTACTACTACTACTACTACTACTACTACTACTACTACTACTACTACTACTGCTGCTGCTGCTGCTGCTGCTGCTGCTGCTGCTGCTGCTGCTGCTGCTGCTGCTGCTGCTGCTGCTGCTGCTGCTGCTGCTGCTGCTGCTGCTGCTGCTGCTGCTGCTGCTGCTGCTGCTGCTGCTGCTGCTGCTGCTGCTGCTGCTGCTGCTGCTGCTGCTGCTGCTGCTGCTGCTGCTGCTGCTGCTGCTGCTGCTGCTGCTGCTGCTGCTGCTGCTGCTGCTGCTGCTGCTGCTGCTGCTGCTGCTGCTGCTGCTGCTGCTGCTGCTGCTGCTGCTGCTGCTGCTGCTGCTGCTGCTGCTGCTGCTGCTGCTGCTGCTGCTGCTGCTGCTGCTGCTGCTGCTGCTGCTGCTGCTGCTGCTGCTGCTGCTGCTGCTGCTGCTGCTGCTGCTGCTGCTGCTGCTGCTGCTGCTGCTGCTGCTGCTGCTGCTGCTGCTGCTGCTGCTGCTGCTGCTGCTGCTGCTGCTGCTGCTGCTGCTGCTGCTGCTGCTGCTGCTGCTGCTGCTGCTGCTGCTGCTGCTGCTGCTGCTGCTGCTGCTGCTGCTGCTGCTGCTGCTGCTGCTGCTGCTGCTGCTGCTGCTGCTGCTGCTGCTGCTGCTGCTGCTGCTGCTGCTGCTGCTGCTGCTGCTGCTGCTGCTGCTGCTGCTGCTGCTGCTGCTGCTGCTGCTGCTGCTGCTGCTGCTGCTGCTGCTGCTGCTGCTGCTGCTGCTGCTGCTGCTGCTGCTGCTGCTGCTGCTGCTGCTGCTGCTGCTGCTGCTGCTGCTGCTGCTGCTGCTGCTGCTGCTGCTGCTGCTGCTGCTGCTGCTGCTGCTGCTGCTGCTGCTGCTGCTGCTGCTGCTGCTGCTGCTGCTGCTGCTGCTGCTGCTGCTGCTGCTGCTGCTGCTGCTGCTGCTGCTGCTGCTGCTGCTGCTGCTGCTGCTGCTGCTGCTGCTGCTGCTGCTGCTGCTGCTGCTGCTGCTGCTGCTGCTGCTGCTGCTGCTGCTGCTGCTGCTGCTGCTGCTGCTGCTGCTGCTGCTGCTGCTGCTACTACTACTACTACTACTACTACTACTACTACTACTACTACTACTACTACTACTACTACTACTACTACTACTACTACTACTACTACTACTACTACTACTACTACTACTACTACTACTACTGTTATTATTATTATTTACTCAATTGATGTGAATCTACCCGTTCATTTGAGTATTAGCAAACTTTGTGTAGTAAATCTTTACCTATTCTACTCATGTTCGTACTTTAATTTTCTATGTGGTTGATCCCATGACATGATTCATAATCGGTCAAAAGTGGTATAAATGCATTCAATCTCTGCCTACAGAAGTTTTTCCATTCTAACATTTTCGTGTGCTTTTTATTCTATGACATCATTCTTTCTCTTTGAAATTATACCAAATGTCTTGTACTCTTACTGATACTGTCACAACTTATATTACTATTAATGGTCTTTAGAAATTCTTATCATCGTTTAGCAACTTGTTTAGATGCACATATACGCCAGTAACTGCTGATTAATTTAGTGATACTATATGTTAAGGAATAAGATTTCCTGAAATAAAGGAATTGTATTTAGGTCAGCAATTTGTTTGGAAACACAATTGCACTACACTATACATGAGATATTTGAAGCTAACAAGCTTTGAAGGATTCAAACACAATTGAATCAAGACGATTTTGTTATCAACATTGTCGAAAATAAACCAAATATCAAAATACTCCATATATGTGCATAGAAAAATCTCCATATTTTCATAGATATCTCTTTTGGCTACTAGTAACAACAAGATAAAATCGATAGAGCATATCGATATGTACAAATTACCAACTTACCATTTCTTGGTATCATATTGTAATTTTCTTTTTCAATTTGATTAAATTCGTTAGACGCGGTGGAATTGGCGCTCGCTGAGAAATATAAGTGTTTTATATGCAAAAAAGATATCAAACAATGATATATATTTATTCACATGAATGAAGATGATAAAATTAAGAATCCTAAACCCACTTCCTTCTTTTCACACAATTTTACTGACTGTTTTATATTACTTATTTATATTCAATAGCCAAAAACGTTACTCTTCAGAACTTTATACTTAGAAGACTTCGGTTAGACCATAATTTAATGGGAGAACCAATCAGAAACAAATGTATGGTTTCAGGGTCACGGTGGTTATTTAATTACTCAATGCTTAGGTACGATCGGTTTACAGTGGGTTTCAAGGAAGACTTTACAGTTGAGCGGCTACAACAAATGGGATTACTAAGAAATCCCTTGATTTGTGATTGTAGTGTTCAAATGACTGTTGAACATTGCGCAGACTATAGCGACGACGTTGTATTTGGATGTAATACATGGTAGAGAAAATAGTCTGCTAGAACAGGGAACTTTTTCGCTAGATTCCGATTGACATTAAGATGCGTTATGATAATTGTTGCAAACTGGATAATAAACGCACCAGTAACACTGGTTGCAATCTTTGCAGATGTTACCGAAGCTTCACTAATTCAGGGGTATCAATGCTATCGGGATATATGTGCAGTGAAAATGATTAGCTTGAATCAGTCGTTTGGGGGAATCAGGGAAATCGTAAAAATCAACGAAAAAATTGTTAGAGAACCTGAATTCAATAGAGGAAGAAGTGTTAAAGAGGACTGGGTAAGTAGTACTTCCTTAAGTTTACTTAGAAGGTCTTTGGTATAAATGATAGATCATTTTAAAAAGGATACTTCCAGCGTGTGAGAAAATGACGGGCCACAGCGATAATATTAATTATACGAAAGAGTGTGCAGCTGGGTACCACAATATACACGAATGACTGGAGATAATATCGATGCCTATCTAGACTTACTTTACGTGCATCGTATGGTCGTTTACAAACGACATTTTGTAGACCCCACCACAAGAGTAAACACCAATAATATAGAAGCAACACAGTCGGGACTATAAGAATTTTCGGAATCTTATTATGGCTCCAGAGGTTGACTATTATAAAGTCACATAGATGAGTTCCTGTACCAGAACTGGAAAGCCACTTTCTAACCTCGAAAAGTTTTTAAACTATGTTAATTTCTTGATATTGGTACTCAGAGCAATTCGAATGGCCAAATAGAAAGTTCTCTTCATCAAAAAGAGACCTGAGGTGAACTTAATTTAAATTTCAACAGTTTCTGCTTGATAATCTACAAAAAAGCTTTGATTAGAACACTGATTATTCGTTTATATTCGGGGGTGAAGACTAAAGAAGAGTTAGCTATAGTTGAAAGTGTCTACAAGATCATGGTTAGTCACAAAGTTCATCAGTAAGTTTGGTAGGACTAAAAAGGACGGGCAGTTTACATATTAGTGTCAAAACATTTATGTTGGAAGAACAGAAATGAATATACTTGTTTATATCATCGAGTATACTGTTCAATAGTTGAGATTAAAAGATCAACGTGTTTTCAACAATATCATTGCTCATTATTTTCTTGTTAGTGGATATAATGTTAATATTTTAAAATCATTCCAAATAATCAATCCTCAGAATACTTCAATTTCTTATTTATCTCGACACCATTCCTACTAGATAGTTGAGTTCATGAGTCAACTAAAGCTAGACCACCATGGAGAGACCGATAGGTCCTGTGATCGAATCCCGCGAACAGGATCGTGGAAGCTCACTGCAGAGGAGTCCCATATTAGGAAGAAGCGGCCACCCAGTTCTTCCAGGTTTTCAGTGATGGGCTAGCTTTAATTGACTCATGAATTCAACTATTATAATCATTCCTAATCTAAAACCGTTAATCTCCCAATCTTCGTTGTTACTATCTCAAGTATATGCGTCAGTTGTAAATAATTATTGACAATCTTTCTACGTTATTAGTAGCTGAGGAGAAGCCATAAAATAAATGAATACATCTTATTCCACTATGCACGGAATTCCAGCTTTATATAAACTACAAGTATTAACTGAGATGGTGGTGGCTAGTAGCGGAATCCAGGATACGCGTCCCGTCCGATTAGTGACTCGTCAGCTGGATGTACCTGCATCCCAAAGTTGTCCACTTCGGGACTCGGTAACCAAATGGATAACGCGATGGCGTTTGAAGTGAACGGTATTGGATTCGAGTCCCTGAGTGAACATTAACTCAAGCACATCCAACTGTCGAGTCCCAAATAGGACGAGATGTGCATTCTGGATTCCACTGTTAGTCACCATCACCTCAGCCTATAATGCTTGTGACTTAAGGCAATATCGACGCAAGATGCACAAGATGCACATATGTCAACAAGAAATTGATCAATTTCAGTCCTAAACATCAGTGTGGAGATTCAAGCAACCAGTAAAAAAAGATCATATACTAACGTTGTGAAAGATAATAAAAATTAACATCTTCAAGAGTCGTAGAATGATACTACATATATAATTTAAAGATATTATTAAACGTCTCCGTCAATTTCTCGCCATTTGGAAATTATTTACATTCCAATATCTTTGTGATACTGAACAAATTCGAGGATAATACGTCACTGTGTAATGGTGACCGGATGTTTTATCCTTCTCATTCTGCAGTGATAACTGAATTCGCTCAATCAAGTTTTGTTCGGTTGCTAGTCTAACCGATTGAATATAGTGCGCACTATGTTAAGATATTAAGTGGCTGGCATTAGTCGCCAGGAAACCTTGAGGTATTTATTGTGTCACATTTAAGACTATGAAACTGATTGTCTCTGAATCGAATCCCATAAGTAGCATCAATTCCCTTGAGATTATAAGCTAGCCTTGTTGACATATGCCAGATAACAAGAATTTTAGGTCAAGGGCAGACTTTCGACTACGTACAACCACCTAACATGTACATATATTACTTATAAGTGCCTATCACATGAAGTCATAAAAAAATGTAATGATACTCAGTATTAAGCACATGTACACGTAAAATAAACATACAAATTTTTCTAGATTCTCCATTGATCTCTCCAACTAGGTTTGAATCACTCCCAATCAGACTGTTTTGTGCTGAAATAGAAGACAATAATAAAATTTATTAGGAATTGAAGAGGAAAATTGATTATGAATATAGTGGTCTTGAGTGTTGTTAGAGGTATGAGGATGGTTATTATTTCCCGGTCGCCTACACTGTTGAAGGGTTCGTCTGGAGGTACGTGAATAGAAAATTAGATTAGAGGTGGTCCTTGGTGACCTGAAAGCTCGAACGCAGTGTCCAAGAGACAACTGTTTGAGGTTGGTCACACACGGAATTTTTGTGGGTAACTTTCATGTTAGCTCCGTAACTGTTGAGATTTACCGCTGGAGACGGATATCCGTGGGATTAGGCGAGGTGTGCATTTTTTCAGTCAACTTTTTCTAACTCCATTCCTCTTTGTGAGAAGGCAGCATCACTGTTATGCTGATTGTCTGAAGGAAACACCTTACTCCCGTCCCACCTCCGCACAGTCAGCGGTACGACTTTGTCTTCGAACCTTGGGTTTGTTGCTTTTAGTCTTACCGTTCTTCAACTGACCTCTCTGGCATGGTAGGACCTTGAGAAACGATTGTTCTAGCCAGTATAGCTCGAGTGTTTCATCACGACAGGCAAGCCCGACCACTACGTCAAGATACCAACAACGGTCCGGACAAGGCTTAACATATTCCTCGATTTACAGAATCTAAAAATACTTAGGGTATATAAGAAAATCTAGTTTGTCTTAAGATTCAAGAATGAAATCTAAGTTAGTTTTCATGTCATCTTTTATTCAACGATGGTAGAATACACAAGTGCCTAGTTACACATAAATATACATAAACCCGTATAGTTTAAACTAAAACAATCAGCAAGCTACTATCTTCCATTGACTTACATATCAGTTCTTCTTTTTGATTATTTACTTGGCATTTATTTTCTGATACATTGTCTAGTACTTTCATTGTTGTCCTCAATTGACTACGATTCTCTCCATCTGAAAAACGTTAGGAAATGATGTTGCATTTAACAATAAACATGAGTTAAATCTAAAGGTATATTACAACATTGGTAAATTTAAAGGTACTAACTCAATAGGAGAGTATTATGCATAATTTATAAAGTGTGTTATACTTTTGTAATGGTATGCATTTTACTGTTCCTAATACATAGGACTGAAATGGGGAGTTATGGATCTTTACAGTTAGCAGTACCAAATGCTTTGGTACGGTCGAGGGTGGGGAGAGTCAGCTTTTCCCCTCGGCATGCTCACACATGGCCACGTGCATACAACCACTGTCAGGGAAGTCCTACTCACTGCCTTCTCAAGGCATTACTGTTGTTTATGGAATTGAGAGGACGGATAGCGAATGTCCGACGCATTAACCGGGTTAGTGGATACGGAGCATCCACCTAGGGGAGTTGAAAAACCCTAATTCCAAACCAATAATGTACATGAGCTCCAGTACCCTGAAGGAACAAATAATGTATGAACCAATTGTTGACCAACAGCTACCATAGGATAGCATCTTCTAACGTTGCTTCACTGCCTTGTGGATTAAACCTTTAGATCAAAGGTTTGGGGAGTGGCCCCCTAAAAAAACCATCTCTCTCGCTTTGGGCACCCGGGCAGTATTTTAGTCCTCACACAAGTCGAATGGTGGAGCGTGGCGCATATATATTAAGTGCCTTCTTCTGCCAATATTCATGTGTTTAATTAAATAAACATTATGAGGTGTTCAACTATTTATTAATGTAAATGAATATTTTCATGTAACATTCACCAATTAGATAATTATGCTTCTGAATAGTTCAGATATGTGAAGTAGGAATATAAAAAAAAAATCAAAATATCATACTTAATAAATCCAGCAAAATGTGCAACTTATTACACCGGCTTCTTGTGGTTGAGAGTCTATAACAGTTCTCAGGTGTTCGCCTATGCTCAACTGTAGTGGCAAATAATTCCCCTAAGTTACTTGTTTGGTAGATATTCAACTCTGTTGTAGATTCTTCTAGAAGAATCACTTAGTAAAATCTTAAAACCATACAGTAAATGCTTTATTTGCAAAATGTTAATCAATTGTCACAAACTTGACTATTCCTTTTGTAAATATCAGTCAATCGTCTCAGACTTCATTCTTCCTGCATTTCCATATCACATACTTTCTGTTCCTGTTCTTTCCTCGTCGATTTTCTTGACCTTCCACTGTCGGACATTCTATTCTTGACTAGCGTTATATACTACTTATGTCAATATATAAATATATCATATGAAATTTTGTTTTGTTTGTTTGAACAGTTTTGAAATATACTGAGTATTTGATCAAACTAATAAGTAAAGCAACTGACTTGTTTACTTATCTGGAAGAGATTAGTCGTTAGAAAGTTAAATTACTATCCTACTATAATCTTCCTATATAAAGCAAAATTTTGTCCAGTTAGCTCATTGATAACATTTCAGATTGTGAAACTGGCTGAAGGGAGTTCAAAGACTAAAATAGGTATCGATCCCTTGAGTATTATTGACGTACCCTACTGATACGTGGTAGATTACAAGAAATGTAAGTTCAGAGTTTTACGATGACTATATCTAAAATATGATATGTACCTGATTTCGATTCATTTGGAATTAAGATGACTTTGGAATAGACTTTGATCAATAGAAAACAGCTAAACGAACTATGTCATTGGTCAGTAATTAGGCATAATTGATTATAGAGAAAAATTCAATAGTGGAGATCATGAGTTAATTGAATCTAGACCATCATGGAAAACCTGGAAGCACTGGACGGCCGTTTCGTTCTATTGTAGAACTCCTCAGCAGTGCGCATCCAAGATCCCGCCTCGCGGGATTCGAAGTCAGGGCCTATCAGTCCTATTTATTTTATTTATTTAAACACATAAACAGGCAAAAGAAGGCACCAAATAGATATGCTTCACGTAAATCATTCGATTTATGTGAGGGCTGAGTAACTGTTCAGGTGCCCAAACCGAAACAGTTGGTTTTCTTAGAGGACCACACCGGGAGCCTTTGACCTAAAGATCTGACCCATAAGGCAGTGGAACAACGTCCGGAGATGTGATCCCATGGTAGCCAGTGACCAACAATAGGTTTATACACCATTTGTTCCTTCGGGATCCTGGAGGCAGCTCATGTGCACCATTAGTTTGTAATCATGGTTTTTCAACTCTCCCAGGTGGACTCTCCATATCCAGCAACCCGGTTAGAGCGCCAGACATCCGTTCTTTCATCTTCTCATTTTCGTAAACAACACCCCCACCACGAGAATTCAGTGAGTAGGACTTCCCTGTCAGTGGTTGTATGCATGTGGCCATGTGAGATTATTTCAAGAGGGAGATCTGACTGTGCCCACTCTCGCTGTCACTAACTAGAATCAGTTGAAGTATCATTGAATATCAATTGACAAAAGAAAGTTGTATCGTTCTAATTGAGAATTCCTTAGTAACACACACAAACACACACACACACACACAGAGAGACACATCTTAAAACGACCTAGTTTTAAAATACTTACTTAGTTTCATTGATAATTTACGATTATAATATAATTTTTCATTCATTGAATAATCATCATTTTCAACTTCTTCTTCTTCTATTGGTAAATTCATTAAATTACGATGATGATGATGATGATGATGATGATGGTGATGATGATATATCCCTTTTGGTGATTGATCTATACGATAATGTAAAGAACTATTTGATCTTGTTATTGTTTTATTATATTTTTCATTAAAATTAAAATCATTTACATGTTGTTTAACTATATCTGAATCATATGAACTTGATCTATTATAAGATAAACGTCTTGTTGTTTCATTATTCATTGTACTATCTAGTGAAGATATCCATGATGAATGAAATAAATTGGTTGATTGATCAGTTAATGAATGATTATCATTTATTTGATCTATGGATTCTTGTTTTATTAATTTATTCATTTTCATACTTGTTTTACGTGTTCTTATAGATCCATTCAATGAAGATTCATTTGAATCCGATGATATAATTGGTGATAATCTTGTCTGAAAAAAAAATTGATTTTAAAGTATGGGTTTTAGTTGTGTTTTTTTTGTGTGTGGATATCATAGTCATTACAATGATTGAGATTATGAGTCAATTGTAGCTAGACTGTTGGATATTGGGCAGCTCAATTGAGACTGATAGGTCCTGGGTTCGAATCTTGCGAAGCGAGATTGTGGATGCACACTGTTGAGGAGTCTCATAGTAGGACGAAATGGTCGGCCAATGATTCCAGGTTTTCAATGATGGTCTAGCTTCAATGCACTCATGATCTGAACCATTGAAATTAAAGCAATTCGTCCCTTTGATAAATTTCGATAATGTAATAAAAAGACGAAGATTATCAGAACTATGTGATGATATATTAATGCAATACATTTCGAACAATCTGATCACACATAATATACTTGTTAAGGGTATTTATATATAGGAAATAAAAGGTCAACCAGACTAGAAATGGGGGTAAGGGGAGACAAGGATAATAATAAAAGTAAGCTATATCGGGCGTACTACCAGACAGCCGAACCATAGAGTTTGTGAACACCTCCCTTCGCGGTTAGTAAAAGGCACGGTCAAGACAATACGCAGCTCGGTCCTATCACAGTTGATCGATAACGGTCATGTAATAGACAGAAATAAGTCATTTATTGTATTCTTACTAGTTTTCCTTATAGTGTTCAATCTCGTCTTTTACACATAGCAGAAGCTATAGGAATTCCAGCTAATAATCCAAGTCTTCATGTTCATAAGAAATTTGTAACACCCTTATTCTCTCTCTTGACCTTAATAAATGATTTTATTTCTTACTATTTTCCATACTCTTTGTCTGTTTATTTTTCTTCACCCCCTTTTATCCTTTTCTTTTCTCTCAAATATTCGCTTCACCATTCAATTATCTGAACACCTCTTATTACGTAATCTTATAACCTTTCTATGAATGTTATTTCAATGTCTATATTTTCCTAATCATTGACCTATTTCCCATTATGTAACCTTGATTCAAGCCTTTATTACATTTGTCATCACACTACCAATTTGTACTTTTAACTTATTATGTTTAGTTAAGTAATTGGATTACATAACTGAACATAAACTGCCTTGATTAATTCAATAATTTCGTATATTTCAATAGGTGAGATCATGAGTCCATTAAAGCTAGATCACCACGGAAAACCTGAAAGCACTGGATGTTCATTTTGTCTTATTGTGGGACTCCTCAGCAGTACTCATCCATGATCCCGCCTCGCGAGATTCGATATCGTATATACTTAGAAATATTACTGTATATTAGAGTAAATCATGATGAGAATCTAATGGAAAACAATATTGTTCGCTTATATCTATGTTGGTCTAAATTACACTATGGGAATCTTTCAAATAATAAGAGTAATAATAATAATAATAATAATAATATGCAAAACCATGCGAAACCTCATCACTCTGGATAATAAGTCAATACTACCAGGGTAGGTTTAAGGTGCGAACAAACTGTTTTTGAATACACAAAGAGGGTTTGAATTTTCGTATAACTAAGGCTTCGATAAACCTTAGTATACGCCCTTTTACACATTTTTATGACCAGTTTCAATTATGTGTTTGGTAATAAAGGATGATGAATGTTTATCCTTTACTCTTATTAGGTCATTTGATTCTATTTGTTTCTGCAACCATTTGAGTACATGTTCACACACCCTAATTTTGAGATCACGATTACTCCTCCTTTCTTTATGTGTGACCATACACACATTTAAATTGATAAACACAGTAAGGCGTGACGCAATCGTTTTTTTTGTCTTTTAGGTTTTCGATGAAGCATGAACCTTGTTGTTACCTTGATAATGACCTTTGCTGCACAGTACGTTTTATTGATGACTAATTTAAGCCTGAACAAATTTAAATTCACCTCATTGCACAAGCAAATGGCTATCAGGACTCAGTAACTGAGTGGATAGTGCGATGGCGTTTGAAGAGAATGGTACTGGGTTCGTGTCCCAGAGTGAACATCAACTCTGAGATGCCGGTACATCTAGCTGACGAGTCCCAAATAGGACGAAGTGGCGCTCGTCCTGGATTCCACTGCTAGCCACTATCCATCATTGCTTACAATAATTTAAGCCTTTGTTTCAATAAAAGACTATTTGAATCACCTGTAAATGGTAAGGTGATTTAGACAGACTTTTCTCTACCCAGGCTATAGTAGGTCTCACTGTACCATGAACTTTCAATCTATTTATGAATTTCAGAGGATAGCCATTTTCCATTAAGCTTTTGTTTAGCAACTTAACGTCATCATCAATAGCGTCATTTGTATAAATACGATCAAGCCTGCTAAATAGGCACTTTATCAAATCTCGTTTGTATTGGACGATGCAATAACTATAATAACTATGGTATTGAACTGTCCACGTTTTCAAAGAAAAATGGATCGTTTGATTGATGTTTTTTTATTGAAATAGAATATGATTCTGTTTGGGGATGTATGTGTATTGTCACAATATTACCTTAATTCACGAGCATTATAAGTAAAGATGGATAATAGGCTAGTAGTGAAATTCAGGATATGCACTTTGATCTATCGCAGACTTGAAAATCAATTAGAAGATTCAAGTAACCAATACCAAATAATCAGTTCAGGAGTTGTAGAGATTGCTAAGTTTTTGATTGAGATCATGAACTGATTGATATTAGACCACCATGGAAAACCTGGAAACACTGGACGGCCGTTTTGTCCTATTGTGGGACTCCTCAGCAGTGCGCTTCCACGATCCTGCTCACAGGATTCAAACACAGGGCCTTCAACCTCGCGCTCGAACGCTTAACTTACTGGATCACTGAACCGGCATCCAACGGTGTTCATGTCTAACCTCAACCAATCCACCAAGATGCGCGACCATCTTCCATTGTACTGAAGTAGACACCTGTTTCTACCCAACACGGATTAACTCCACTGGTCAGTGCTTCCAGGTTTTCAATGGCGGTTCATGATCTCAATCAAATACCAAATGAATTCAATATCGATTTATGTCAAATCTTTATTAATCAATATTATGTGCTCCTAACCTGATAATTTTGCATAAACTACACTTACTGGTATTGACATTTGCATTTTCATTAAAGAATTTTGACGAAATAATTTATAATCTGTTAAACTATCATCATTAGGAGATGAACTGTCAGATTCACTTGCATGTACAGCTTCGTTTCTTCTTGTCTTTTTTTAAAAAAAAGAAAGTTAAAATAGTCAACAAGAATGAAAATATGAATGTTAATGTGAAAAATTCACTTATTTGAATGATTTTTTTAAAAAAGTGTTTCGTTCTATTTGGGACTCGTCAGCTGAATGTACCTCCATCTCAGAGTTGATGTTCACCCTTGGGGACTTGAACCCAGTATTGTTCACTTCAAACGCCATCGCGTTATCTAATTAACTATTGAATCCTGCCATCCATTGCTAGCCACTATCCATCTCTGCTTGTTAAGCTTGTAAGTTAAGGGAATATCCAGGCAATGCACACAGTATGAACATATGCCAATAATCGACTGATCACTGGGTGGTGACCATTCAATTGTGAAAGTTAAGTATTCCATGTGAAGCATGAAGATCCTGAGTTCAGCTTCCATTGGGTTCGTGGATGTTTACTGATGTAGAGACTCATATATCGACCGAACAAATATATAGTAATTTCTACTTTTAAATGATTGTTTAACAACTTATCATGTAAACTATAAAACAATGTTACCTGTAGAGCATGAAGCCATAACAGCATAGCATCTTCTGTTTCTGCTTGAAGAATATGTTCTTTTCCATCTGACCTATGATCGTAAAACAAACATAAATCAAAGTAAATCATTGCAAATAATCATATTGATTACCCAAACTACTTCAGTCTAATGGTTAAGCGCTCACGCGCGAGACCGATAGGTCCTGGGTTCGAATCTCACGAGGCGGGATCCTAGGTCAACACTGCTGGGGAATCCTATATTAGACTGAAACGGTCATCCAGTGCTTCCAGGTTTGTCCATGGTGATCTAGCTTCAAATGACTCATGATCTCGACTATTGAAATTAATATAATATCCACAAAACCCCTTCTGATACTTCAGTGTTATTGGATATAAGTCACAATATACAAATACAAAATGAAGATTTCAATGTTGACGTGGATTTCTGTATATTTTTCATTAGTAGAAGTGATCTGATAAAAATAACTATTCCAAATGTTTCATTAGCTTAAAACTATATCGAAACAAAACAATCGATTACTAGAAGAAAAGTCTAATCATTTAATCGATATTATATGGAATTATTGGTGAATTAAAAATACAAAAATGTAATTAAATTCTAACCGTTATTCCTCACAATTAATTGATCACTGGGTGGTGATCAATGTCTTGTGTATCAAGCATTCGATAATAAGAAGGACTTCACGTTTGGTTGTCAGTTCTTTCAAGTATTATTTGAATATTCCACTTTCAGTTACCTACTGATGATATATAGTCAGTTAGCTAGGCAATCAGTCAGATAGTTGGTCACAACCAAAGTGAAATCTTACACATCCTATTTGTTTAATATAGGGTTGTGGAGATTAATAAATTTTTGATTGAGATCATGAACCGATTAATGTTAGACCACCATTGAAAACCTGGAAACACTGGGCGGCCGTTTCGTCCTACTGTGGGACTCCTAACCAGCGTGCATCCACGATCCCGCTGGCGGAATTCCGACTCAAGTTAGACATTAACACCGTTGGATGCCGGCCAGCTCAGTGGTCAAGAGGTTAGGTATTTGCGCGCGAGATTGAAGGCCCTGTGTTCGGATTCCGTGAGCGGGATCGTGGATGTGCACTGTTGAGGAATCACACAATAGGACGAAACGTTCGTCCAGTGTTTCCAGATTTTCAATGGTCGTCTATTTGTTCAAGTTGTGATACTTCATCAAAACAGTCAAATGAAATTACCAAGATAAACTCCAGGCCAATAAAAGTAATAAATACATTAGAAATAATAGACATAGAAAATACGAATCAAGTATAAGGAGAAACAAAGAGTGAATGTCTCTCCACCATGAATACCAATTCTCACTTATGATAAATAAAGTCATAAATCATTGATCATAATAATTACGTGAATATAAGTAATGTAATGTTTACTCAACCACAGAGTTCAGTCTAATAATCAATGACTTGATGAACTGATGTGAGTTCTTGGTTTGGTCACTTATATCTTTCTTTTAATTTACTTATACACTAACAAACATTAACTTCATGATGGGTTGTAATTAGGTGTACGTTGTAACCAAGATTTAGTGAACATCATTCAAAATTATTCATCAATGAGTAAAATCTGGCACTTCAATAAATTTGACTTTTCAATAACAATCTAAATCTCCAATTCACTGATCTACTAAGATAAATTGAAGTTGCAACCAGTAATCGATGGTATGGGATCGCTAACCCTATGACCAACTCTACTCCTTTATCCGAGCTTGAGACCGACAGTAGCCTCAGAAGAGCTCTATTCGGAGTAAGAAGTCCAATACTAACGTGAAACAACTACCTACTGCCTTCTCGTTTTAAAACGTTTGACAGTTAATATAATTTCGTGACATAATACTATTCTAAACAACAACAATAATGATTAACATTTTACTTACATAATACTAAATTGATTATGTTCAGCAGGATCAATATGAAATACAGCTCCGTGAATATTGATTATTTTCAATGGTTCTTTATCTGGAATAGCTGCATCCATTTCATTACGATAAGCCATTAATTTCAATGTAGACTCTTCAAATACATACCAGTGACGTTGAATCCCTTTTAATCTTTTGAACGCTGAACAATTCATCGAAGGTATGTTTGTTTTTTTTAAAAAAGAAGCAAAATAAATACATTCTTTTTCAGATTTTAGAGAACATTACAATTCCTACATTGATCTTTGTTTTCTTGTCAAATAGTCAGAATTGAGTAGTCAGTTATAATACAAATCACAACGAGTAAGACATACACACAAATTGTCAGTCAGTCAGTCAGCTACAACTTAGGACCAGGCACACATTTGCATCGGTTCAACTTGCCATACCTCATCCGCCCAATAACATGAACACCGGATTCTTAGAAGTACTCAATTTAATGGTGTATTATATAAAAGAAAGAATGTGCATAAGGATATAGTAAAGGAAGAAAGAATCAGTTCGTAGAATGAAAGATATAAACCGATTTTAATCTCATATTTTAAGGGAATACAGCGAGTGCATACACCTACACTACTGTGACTGACTCTGAGCCATGTCATATATAGTCTCTAACCATTCGTTACGATAGTCATGCGGACGCCAATCAAGTATTCTGCATCTACTAACATGGCTCACACTACAAGATAGTGACTTCAAGGACTGATGCCACGTTTTGGTTTGGCTATCCCTAACTTTCTTCCAACCGTCTCTAACACTAGTCAGTATTGCGTGTCGTGGTAATCGGTGTTCAGGTGTACGCAGCACGTGGTTCAACCATCTCAGTCGATGATGATTCACAACCTTATCAACTGATTTACCATCAATCCCTAATACCCTACGTCTAACCTCCCTATTACTTATCTGGTGATCCCAATAGATGTGAGTGATTTTTCTGAGGTATCTGTGATCAAATACTAATAGCCCCTAATGGCCCTATTTTGAATAATTCATAAATATTTTTACTTATATTGGTTAATATCTAAAGTACATTTGTTAGACTGAGCGTTCGTTGAATCAAGTTTGATAAGTAGAACTGTTCAGGCGCAAATTTAATTTTTTTTTTCATATTTTTGTCGTTGTTATTGCTAAAGTGATCAGCTAAGCTTTTTTTTCTCTCATCCAAAAGCAGTTGACTGATATTTGGCGATTAAACTATGAACCCTATCCATCCACACAGTATATCAATATTTTCAATTAAGTAGCCTTGTGTGGGAAATAAATTTAAATCATAAAATGTGTGTCATCAGAAATTGATAATAGTTTGAAAACAATTGGAAACGCTTTAGATTATCAAGGTATTTCTATCAATATTGGGGATTTGTGCAGATTGTAGTCTTTTCACAGTTGAAATCACGAGCCGTTTCGTTTATGTATAGGACCATTCAGCAGAGTATTCGCGATCCCGTACATTGTACTCGAACCCATGACATTCTGTCTCACGCGCTAACACTTAACCTCTAGATCACTGTTGAAAACATGTGTCAATACGAAATGGCTGTCCAGTGCTTTCAGGTTTTCAGTGATAGTTTAGCTTTGGTTGACTTGTGATTTCAAGTGCAAAAATATGAAGGTACTTCTCAGAATGAATTGCATGAATTATTTTCAACTTAACGTTTTGCATCGAATCCCGAAAGAACTATTTAGCAACTGAAGCTTATTGGAAACTAATGAAAGTAAAGTTAATTTCTGCTGTGTAAACAATCGTCAATAAGCCGTGGATCGTTATATTGTAGTAGTTGACGATGGTATGGTGTTGAAGCGACTGATGCCGTCTGTGTGAATAGATTACTCGTCATCATTTATTACAGCTGGTGACCTGACATCTTGGGGAATAATGCTGATCGCATGTAATATACTCAATATCAAGCTATCCGAACTAGTGACCAAACTACGGCCTTATTGTTAGTATTCGACCAGGGTCAGGAACCAGACGATTATGACATTGGTCAATAATTAAATGATCAATTAGTATAAGTAAACATTCAAATCAAAACTAAGAAATCTAGGTAAGAAAAAAGTAATTTAAACATATTTGACTTGGCTCAAGAACTAGACTCTATCTACAGTGTCAGTTGATGAAACTCATGAAGTACAGATTTGCGTAGGGCAACACTTCATGTTTAATGGTAATGATACTAACTTACTACACAAAGAGAATTAATTGGATCAGGAATCAAACCTGTCACAGTGTTGTAAAGTTGAATGTCTTAGCCTGTTCAAACCATAAACCATTTAATTCTGTTTTGATAATTTAAAAGTATATCTGTTTTAGATTGAGATCATGAGCCGATTGCTTCCAGGTTTCCAATGGTGGTCTAACATAAATCGGTTCATGATCTTAATCAAAAACTTAATATTCTGTACAACCCCTATACTGATATATATATGCTTTAATAAATCGAAACGTTTGACAACGTGGGTGAAGAACCGTTTTATCATTCTCTTTATTTTATTCAGTAATATATGTGAATATCATATCATAATGTTACTCATATGGACTCAATAAACAAATGTCTCATTATAAAGTAAACTAATTTCGGAGATTGACTATCATGGAGATATGGTAAGTGTTCTATATTGATTAAGACTGATCAATCGGATGTGAATACCTCTCACATTTAATATTCATATTGTGACAGTTCTTTAGCACCAGATGAAAATTTTAATCAGTAAACGTCCTTTCATACTTTATATCTTGTTCTTTAATTTAACCACCAATCATGGATTGCAAGGAAGAACCTTTTGATAAAGTGTGGCTGTTTGAGATCATGAACTGATTGATGTTAGACCAACATGGAAAACCTGAAAGCATTAGACGGCCGTTTCGTCCTATTGCGGGACTCCTCAGTAGTGCACACCCACGATTCCGCTCACGGGATTCAAACACAGAGCCTTCAGTCTCGCTCGCGAAAACTTAACCTCTCGACCACCAAGCCGGTATCCGACGGTGTTAATGTCTAATCTCAACTAATCCACAAAATTGCGCGACCATCTTCCATTGTACTGAGGTAGATAATCTCCACATTCCTATACTGATAATCACCATGTGCTCACTAGTGACTAGCTTCATGAGAGAAACCGTGACCGTGTCGGGTATCTGCCTCAGTACAATGGAAGATGGTGGCTCAATTTCGCGGATTGGTTGAGGTTAGACATTAACACCGTTAGATGCCGGCCAGCTCAGTGGTATACTGGTCAAGCGGCTGTTTAGTGCTTCCAGGTTTTCAATGGTGGTCTAACACCAATCGGTCAATGATATCAATCAAAAACTTAATAATATTCACAACCCTATTCTGATGAAGTCTGATTGTATTTGGTATTTAATACAGATAATGTTATGTGCACACGACATCAAATCTAAATACTCATTTACATTTATCTAATTCAAATGTGATTGATCATTCAGATGAAGTAATTAAACCTGACAATATAATAATAATAATTAAGGAAATACCATCATATATACATGGATAGATTGGAGATATTATTAGACAATAATTACTAAAGTGATGATGACGTAGTGTTTTATACAGACATCTAGATCCAAAAAATGGTTATCCCACTTTAGAATATGAGAATTTGGTAGAGCATGTGGTTGACAGATGGTATTAGTTCAATTTTATCAATTAGCTTATACTCTATTGTGTGAGTGATTCGAATATCTTTTTATATGAATTTTTCTAATACTGCTTTTGTTTATTTGCTTGTCTATTCATTTCTCGGAGGTAAGACCCGACTCACACGTCCTCGTCGTGTCTCCTGGATAGTGGGACTTGTCCCATGAACTAACGTGAGTAGTATACCGAGTGGTAGAGATCAGACTAATCAATCACTCGACCAATACCCATAAACGATTACAAGTGCTACAAAGAGAAACAGCACAGCTTTAACTGCAAAAACAGCTATCTCACCCCGGTAGTTGTGCTGTGGTTCGATGTAGCCACTTCTCCAGAAGGGCCTACTAGGCTTCATCAATACATTTTCTGGCTGGAAGGCTATTCATTTATTTATTAATTATGTTTTGTTATGACATCGGTCTATAAATATATGGAATATGTTGACTAACTATCAGTTTGAACAGTCTGAATTCATTTCAGTACGATAAAGTTTTGGATTTATTTCAGTACAATACAATTCCTGAATATTCTACACTCAGTCAGCTACAATGTAGGACCAGACACATATATGCATCAGTCCAAATTGCCACATCTCATTAGCACAGCAAGATGAACACCGGATTCATAGAAGCAGTTAGTTCACTTGACATTACCTCGCCTAAACGGAGAGCAGATGAGATACACCCTCTGTGTCTCTGGTGACCCGATGGCTAGTTCTCTTGTACTGGCAGATGTAGGCATAGCATGAAGTACGAGGGTAAAACAAATGGATCCCGGTTACCAGTCATCTATATGCTGTTCAGTCAAACGGCTCCGTAAGAACTCAGGAGGATAGGTAGACACGTCGTTGCTTTTTCATCGTTTCTGCCTACGCTCCCAATGACTACAGCCCAGATGAAGTAAAATATGACTTTTACAGAAAGTTTTTTGAACTTCAAAAAGCTAAACGTTCAGACATAGTACTTGTAGCAAGTGATTTTAATGCCCAAGTAGGTAGCTTAAACCAAAAAGAAAGACCCTCTTAGAAAACCATCTGTTTCTGTCTAGGCCCCCGAAAAATATTACAGTCCATACACAAATCAAGTGACTTGTGTGACACATATGTACTCGATGCTTCTTTGTACCGATATTTATGTATTCAATATGTGTTAATAGAAATCTAATTCAATTACAAGTCTAATTCTGTTATTATATCAGTTCACTGAATCCATCAGTCTTCAATCATTCAATTAAAGATAACAAACGTGACAGTTTCATTCTTATTTCTTTACAGAAATAACGTGTAGAATGATTAAAAGAGAAAAAAGGAAAAAAAACACTCACAAATACAGTTGGTAGTTAGTTACATAATCTTGTGTAGATAACCATCGACAAAAGCAAACGGTGGTTAATTATCAGTTACAATGTTATTCATACATTGCTCTTATTAAATATGTTAGCAATTTTAATAATAGAAACTTCAAATGTCTAAAAAATGTAATTCATTCCAGTCATTTCATTATCAAGATTGATATATGATCTAATTCGAACACTAGAATCCGTTACTAAGCTGTTCTAGTAACCCCACCCCCTAGGCTAAATCTACACAGCAACTTGAACACGAGAGAAAAGGTGAGAAATATGGAAGAAACACTTTACTCCAAATGTTTGTTTATGTACAGAAAATCGAAGGTTTTTACAGCATTTTAGATGACCTTGGGTTTTCTAAAACTTCTGGAATGCTACTAAACATAGTAACCGTGTAGGTAATTATCCAATCAGAAACTGGACATATGACTTTTCACTTTCTAGATGTTTCTGGCGAAACGTCTAGTGAATGTTGATTGGATAAGATGCTTCTCAGAATATTCAGAGCATTTGTTGGATTTTTTTCAAGGAGTTATCTGGATCCTCTAACTAAGACACATTGAGATGTATAATCATTTAAAAGATTGAAATCTTAATGATTATCATCATTAATTCTTCAGCGTTTTGTTACAAAGTGATACAGTGACCTGAACATTAATAATCACATGGAGCTACCTTCAAGTTCAGTCAAGGATAATAATCCTTCTTACGATGTAGAAAACAATACAATTAAAGATAAATTACTGGTATCTTGGTTGAAATAAACTTCTTTTCTTTAATATCATTATAGATAACGAAATGGGGTTTTTGTTAATAAGAGTTTTATTTATTTATTTTTACACAGATATTGGTACAAGGAGGCACCAAATATATATGCGCCACACAAATCTCATTCGATATGTGTGAGGTCTGTGTTACTGCCCGGGTACCCAAACCGAAACAGGTGGTCATCTTAGGGGGCCATTCCCCGAGCCTTCGACCTGAAGGTCTGATCCACAAGGCAATGGAGCATCGTATGGAGATGCAGTCCCATGGAAGCCGGTGACTAACAAGTGGTTCATACGCCACTTGTTCCCTCAGGATACTGGAGCCCATGTGCACCATTGGTTTGGAATCCGGTTAAAGCGCCAGACATTTGCTTTTCGTCCTCTCATTTTCGTAAACAACACCCGTGGTGCGAGAAGGTAATGAATAGGACTTCCCTGGCAGAGGCTATATACGCGTGGCCATGTGAGAGCATTTCGAGAGGGAGAGCGGACTCTCCCCACTCTCGGCTGTACCAGGGCATTTGGGGACTAATAAGAGTTTAAGCTTACTTTTTTTTACAGTTGAAGGGTATTTCACTTTATAAAATGATTTTGAAATATAAGTTTATGAATTCAATCTTTTTTATTTCTTTAATCAATGAATGGGAAAATCTCCACAAAACACCTTTTTGATAATAGTCATCACGTGCTCACTAGTAACTGGCTTTGGGAGGTGTTTCCTGGAGTTCTAGTGAGAAGCCATGACCGGTAGCGCAATTTCATAGATTGATTGAGGTAAGACATTAACACCGTCGGGTGCCGCCTAGCTCAGTGGTCTACAGGTTAAGCGTTCGTACGAAAGACTGATACGTCGTGGGTTGAAATCCTGTGGGCGGGATTGTGGATGCGCACTGCTAAGGGACCTATATTACGACAAAACGGCTTTCCAGGGCTCTCAGGTTTTTCATGGGGATCTAGCTTTAATTGACTCATGAATTCAACTATAAAATTACTGAAACTTTCAGGAAACCCCCTTCTGAAAATAGTATTTGCTGATTTACAATCTGTTCAGAAGTCGAAGGAGAACTGAACTTTTGAATAAATTTTTATTAAAAAAATGTATTTCTGAACTTTTTGAAACTGGAATACTGCTTAAATTGTTTTAAGTCGATCTGGTTTATTTTTCCTGAAATATTTAAAGAAAAATTTAGAATCCGTCTCACTAATGTAATTTCATATCTACAATTGATTGATCACTGGGTGTTGGTCAATATCATGTATGTCAAATGCTTCTTAGTGATGATGAATAAATCATTACTAATATTAGCACACTTTGTGGAAACATCTGAATGTTCAATTAATTCAACTGAAAAACTCTTCCTGTAACTTAATCTAGTCCAAGAATCACAATTAGCAAAAATGCTTTAAACGTACAGATTAGTTATGATGTCAATTTAACAATCGTATAGACCAACAGACGGCGAGACTATAATTTATGAACGAACCAATCAGATATAAGAAAACAGGTTCCGGATTTTGGCGCGAAATTCATCCATCCATTTGGCTAAATAGAGTTTTGGCATTATAGCTGATGTCAGATTGTGATGAAAACCCTAAATCTAATTCCTAACACTAACCATGAACTGTAAATCAGAATTCGAATTCTTCACATTGATTTATAACCCTCATTTGGTCCTAGTTATCAGGTAAACACTCTCAAGGTCACTTTAGCGGCACTCAGCGGTCGTCCATAAATTATAGTCTCACCTTTTAATGTGTAGATATTACATTTATGACTGTAGAGGTGAATATATAAAGGTGAATCAAATAGTATAGTTTTAAGTCAGAGATTGAAAGTAGTCATCGAGATCACCAATTATGCTGCTCAATTGGTTGTGATTAAAAAGTCCAAGCCCATGATTCCAAATAGACTTAGACAATGCATAAATAATTTACGTCACATCCCATTGTATTCATCAATTTACATGTTTATGTGAATACGCATACACAGGAAGAAATATTCAATTAATACAATCAAAGGTTATTAAACATATGACAAGATAAATTCATTTTGTGTTGTTTTACTTATATCTCCCCATTGTTATTTAGTATTTCAATTGATCAGTCTCATGTTAGAATATGTGCATCTTGTGCGGATTGCCTCAATATAGCCTTAAGTCAATAGCTAAGTGGAGAACGCGATGGCGTTTGAAGCGAATTATACTGAGTTGGAGTTCAGGAGTCAACATCAACTCTGAGACGCAGGTACATCTAGCTGTCGAGTTCCAAATAGGACGGAACACATATCAAACTGGATTCCACTACTAGTCACTATCCATTATATACCTAGATAATTTCAAAACTAATGAGTATCAAATAGTCTAATCAACATAGAAGATAGAAAACTATGTTCATCGATAGTGAAATATATAGTAATGACATATTTGTCAAATTACATTTTATATAGAATATTTACATTATAAAATGTAAAAGAGCATAGTAACAGATTAACATAATATTTATTGTTTATTATTGTTGTTAGGTGATTGATTTCACGTCATATGATGAAGTTTTAATTTAAAACTAATAGTGTTATTACTTCAAGAGATTGATAGATAGAAATGAAGTGAAAGTAAGAAAACTATCGCCGGTATTACTGATCAGTGTTGTTGCTGTTATTTCTTCTATTTATTTAATAAAAAGTACATTAGTGAAGATCATTTCGTAAATAGAAAATTGAAGTATATACGCTTATGATCATACGTGATACTTTGAAAATAAGCTTTTATCGTTTAAATTCAATCATGAGACAAATGACGTGACAATCATATTCGTCTAACTTATGGGGTATCATCTTCAACTTTGGTTAAATTTACCCATGAAATCTCATCAAACTTACTTACTTACTTACTTATGCCTGTGGAAGAGAATAATCCGTCAAACAGCACTCTTCATCCAACCATATCCCAAGCAATCCTTTCCAGTTCTTTCCAGTTGTTATTCATCCTTTTCATATCTGCTTCTATTATCCGACTTAATGTGTTCTTCGGCCTTCCACATTTCCGTTTCCTTTCAGGATTCCAAGTTAGAGCTTGCCTCGTGATGCAGTTTGATTATTTCCGTAATGTATATCCTTTCCATTTTCATCGTCTTTTCCTAATTTCCTCTTCAAATGGAGACTAGTTATTTCTCTCACACAGTAGGCTGTTGATGATGGTTTATAAATACTTGTACCTTCCTGATGATGGTTGTAGTAGTTCCCCAACTTTCAACTCTATACAGTAGAACTGTCTTGACGTTCGTATTGAAGATTCTGACTTTTATATTGGTTGACAGACAATTGTTTTGAGCTCCATATATTCTTCAATTGTAGGAATGTGACCCTTACTTTTCCAATCCTCGCATGTACGTTCGCATCCGATCCTCCGTTTTCATCAATGATGCTTTCCAAGTACATGAAAGATTCCACATCTTCTTGAGTTTCACCATCATTAATAAACAACCAATCATCATTTGATGGTAGTTTTATAAAACTTTTTTTAAAAATAACTAATCAAACATCTAGGTTAGCAACTACACAACCAGTAACACTCAGACAAATCAAAGTTGGTAAAGGTAACAAAAAAAAAAGTCAAATGCAAAACTTTTATTAGCTTATCAAATATTTCTTTATTTATTTATTCCTAATGTCATTCATTATATCACTTACCAGATTCAAAATATGCTGCAATATCCGATGCATTATTCACAAGCGGAGCTAATAAATAATACATTTAGAAAAAAAATACATGAACTAATTTTAATGATGATTAAATACAATGAAACAATGAGAAAAGAAATCAATAATTTATTGATTTATTGATTAATTGATCGATTGATTGGTTATTTGATTAGTTTTTTTGTATAAAACTAAATGACAAAATGGGACAGTTTTATAATTACATAATTATTTTTGCCACTTTATTCCCTTTAATGATAAAAATCAATATTATTTTATGATTTATGTGTTTGTTACCGTGACTAAAAAAATCTAAAATTTATTTAAAGAAAAATGATTAAATCATTCGATAAAATGTTGTTAAATTAATAACAATAGTAGAGATAATGAGTCAATCAAAGATAAACCATCATGGAAAACGTGGAAGCACTGGACGGTTGTATTTCCTGGACTTTTAGTCAGAAGGCGTGACCAGTGGAGTTTAACCTGGTCTGTTGTGAGATAGTAACTGATTGATGACAATGGTGAATGTGTCACTCAATTTCGTGGATTAGGTGAAGTTAGACATTAATACCACTGAATACCAGCTCAATGGTCTGGTGGTTCAGTGTGCATGCTCGAGGCTAATGGGTCTTGGATTTGAATCTCGCGACGTGGAATCGTGGATGCTCATTGCTGAGTCCTCACTGGGACTTACAGGTTCTCCATGGTGATCTAGCTTCAAGTGACTTATGATATCAACTATTGAAATTACTATAATATCCACAAAAACCCCTTCTGATACTAATTAAGGTAATAAACTTTTAATGATTGAAATAATGAGTCAGTTGAATCTAGACCACCATGAAAACCTGTTACTACTGGACGATCGTTTCATCCTAGTATGAGACTCCTCAGCAGTGCGCGTCTATCATCTCGCCCCGCGAGATTCGAACCCAGCTCCTATCAGTCTCTCGTGGGAACGCTTAACCTTTAGAATACTGACCCGGTATCCAATGGTGTTGTGTTAATGAGGAGTCCTATACTAGGATGAAAAGGCTATCTAGTGCTTCCAGGTTTTCCATGGTGGTCTAGATTCAATTGATTCATGAATTCAATTAATAAATTACTATAATCTCCACAAAACCCGTACATGATTATAATAAGCTTTTGATTAAAATCGAGTATATTGTTAGTAGTATTCCTACTATACTCATAGAATTATTTGTGGTATGGATTGAAATACTTTTAGATTGATACGGTTAGAATCCCTTTCGTATGGAATTCACATGATTCAAAGACTAGTTTCTACTCAAAAAATTAATACTACTGAGGGAAGACCTTTTTAAAGACATGAGGGAGTAATAAAAAAAAACTTAATCTGACATGCCTAATTTGTGTGTTAGTTAAGATTTTACAGAATGTATCAGTCTAATCCAGATTATAGATAAGCCTTACTAACGAATGTCTACGATTATATAATCTAAGCTCGAAACATCCTTATGATTGACTAACAAGTGTAATATGAAACAAGTGGTTCTGTTACAATTGATGACCATAAAAATTGCTTTCACAAAAAGTGAATATTCATAGGTTTCTTTATTCGACAAGATGTGACTTTGATGAATGATGTTTAGGCGTTGAATTCACTTAGTAAGCAATGTTTCAGTTAACTTCAAGATTCTAAAAATACAAACTTCTCATAGATTAAAATGGCTGACAAACGAATTACATATATCAAACCACCAGTCAACATGAAGTAAATATTTGTTAGTGTATAAGTAAATTAAAAGAAAGATATAAGTGACCAAACCAAGAACTCACATCAGTTCATCAAGTCATTGATTATTAGACTGAACTCTGTGGTTGAGTAAACATTACATTACTTATATTCACGTAATTATTATGATCAATGATTTATGACTTTATTTATCATAAGTGAGAATTGGTATTCATGGTGGAGAGACATTCACTCTTTGTTTCTCCTTATACTTGATTCGTATTTTCTATGTCTATTATTTCTAATGTATTTATTACTTTTATTGGCCTGGAGTTTATCTTGGTAATTTCATTTGACTGTTTTGATGAAGTATCACAACTTGAACAAATAGACGACCATTGAAAATCTGGAAACACTGGACGAACGTTTCGTCCTATTGTGTGATTCCTCAACAGTGCACATCCACGATCCCGCTCACGGAATCCGAACACAGGGCCTTCAATCTCGCGCGCAAATACCTAACCTCTTGACCACTGAGCTGGCCGGCATCCAACGGTGTTAATGTCTAACTTGAGTCGGAATTCCGCCAGCGGGATCGTGGATGCACGCTGGTTAGGAGTTCCACAATAGAACAAAACGGCCGCCCAGTGTTTTCAGGTTTTCAATGGTGGTCTAACATTAATCGGTTCATGATCTCAATTAAAAATTTAATAATCTCCACAACCCTATATTATACAAATAAGATGTGTCAGATTTCAACTTTATTGTGACCAACTGACTGACTGATTAATCAGTAGCTAGCCGAAGTGGAATATTCAAATAATACTTGAAAGAACTGACAACCAAATGTGAAGGGTGATACTTCATTGATCAAAATCTACTTTATTTTTGATTAGATAATATTAGCGAATCAATTTTCTTCACTAACACCTTATATGCAAGTAATAACAGTTAGATGGTGTTTAGAGTTAGTCAACAGGAAACCCTGAACCCGGGTTCCGTGCAACTTCACACTCGTCAGCAAGCTGTACCTGTAATCTTGAGGGGACTGGTGCTCTCTGACGGATTCGACCTCGTGTCACCCAACTTCACGGTCAGAGACGTTACCACTGGGCTACCCGAGCGGCGGCCGATCTCCTCTAGGACTCGGATGTAATTGATTCATATTAACTATGTTTAATCTTTCTAATGTAGTTATTGATTTTATTACCATGATTGTTTGCATCCATTATATGCAGATAGTTACTTCTATCTTATAGTACACACTATAAACAATTATATCTGATCCATATTCATTAACCAAATATGAAAAATTACAAAAACTGACAAGTTAACAAAAAGAAACCCTGAATAATTTATACACAAAACATGTGAAATATGCCAATTACTTATTTACGATAATGATAATGTGCTAAATAGATATGTGGAAAAGGTATATACTGTGAAAGAGAGCTTAAATCTCAACGGTTAAAAGTGATTACAGTCTTTCATAAGCATATATGGATAGTGATTAGAGGTGGAATCCTGTTTGATGCACGTTTCGTCCTATTTGTGACTCGTCAACTGAATGTGCTTATATCTTAGAGTTGATGTTCACTCTAGGACTCGAATTCAGTACAGTTCATTTCAAACACCATCAGATTATTCAGTTTTGCTTATAAAGTTTATGACTTAAGGGAATATCGACGCAATCCCTACACGATGCATATATGCCAATTGATCATAATTGGATAAACATTAGGAACTAGATAACATTGCAAAGCTATTTTATTGTAGTATGATATAAAAACTTTAATTGAGCATTTTGTTTAATGAAAGATAGAATTTATTCATTTTATGGATTTTGTGTAGTAACAGAAGAAAAGAGGTTTTCCTTATATGGATTGATTCCCTCCTGGACTCTATGTTTACCATGAAACTGATCTAATGATTTTGATAAGGTAATATCACTAACATTACAAGAGAATCAAACTTATTTATTAGTGGTAATTATACTGATTACAAGAAATCTTCCCATTGTTATTTAAGATTGCAATTGATCAGTCTGTTGTTGGTATATGTGCATCCTGTGCTGATTGCATCGATATTGCCTGAAGTCACAAACTTTATAAGCACAAGCAGGTGGTTAATCAGAATTCAATAGCTAAGTGAATAACGCAATGGCATTTAAAGCAAACGATATTGGGTTCAAGTATCAGAGTGAACATTAACTCTCAGATACAAGTTATATCTAGCTGACAAAACGTGCATCAAATTAGATTCCACTGCTAGCCACTATCCATCTTTGTTTATAAACATTGTGACTTAAGACAATATAGAGACAATCTGTACAGAATACAAATATGTCAACAAGAGACTGATCAATTGTAGTCTTAACATAACAATAGGGAAGATATAAATAAACAACAATACCAAGTGAACATTCTATTACTTTTATTCTAAAACAACAATAATGTTAATGTATTTAGGTTTAATCATTTCACATACATAGAGAAGGCATAATAAATAAAGTTCAAATCTATGCTGAAATGACTTTCATAATATATTAATATAGAAAAAAGAAGATATGTAATGTATACAGTTGAGTGTAGTTTTGTATGTCTCTATTCATTTATCATTGAATGTATACATATCTCTCATAATTTTAGCTTATTAATAAAGTATTCAATATTGAATGACCTGAGAAGTGAAAAACTATAATGTAGATAGAGAATACTGAATAGATTGTAAATTGGATTTGATCAAGTTTTATTTTAATATCAGAAATGGTTTTTGTAGATATTATAGTAATTTCAATAGTTAATATCATAAGTCAATTGAAGCTAGACTATCACGGAGAACTTGAAAACACTGGACGGCCATCTCATCCCAACATCCATGACCTCGCGAGATTCAAACCCAGAACATGTCGGTCTAGTGAACAAACTCTTGATCTCTATATCAGTGAGCCGGCATCTAACAGTTTTAATGTTTAACTTCAACTAATTCACGAATTCGAGTGATACATCCAACATTGTCTTCAGTGAGTTATTATCTCACAACAGACCTGGTTGAACTTCACTGGTCACTACTTCTCACTTGAACTCCAGGAAATACCACTTGAAGCCAGTCACTAGTGAGCATATATTGCTTGATATCAGAAGGGGTTTTTGTAGATTTTTTAGCAATTCACTAGTTGAATTCATGAGTCAATTGAAGCTAGATCAGTGGGATCTGACTCCAATTAGATTGTATGCTGATTGCTATCGAAATGCACATGTCTTCTATCATTTTACATTTTTACTGACTTAGCTGATGTTGGTGAATAACAGAATTAAATAAGTCGAATACGAGAACGGATGTTTCGAACACGTATATTTCATGCACTCATTGAATTGAACAGGCAATCAGGAAACGAAGCGAAGAGACACGCTGTGGAGATGGTAACCAAGCGTACTCCATTGAATCAAGTGTTAATCAATATTTATAGCCAGATAAAAATAAATTACAGATGTGTAATAAATAGAATAACAAGCGTACACAGATACGCTCAGTCAAGGTTAATAAGCGATTAATTGACAAGGTCAAAATGTGAATCAAGAAGAACGTTTAAATTGGCCTATCCAGAAGTTAGAATAAGCTGTATGGGCTTGATATAGCAACGGACACTAAAATCTTTCCAAAATAATAGTTCCTTGTTTTATTCCAATAAGATTAAAGAAAATGAGAGAAAATATGATGTATGAAACAAAACTATCCTCTTACATAATTTCATTTTTTTCTAATAAAATCATAACAGCTTAAGTTGAGAGAATGGCTTCATGGGTGAACTCAAAGGAAGCTCTAAAAAGCTCAGAAAGAGCCGAAGACATTTCAACTAACTATCTTTTGGAAGAACATCCCAGAATCTTGACGTGTAGCTTCCACATTTGACAATCGCTGAAAACCATTTTACGAGGAATGGATGATTGTAATGATTATTTCGTTTTACTAGAAAACTACAAATACCTGAGAGTTTTGTACTATATTTATGATTGTTTGAATTAACGTTCCTTTTCACTCGTCTTCTGGCTTCACACTTACAACTTAGAGGATTCTAGCATTCGAATGCTGAGGTAGTACGCGTTACAGTAAGAATCTAAGCTCTTTTATAGAGCACGTGTATGTGTCAGATTAGGTAATTCCAAGAAAAAAACACTCCCATCTTCATATACTTTTATTAATCTCAGAACTACAATATAGTCAGATGATATAAACTGTAAATAGTTGTGTAAATAATCTCAACATACACAAAGAAAAAGTCAAGATTCTCCGACACAACACAACACGCGCCAATCGAATCACACTTGACGGAGAAGCTTTGAAGGATGTAAAAATATTTACATATCCGGTTAGCATCATTGCTGAGCATAGTGGATCTGATACAAATGTGAAGGCACAAATCGGCAAAACAAGAGCAGCATATCTACAACTGAAGAACATCAGGAACTCAAAACAACTGTCTATCAACCAACACCAAGTTAAGAATTTTCAATACAAATGTCAAGACAGTTCTACTGTATGGAGCGGAAACTTGAAGAACTACGAAACAAATCATCCAGAAGATATAAGTGTTTATTAACAGTCGTCTACGCAAAATACTTCGGATCCGTTGACCAGAAACTATCAGCAACATCCTACTGTGTTAGAGAACAAACCAGATTCCAACGGAGGTTGAAATCAAGAAGAAACGCTGGAAGTGGATAGGACACAGATTGAGGAAAGCACCGAACTGCGTCACAAAGCAAGCTCACACATGGAATCCTCAAAGCCATAGGAGAAGTGGAAGACCAAAGAACACATTACGTCGAGAAATGTAGACAGACCTGAGAAGAATGAACAACAATTGTATGGAACTATAAAGGAAGGTGGTTGACGGAGTGTGTTGGAGAATGCTGGTTGGTTGCTTAAGTAAGCATGAGTTCTTATCAAGGTTTGAGCTGATCATATTAAGGAAACTGAGAGCTGAATAGATTTACTAAAATTACATAATGTCATGTTTTTTATGTCCCGATTCGTACGAATAATCAATCTGAGTCAGTTCTTCAGAGAATGCATAAATAAACAGTTCAGAATAATCTAAAGCAAAAGTATTCAGTACAATAAGTCAAAATCAGTTATGACCATGTTGACATCATGTCATGCTGGATAAGGTATTTTCTTTTCTGATTGATATGCTTTGAAAGTACAATAAATTTATACAAATATAATATAGTCAATAGATAGATAGTTAGGTAGGTATGTAGGCAGCTATGTTTATGACAAAATCAATATTAATTACATTGTTGATAAATGTTTGATTCTCTCATGGATCAATATAAAACTCAAGAAACACAAAATTATCGGTTAATGTTACTTAATATCAAAAAGGGTTTTTTGTAGATATTATAGTAATTTCAATAGTTAAGATCATGAATCAATTGAAGCTAGACCACAATTGAAGACTTGGAAGCACTGGACGGCCGTTTCATCTTATTGTGAGACTCTTCAGCAGTGCGCACCCATGATCCCATGAACCCAAGACAGTCGGTCTCACATGAGAACGCTTATTCTCTAGACCAAAGTCGTCATCCATCGGTGTTAATGTCAAACCTCAACCAATCCACGAAATTGCGCGACCATCTTCCATTGTACTGAACTAGATACTTGCCTCTATCCTACATGGATTAACTTCGCTAATCACGGCTTCTTACTAGAACTCCAAAAATCCCCTCACAAAGCTAGCAACTAGTGATCACATGGTAATTATCAGTATAGGGGTTGTGGAGATTATTACTGTACATTAAAGTTGATCTAATCTATCAATTATATGATAAGAAGAAAATTAAACCTTATATGGGTCCAAAATCTTCATTGATAACAACCAAATAAATCAAATATTGAAATGACAAGTTGTTAACCATCTTCCTTGTCAAGCTGATTGTTTTTAGAGCATTAAAATTTCTAGCATTCAATAAATTAACCAAAATGTTGAGTTATTTACACTAGTAAAAACACTACAACTTCATCAACCGAGCCCTGATGAACATTGAGAATTAGACAATGAGATATTGGTTATTACTAATATAGACATCTTAGTTTTATATATGATGTTGACTTCCATAAAGTTTTATGTTACCATTTCTGATTTTGAAAAAGTGACACATCATCACTTTCCATAGTTACTGTCGATTTCATTAAGATGGGAGATTCACCATATTGTCACATTCCAGTTGATCTCTTTTAACCATCTGGAAGTTCAAAGTTTCATATACAACATCTGGTATAACAAGGATAAAATTGTTAGGGTTCATCTGTCAAACTAAAAAAATCTACACGACTATGCAGTTACCAATATCTATTATGCTTCATAGTAAAAATCATTTCACAACCTCAAAGGCTGATAACTTTAAAAAAAGATAACTCAAAACATTAAAACTACTCGTCATCTGGATATACCTGCATCTCAGAGTTGATGTTCACTCCGGGACTAGAACTTAGTACCGTCCACTTCAAAAGTCATCGCGTTATCCACTCTCTCTCTCTCTTTTTTGGTGAATATCAATAAATTAGATTAAGGATCGAACAAAAAAAGCTTGTTGATTGCATTTTTTTAAATGTCTCTAAACCTAATGAAAATGAAGACTCTTCTAATGAATGAATGTAATCAGCAAAACCGAAAGGAGTAATCTGCATAAGTTAAATTCATATTGCATAGAAACAAACAATAAGTAGGTGAATAGATTGTTGTTCAATTCATATGCGTAAGTCTACATATATCAAATTATTCTAATCGAATAAATTATCAACATTATCAATAAGAGTAGTGGTAGCAATAATAAAATTAGTAATTTACATAACTTTAAGTGGTATTTACCATAAATTGACTTGACTTAGGGTACCAGCAGTGATCGAAAGCTGTCTCAATCTAGTACCAGAGTGCATAAGTGTTCTTACCCATAACCTTCATTAATAACCAAGCGTCAAACATACAGGTCCTACTTAATGTACTCAGATGAAATGGATGTTAATTGGTCTCTTTTTTCCATTGATGCTGAAAAATGCGGTCAATGTGTGATGAATACCAACTGGTAAGTAAATGAATCTCTATAAATCTCTTGTTAAAAATAATATTCATCAAGAATTTTGATCATGTATAGAACCATTTCAGATCAGAACAGGCATAACACTTTACTTAGAGACTTTTTATCAATGTGTTCACAGTGATTCACCTTCACATGGTAATCTATTACAAAATAGTTTCAGATCTGATAGTGAATACGATATCATTGACAAGATTAGTCAAAATCCATACGTTTTACCACATTCATTGTCATCAATGAGCTTCCAATTAGTAATTTTCTTTCTACTAACTCATCATCAGAAACCACATGATGACGCTATGAATATAGAATTCAGATCATAATTTATAAACACTCAGTACAATGAGACTAGAATTTATGGATGACATTTGAGAGACACTAGACTGATCTTGAAAGTGTCCATTTAATAATTAAGACCAAATGTGGATTATAAAACTGTATGAAAAATTAGAATTCTGATTTACAATTGATGATTAAGGTTACCAATTAGATTTAATGTTTTCATCATGATCTAACATCATCTATAATATCAAAATGATATTTAATCAAATGAATGGATGAATTTCGCGCCAAAATTCGAAACCTGTTTTCTTATATCTGATTGGTTCGTCTATAAATTATAGTCTTGGCCATAGTACTATTGAAATGTATACTTCTTTAATATTGGAATGAAAACATGCCATTATGCTAATCTACAATGATAAATAACCTATATGAACATTCAGAATACATATTGACTAATGATGACAGATAGAAAGGTATACCATATATCATATACCATATATAGTTGTATAATAACTAACTGAAGATCTATTGAGGTAACTCAATTAAATTGGATCAATGTTAGTAATACACATATACATTATACACTAGATACAACATATTTGTGAAAAAAGGATTGTTGAAATGATTATATTAAACAACAAATTGATTAATTATGAATTGAATCAACCTAGAAGAGATTTTTAAAATTAGTTACCAAGGTAATCAAAAACACCAAATAATTATGTTTATTCCAGTTGGCAACTATAGAAAAGTGAATATTCATAACCTTTAATTAGAGTTGAATGGATGAATGATTTTCAGATTGCTGAGTAGGTTCACGATATTGCGTAACCGTCTTCTTATAATATTGGATTATGTTTGATCTTTTTTTGTATTCAGTTTAGCCTATATCTAAGCAAGATACTTAACATCTATTGGCTGGATACTATCAGCAACAGTCTTTTGTGATACAGATTCCAGATAAAGAGGAAATTAAGAAAAGATGTTGGAAGTGGATAGGATATATATTGAAGAAATCATCAAACTGAATCACGAGGCAAGCTCTAACATGGAATCCTGAAGGAAAGCGGAAAAGAGGAAGGCCAAAGAACACATTACATCAGGAAATAGAAGTAGATATGATAAGAATGGATAACAACTGGAAAGAATTGCTTGGGACAAGGTTGAATGGAGAGTGGTGGTGGGTGAACTATTCTCTTCCACGAGTTCATTAGCCTATGTGTTAAACTCTATCAAAAGTCAATCAGTTACTTACCGTCATTCAGAAGGTTGCGAACAAATATTAATATAACTTATATTAGTATAGGTTGCAAGGAAATCAAGAAGAATCAGTATTGAAAACAGAATGGAGCTGTAATGCAATGGCAAATACGTGATAAACAAAACTGATAGATTAAATCAAAGGATAGAAATTTGAAAACCATACTTAGATAATGAATGCAACTGCACCTAATGACAACCAATTTGGAATTATATGATCTACTTTTCTCAACTGTTGATGTAGACTAATTCGATCAATCACAATCAGAAAGACTATATCTAACTCAGAATAGCTGCCATTTACTTCGTTAACTAAGATGTTAACTTTACTAAACTACTTCAATCTTTCTCCGACCTACTCATACATTGATCAGTACTTAATGTTAGAGTAGGCTGTGATCACTGTGACAGCTATTCTAAACCTCTACAAAATCTTCTATATACATAATAATCATACTTACATTACGGATCAAGACCAATAAAGATATCTTCCAGTCCTAGCTATGGAAGCCATAGCCTATAATGCAGTCAGTCAGCTACAACGTAGGATCAGACACATGTATGCATAGGTCTAAGTTGCCACACTTCGTTAGCACAACAACATGAACAGCGAATTCATAGAAGTAGTTAATTCAGTGGTGGTAATATATAAAAGAAAGATTGCATATAAGGATATAGTACAGGAAGAAAGAATTAGTTGGTAGAAAGAATGGTATAAAGTAATTTTAATCTCACAGTTTAAGGGAAGATAGAGAGTGTATACACCGACGCCATTGTGATTGATTCTGAGTCATGTCACACACAGTCTACAACCATTGGCTCACACTACAGATTAGTGACTTCAAGGATTGATGTCACGTTTTGGTTTAGCCACCCCTAAATTTCTTCCAACCATTCTCAACACAAATGAGCATCCCGCATCGTGGTAATCGGTGTTCAGGCACACGTAACGCGTGGTCCAACCATCTCAGTCGACGAACATTTACAACCTCACCAACTGATTTACCATCATTCTCTAATACCCTATGTCTCACCTCACTATTACTTAGTTGATGATCCCAGTAGATGCGAGTAATATTTCTAAGGTATCTTTGATCAAATAGTAGTAGCTAACGAGTATCTTCTACTGTTAATGTCCACGTTTCGCAGCTATAAATTAGAAGAGAACGAAATGCTGTGCAGTCTACTCGTCCTACTCGCGTTCGCGATAGGTGACGTAATTTGGCAAAAGCTAAACGAGTTTTCGAAGCCGTGCAAAGGTTTTGTCAGACACCACTCCATTAGAGCACATCCAACTTCTGAGATAAGTGAAGTTGTCAACACGTTTAACTATTTCACTCTTTATCCTTAGTTCAAGTGTTAACACAGGCCAGTCCTGAATCCACAATTTGCATTTAGTTAGGGAGAAACGTATCTCGAACATTCTGTCATCATTACTCAATGTTATCAAAAGACTTTATATTTTATCAGTATCTTCACCAAAACAGGACCATATCATCACCTGGATATTCCAAGCCAATAAATGGACCTCTTGGTCTTGCCTTACCTACAATGCATAATCTATATAAAAATCAAATAGTAATTGATCAGTAACACCATTATTATTACTATACACAAGTTTCAAAATGAATCTTCATGTATTTGTTGTTGTTGTGTGTGTGTGTGTGCGTTTATTGTTAGATCGGTTCTCATTTCCAACTATTATTTGACCCTTTAATTACTTCACTTAATAAGATTCATTTAAAAGATGATAGAATAATTGAAAGGAAAAGAAAAAAGAAAAAAAGAAAAAATGAAAAAAACAAACAAACGAAAAAAAGAACAAAACTTAAAGTAAGTTTTAATGTGAGAAAAATAACAACATTATGATTAAAGAAGAAAATACGGAAAACAATCCATGTGATTGATATGGACATAATGTGTAGTAATCATAAGATTGATTGTAGTTCTTTCTTTCTTTCTTCTTTCTGATTTTCTTTTCTTTTTTTCTCTTTTTCTTTAAAAATACATGTTTATATTGTATAAATGATCACATGTAGAGAAGTGTTTATAAGTTGCCCTCATATAAATCAATAGATTTAAGTAAAGTGCATTTTTATTTCTATGCATGTACCATCTCTGGTATGTTATGAATTCACATTGTTTGTCAGTTTCGAATTATAACAAAACTACTGTCCCGGTGTCAGGCAAGGTTGTTTACTCAAACCCTTTCTCTTTCTCCTGGAGATCGACTGGATTATGAAGACCTCAACATCTGGGGGGAGGGGTAAATGGAATACAGTGGATAGCACACATTGGGGAATGCACCTAACTGAGTCGCAAGGTAAGCCCTCACGTGGAATCCCCAAGGTCAAAGGAAAAGAGGAAGACCAAAGAACACATTACGTCGAGAAATGGAAACAGTCATGAGAAGAATGAACAACAGTTGGATAGAACTAGAAAGGAAGGCCTAGGACAGAGTGGGTTGAAGAATGCTGGTTGGCGGCATATGTTAGATTGCGAGTAACAGACTTAAGTAAGTGAGTAAGTAAGACTGTCCCTTAGATGATATCAGAGGTCTAATTTCAAAATATCTCTTTCAATTAATTCATTAAATATCATCGACAATTAGTTAAAGCAATTCATAGTATAAGGTTGTGTTAGACCAACCATTAAAAACCTGGAATCACTGGAAGTAATTCACATCAAACAATTGAATATTTACACCAGAAATTCTTTAAATTAAATAAGTGTATTAGTATAGTATAGTATTAGTGAACAGTTATAATGAGATAAATATAAACAGTTAATGAATGCATATGTGAATAGATTACAGGTTTTGTCTTACTGGATAATATGACCTGATCTAAGTTTCGAAGATCTACACTGAGTGTTATCCGTGTTCTGTCGTTCAAGTTACAAACTGGTTACTAATTTGAATGAATGATGATTTCTAATGAACCTAAAATCAAGATAGATCACTATTGAAAACCTGGAAGCACTGTACAGACCTTTCGTCCTATTGTGGGACTCCTCAACAGTACGCAATCTGTTGGTTTGACTTGTTTACAACTGTTTAACTAACAATCAATTATATGACTACGTCTAGACATAAATTGTTGGATATAATTTGGAAGGTACAACCCATTAGTTGAAATCTTATTGTCTAAACTAATCAGTCATTATTCCAAAAATGGAATTCATGTCTCGTAGCGTTTGTTATTTCGTTTTTTGACGAATTAATTTACTATATGGTAATACGTTAAACAAGTAAATAGTTGATTTCATGAGGCAATTAAAGCTAGACCACCATGGTAAACCTGGAAGCAGTGAACGGCTGTTTCGTCTAAATATGGGACTCTTCGGCCGTTGCGCTTCCACAATCGCGCCCGCCGGTTTCGAACCCAGGGCCTATCGATCTAGTGCACAAAAGCTTACTCCCTCTAGACCGCTGACTTGACGTCTAATGGTGTTAATATCTAACTTCAACCAATTTACGAAATTGTGCCACCGTCCACCACTGTCTTCATTGAATTACTATCTCTCAACAGACCCGGTTTAGCTTTAATTGACTCATGAATTCAACTATTAAATTAAAGTAAACAGTGTTTAACGAAATCAGTATTGGAATTCCATATATTTAACTTTGTAGTAAAATTGATTATGAATGAATTCTTGCCGTGACAATGAATCAGGTTACAATGTGAAATTATCGCCTAACAATAATTGTTCTCATGGTTGACTTGATCTCCTAGCTTTTAGTTAATCGATCAATTTCATGCAATCAACAATAAGAAAATCTTAATACAGCACTCAACTTAACAATTGATAGCAATATCAATCATCAATCCACGAATTGACGGTTAGCTCCATATAACATGAACTAGAGATTAGTTTGTGTAACAAGTTATAGGTAAACTGAAGGAGTGAGACGCTAAAGTAGCCTTGAGAATGTTCTCCTACCGATTAGGGTTAAATGAGGGTTATAAACTAGTGTATGTGATGAATTAGGATTATAATTTGACAATTGATGGTTAGGGATAGGGATTGGATTTAAAGTTTTTATCACGAATTACCATCAGCTAAAATGCTAAAACGTTATTTAGACAAATGGATGGATGAATTTCGCGCCAAAATCGAAGACCAGTTATCTTATATCTGATTGGTTCATCCATAAATTATGGTCTTACCGCTATCATTACAAAAGGAGCATTAGTTAACATGTCAGGGTGGATTTAATTCACTATTCTATAACTAACAAGATATTTAACGACTTCTATGTATTATACAATACCCAAAGTATTGTCTACAAAATTGTAAAATTGCACAATTCATTATCTTCATTAAAATTGGACAAAACTGTGGTATGTGCTATTCATCTAGACAGATATAAGTAGTATGTATCATCAATCAAAAGTGATATGTCTGAAGGCAGAAGGTTAAGAAGATCGAAGAAAAGAGAACAGGAACAATGAATGATTGGTATGGAAGTGAAAGAACAATGAAGTCTGTGGTAACTGTTTAACATTCTGCAAATGAAGTCTTCACTGTATGATTCTCAGATTTTGCTACGTTTTTCTATGATTTTGTGTGTTTAATTACATTCGATTGTGTTTACTTGTGATCTCGTTTCCTACAAAACTGTATATCACCAAAAGATTATAGACAACTAATAAACAACTTTCGTTTAAAAAAACATACACACTAATGGTACTTTTTAAGCAAAGGTAGTGGCTAGCAGTGGAATCAAGTTTGACGCGCGTTTCGTCCTATTTAGGACTCGTCAGTTGGATGTACCTGCTAATATGAGACTGATCAATTACAGTCCTAAATAACAATGAGAAGATACAAGTAAAACAACACTAAGTGAATTTACATTAATGGTACTGTGAGAAAAAAATTGACTTACGTCCAGTCGGTTTCGAATTTAAATATCCAGAAAGACGTTGCCAACTTGACATATTTCCGCCTTCTGAACGGATGTCTTATCAATGACTCTGTATGAATATTTTTTTAAAAAAATACTATTCCTGTTTATTCTGTTGTTCGAATTCCCGCTTTAATTGAAAATCCCTCTATTATATTCTGTTTTAAATATTAATATAACAGTTCTTCTGATGATAAGATTAGGTTGTGTGTGTGTGTTTGTTTGTTTTAACACGACCAGATCCTTTATTTTTCTTGAATGATTTCAATTCGGGTGTTTTTTTATATTAAACAGATCCTTTTTTGAATGATTTCAATGTGGATGTTTATTTTAACTTGACCAGACCCTTTATTTTTCTTGAATGATTTCAATGTGGATGTTTGTTTTAACTTCACTAGATCCTGTTTCCTGAATGATTTCAATGTGGATGTTTATTTTAACTTGACCAGATCTTTGTTTCTTGAATGATTTCAATGTGGACAGTAACATAAAGTTTTAACAATTATACCAAATATATGTTAGTAACTAATTCTTCAATGATTTATTGGAAACAATAACTAATGAAAGGAGAATTATATTAATATTTAGCAAATTGTTTTATTCATTAGATAACTAAAATACCATTGGTCACCTGATATCAATAAAAGTCGATAATGGTATATATTCACTTTCTTATTTGTGCATAAAGCTAATATCATTGTGCTCAAATGAATAATAACATATACATATATATAAGTGAATGTGTTTATGATTAATTAACCAATGGAAGTACGAGCTGTTCAAAGACAGATACTATGGTAGATATATATATGTGTGAACTACATATGCATACACTTATACTTCATGTATAGCATATATATATATATATATATATATATATATATATATATATATATATATATATATATATATATATATAAGGTGTGTACCTTCTAATAAATGAGCTGTGATTTTCATTATAGTCTAAGTGATTTCTAATGATTATGAATCTAATTTCATTAAAGAAAGTTGTATGTTATCAAAGAAGTTGACTTGATAAACAAAGTATTTTGAAATGGAACGTTAGCCTGATGTTATAATTTATAAATAAAGGGGTAGAAACAGTCTAAAAGTATAAGTAGTTTAATATAAATATACATAGCATTACCACTTTAAATTAGAACTCTTCTTTTTGGAATAGATAGTTTATTCGTTACACTTTTAATTCCTTTGTAGATAAGGCCAGTATAAGTATTCTATTACAGGAATTCATTATGTTGTATTTGGTCATCGCAATTGTTGTGACGGAAAAAGCCGTTGATCACTTATACTCGGAATGAGGGTGGACCTCGGCAATTCCCACGATGTGAAAGTAAGAACACAAGACTGGTATAAGTGATGATTTATTAGCCCCAAAACACGACGACGACAAACGACGAATCAAAATAGTCTAAAATACACTGGTTTTCTATATTGATTTTACACCCATTTTTGATTAATAATTAGGATTAGATCACATACTCAATTATAACAAATCACAGACTGAGTATAGTTAATGTCAATGGGATACAAGAATATGCCGTATATTATACAGAATCAAATATCATACGACAAAAGAAAACAAATACTGCCGTGCATGATCATCACATTGAATTAGGAGGGAAATAATATTGAACAAAACTCATAATAAGTAAATCAATCGAATATTGATTTTTTTTTCCATCATATCACATTAGAACCTCTCCATATATGGTTAATAGATTATACTCTTAACATGATGTTAGACATGAAATTATTGAATGTGATGTGTGCTAAGATTATCTGACTGTTGATTTCTAAAGTGTTACAAACCATAATTACTTACTTCACTTAGTATTGTTTTGCTTGTATGCTTCCCATTGAGGTTTAAGACTGCAATTGATCAGTGTGTTATTAGCATATGTGCATACTGTGTGTATGCCTCGATATTACCTGAATTCACAAGCTATATGTAAGCAATGATGGATGGTGGCTAGCAGTGGAATCCAGTTTGACGCGCGTTTCGTCCTATTTGGGACTCGCCAGTTGGATGTACCTGCATCTCAGTTGATATTCAATCTAGGACTCGAACCCAGTACCATGCCAATAACAGACTGATCGATTACAGTTTTAAACCCCAATGGGAAGATACAAGCCAAACAATACCAAGTGAATTTAAATTCACCCCATTGCACAAGCAAATGGCTATCAGGGCTCAGTATCTGAGTGGATCACGAGGTGGCGTTTGAAGCGAATGGTACTGGGTTCGAGTCCTAGAGCGGACGTCAGCTTAGATGCAGGTACATCCAACTTCGTCCCAAGTAGGATGAAGTGGTGGTCGTTCTGGATTCCACTGCTAGCCACTATCCATCTTTGCTTATAAAATCTTTCATATCCATTGTCTACTAGTTTGTGTGTGTATATATACATATATAACTCCATCTTGTATTTATTGGACCATATAAATTATAAATGATTAATTGACATGTAATTTACCTATGAATTAATTTAGTGTTGTTATTTGATTACATGTTCAAGTTGTCGGTTTATTCAATCGTGTTGTTGTTGTTGATATATACTTATCGTCTACTTAGATATTATTCCCTCTAGTTACATTCACTATGTTTTTTTCCGAGTATAATCACATTTAATAGAGATGAGTTAAACACAGAATCAAGGATCAAAGATCTCATTGGCGATGATAGGTTTTCTTTGAAAAGCATTCAGAAAATAATATTTGAGTACAAAGATGAATGGTGGCTAACAGTGGAACTCGGGACGCACGTTTCGTCGTATATAAGACTCGTCATCTGGATGTACCTGCATCTTGGAGTTGATGTCCACGTTGGGACTCGAACCCAGTACCATTTTGTTTATATCTTCCCATACTTACTTACTTACTTACTTACTTACTTACTTACTTACTTACACCTGTTACTTCTAATGGAACATTGGCCACCGACCAGCATTCCCCAACATACTCTGTCATGGGTCTTCTTTTGTACTTCTATCCAATTGTTCATTATTCTTCTCATGTCTGTCTACATTTCTCGGAGTAATGTGTTCTTTGATCTTCCACTTCTCCTATGGCTTTGAGGATTCCATGTGTGAGCTTGCTTTGTGACGCAGTTCGGTGCTTTCCTCAATCTGTGTCCTATCCACTTCCAGCGTTTCTTCTTGATTTCAACCTCCGTTGGAATCTGGTTTGTTCTCTAACACAGTAGGATGTTGCTGATAGTTTCTGGTCAACGGATCCGAAGTATTTTGCGTAGACGACTGTTAATAAACACTTATATCTTCTGGATGATTTGTTTCGTAGTTCTTCAAGTTTCCGCTCCATACAGTAGAACTGTTTCGACATTTGTATTGAAAATTGTGGCATTGGTGTTCGTTGACAGACAATTGTTTTAAGTTCTAGATGTTCTTCAATTTGGGATATTCTGCTCTTGCTTTGATGATCCACACCTTCACATCTGCATTAAATCCGCCGTGTCCCAAGCTAAACTAATCACTATATTAAGTATTTCTTGGTTTTTTTAATTCATCATCTAAAGTAAATTACTGAATTTCTTCATTTGATTACAACAGATTTTTGTTAAATGGATCGAAGTTGACTTGGATTTTGTTGAAGCTAATTCATTAATCCCCTTAATACTTCAAGATATCCGTTGAAACTATCTTTTTATCATCAATTTATTCAGGACACTATCAAGTGAGTTTTCTTTTTGCTGGAAATAGATACTTATATTCACAATCAATCGTTTTGTCAGTCAATAAAGAAATGAACTGACCTTTATTGTCCTGTTGAAATAAATTCAATCAGGGAATTATGAACAATCCTGTAGATAATTGAAGTTCTTTATGAAGGTCTAAATTTTTATTATGACACTTTAGATGGTGATTCAATTAAAAAAAAAATTTTAACTTTTAATTTGAATGTCTTCTTATGAAGAAATCGGATTACATTCAGTTAGTTGAATATTATCGAAATTTTGGATCTGGTAAGTGATTGTATTTATTTAGATGATGACTTGATTATGCCTACAGTTGTTCACTTTTTATTGCCCCAAATACCCTGGTACGGTCAAGAGTGAGGAGAGTCAACTCTCTATTTCACCAAATGCTCTCGGTTGGTCACGTGCATAAAACCACTGCCACAGAAGTCTTAATCATAGCCTTTTCAAAACATTATTGTTGTTTACGAAATTAAGAGGATGAAAAGCGAATGCCCAGTACTTTAACCCGACTAGGGGAGTTGGAAAACCATAATTCCAAACCATATGTGCACATGGACTCCACGGTCCTGAAGGAACAATTGGCGTATGAGCCAAACGTTGGTCACTGGCTACCATGAGACTGCATCTCCCGACGTTGCTCCACTGCGTTGTAGATCAGATCTTTAGGTCAAAGGCTCGAGGTGTGACTTCGTAAGGAAACCACCTGTTTCGGTCTGAGCACCCGAACAGTATCACAACCCACACACAAATCGAATGATTTATGTTGCGCATATCTAATTGATGCCTTCTTGTACCTATATTTATTTGTTTGAATAAATAAATAAATAAAGACTTCTTATCGGAATTTAATGTCTGCAACTAACAACTGAGTCAACATCATACCTTTTGTAACATGAATAATACCCGATATTTATTTCTTATCAGTATGGGGTTGTGGAGTTTTTGATTGAAATCAGGAACTGATTGATGTTAGACCACCATTGAAAGCCGGGAAGTACTGGATAGCCGTTTCGTCCTGTTGTGGGACCCCTCAGCAGTGTGCGTTCACGATCCACGACTCCGCTCGCGGAATTCGAACCCAGGGCCTTTAGTCTCACGCGCGAACGCTTAACCTCTCAACCACTAAGCTGGCATTCAACGGTGAAGATTTTTTCTGTCATAGAGGGTGGTTTTCACATTCTCAACTATTTTCCAACTAAAAGCAATAATAAACATTGAATAGACTTTTCAACTATAAACATGTAAGCCTAAATCAAGTAGAGCTTTTTGTCTATCTCTTTCACTGATTTATTCATGTTCCACGTATTCAGTGAGTCTTTCCTTACTACAAATCTTTTAAATCCATATTTAATCTAACGTCGAGTTTCATAAAACGCATACAAGTGCATTCTAAATCTCGTAATAGGCTGATACATTAACCAAGTGTCCATGGAATCATTAACTTTCAACATAGTAAGCTGTTAAATAATGAAGATTTTGTCAAATCGGTTGTCGGTTATCAACAGTTTTATCATAAGATTAATCGTGTATTCATTTTTCTGAGTATGAATTAATTCGGAAATTGAAGTACGTTAACTGAATGGTCATCGAAACAAATATTCATTGATGGAGAATAATGCGGTTAAGTTCCCAAGTGTTAGATTTTATTCTAAGAGAATAGTAACTAGTTGTCATCTATCTACTAGCAAAATGTTTAATTGATCCATGTAACATATTTCGCAGAACATCTTAGTAAAATCTGAGAATCATAGAGTGAAGACTTCATTGTTCTCTCGTTTCTACACCCATCATTCTTTGTTCTTGTTCTCTTTCCTTTGATCTTATCAACCTTCTGCCTCCAGAAATATCACTTTCGACTAATGATAATGCATACTACTTATATCTGTCGACATCAGTAGTACAACCACATAAGGACGTGTTTACAAATTATTTTCACAGCAAGATAAATCATTACGAAAACAGATTATTTATCACCTTCATTTCTTATTGAACAGGTCAATTAAGACTAAAAATCACCTTATTGTTTATATTTACAAAGACGTATATTAAAGCTAGACTACCGTTGAAAACCTGGGAGAACTGGACGGGACTCCTATACAACGCGCACCCATGAAACCAGAGCCTTCGCGCAAAAGGTTTAACCTCTAGGCCACTGAGCCAGCATCCAACGATGTTAATGTCTATCTTCAACCAGTCCACGAAATTGAGTCACCGTCCACCATTTTCTTTGGCGAGCTACTATCTCACAACAGACCCCGTTGAACTCCACTGATCACGGCTTCGCACTAGAACTTCAGGAAATACCTCTTGTAAAAACTGTTATAGGCTAATACAATTAAATGATAGACTCATCCTAATGACCTAATTTAGCATTAGAAAATACCTAGAAAAGAAACATACAAAAACTACGATTGGACATATGAAAAGGTATGCCCAAGAAACAACTAAAGAGCCAGTTATAAACATAGAAAAAAATGATATAGAGTGCCAATCAAAAGTAGGCTATACAAAAGGTCAATCGATAGCGATCACAAGTCACATAAAGGTCAAGTGTATTTCATTGAAGTCAAAATGGGTCAATGTTCCAAACATAGACTGGAATCTATACATGGAAGAGTATTTGTGCATTTTATTCGGTAGTCCAATGGACTTGATCAGTTGGAAGAAGGGAGGGGGTTGGCACATCACATCAAACTTTAGACACTGCACATCACAAGAGTTTCTGACGACAGTGTTTTTGTTAGACACATACGAAAATAAACAAAATCCCAGAATGTTAAACAATTTTAGTAGATCAACCTCAATCTATTTTGCAGCAGGAACAACTACAGCAAAAAACAATTACAAGCATCACAATCGAAAATGATCGAATCGATGACACAAAACTGATCAATTCAGTAAAATTCAGTACAAGTATTCGAATTAAGGAACTCAAATACCGAATCACTAGTCAAGTCAATGAGCCATTTTCATTTTGATCTCGATGCTGATGTTACATTTGGAATCCTGGTTCAAGAGGTATGAGAACATTTTTCAAGTTGACTCTTCGAAGGTGAGAATTATACTTCACAAATTTTTACTAGGAAAACAAGACTGGACAGTAGTACAAACATTGCTTAACACATTAAGACGTATTATCATAGGTATACTGTTTTATTTATTTATTTATTTAAACAAATAAACATTGGTACAAGGAGGCACCAAATAGATATGCGCCACATAAATCATTCGATTTGTGTGAGGGCTGTGATACTGCCCGGGTGCCCAGACCAAAGCAGGTGATTTTCTTAGGGGGCCACACCCCGAGTCTTTGACCTAAAGGTCTGACCCACAAGGCAGTGGAGCATCGTAAGGAGATGCAGTCCCATGGTAGCCGGTTACCGAAAGTTGGTTCATACGCCATTTGTTCCCACAGGATACTGGAGCCCATGTGCACCATTGGTTTGGAATCCGGTTAAAGCGCCAGACATTTGCTTTTCGTCCTCTCATTTTCGTAAACAACACCCGTGGTGCGAGAAGGCAGTGAGTAGGACTTCTCTGGCAGAGGGTGTATACGCGTGGCCATGTGAGAGCATTTCGAGAGGGAGGTCGGGCCCACTCCACTCTCGGCCATACCAGGGCATTTGGAGGCTACTGTTCAGTGTTGAACTACAGACCGAAATCCCCTGCTTGACTTTCAATGTGATACAGAACAGGCTAAACCTGTGGTATACTGCGCACAAAAGACCAAATATCCTGTAGCGGTAAATAAATACCCAAAATCAATAACCGTGTGAGTCTTCGACATTGGATGCTGACCACATCAGTTTTAATGGACTCATCTAGCTGAAGGCGCTCGATGATGCATCCACACCAGATCACGAGTAGGAACTCCGTGCTCAACTTCTTCTGCAATCACTAGCCAGTTTAGATCAGTCGCTTATCGATATACTGATGGTTCATCAAATATATCTTCGAACCTGAACTGCCAACTAACTGGATAGATGAGTCACTCATAGTCAAAATCAATACATCTGATGAATGCTGCATCAAAATGTTAGGAAAACGACAGCTTACATCTGTTAAAATGAAATTTATAACTGAATGTTTGCAATAGTATAAGGAACGAATCGAAATTCTAAAAACGATCATCAAATCAATAACTCTAACCATAAATACATCAAACAACTTTGAGTAGCCATTAACGGATTGTAACAAAATATATAAGATTATAGAATTTCTAAAAAGACATATACAAACCTGCCACATCCAATGTACAGAACTCTTTACATATGCAAAAACAACTATTGAGCCCCATTAGTTGTAACGTTACTTAATATCAGAAGAGGTTTTTGTGGATATTATAGTAATTTAATAGTTGAATTCATGAGTCAGCTGAAGCTAGACCACCATTATGGAAAACCTGGAAGTACTGAACTGCCGTTTCGTCCCCAGTGCGCATCCGCAATCCCACCTCGCGAGATTAGAACCCAAGACCTATCGGTCCGGTGCGTGAACGCTTGACCTGTTGACATTAACACCGTTAATGTCCAACTTCAATTCAGTTAGTCAATAATTTACCCAATCACACTTACTAGCTTCCCGGATTGTTTGCCTTTTGTTTGTTTGAGGACTTTATTAATTAACTATTCTAACAACACTGGTGTTCGGGCTATTGAATATTCCCAGGTAAATTCATGGTACTACTAGGAGACTTGACCTGCTTAAATACTCAGTAAACGGGATATTATCTATTGGAGTCAAAATGGGAGAGGAATTAGCCTCTACAAATCAATGAAACAAATTGAGAAGTATGATAATAATTAACGATGACAATCGATGAGAACTGAGACTTCATCACTAACTGACGACCATTTCAATATTAGTATATTACTTGTAGCACAATAATAAATATTTTGCGTTCTATTCAATGTAGAGTTATACATGTACACTGTTAAAAGATAGTTATAAACGAAACTGAAACAACTATCTAGTGTGTATGATATTATAAGAAAAGGTTTGAATTATCTCATTATAACATGAAGGAACGTTTGTATCTTTTCATTTCTGCAGCAACTTGGATGACTCTCCCGGTCTTCCACATTGTACGAACATTCAATGTACCTAAATTAATGGTTGCTCTGATTGTCAGAAAGGGATCAGCCTCTTGGCTTACGAAGGAAATCGGCTTTCATCATGAGACGTCATACTGTGAGGCCCTAATTATCAACTGGAAGATTCAAGTAAACAATACTAATTGAATTTAAACTTCACCCCATTGCACAAGCAAGTAAGTATCAGGACTCAGTAGCTAAGTGGATAAAACGATGGCGTTTGTAATCGAACAGTACTGGACTCGATTCCCGGCTGATGAGTTCCAAATAGGACGAAACGCGCAACCTAGATTCTACTGCTAACCACTATCCATCTTTTCTTAGCATTCCATCAAATGTTTTTTCTTCTTTATGAATCTATTATTTTATGATGAATGGCTTTGATTTTGTGAATTCAATTAATTAGTTTACATTATTCACAGCTTGAAATGAGAAGACTGTGTTTTATAGAAGATTGAATATAAAACAATTTATGGAAATTTCAGTAGAAATGACAATAGTAAGAAGAATCATTAATATACATTACTTACTTACTTGCTTGCTTACTTACTTACGTGTGTGACACAAAATGGAGCATTGGCCACCGGCCAGCATTCTTCAACCCACTCTGTCCTAGACCTTCCTTTCTAGTTCTATACAATTGTTATACATTCTTCTCATATTTATCTCCATTTCTCGACGTAATGTGTTTTTTGGTATTCTTCTTCTCCTTCAGCCGTAATGATTCCAAGTGAGGGCTGGTATTGTGACTCGGGATTCGATGAGTCATTCTATTTTAAAGCGATATTTCATTTATACATGTTGCAAATTCGTCCAGAAGTCATATAAATCAGCTAGTCATCAAGTCTCCACACATGCGAAATTATCTCTGTAAGACTGTTAAAATAGATTAGTGGTAATCCTTAGTCTGTGGATCTTACTTTGTTAACTGTGTGGATGATACCGTATGGTAAATTGATGAAAAGATAATTTTATGAAACTGATTGTTAGTGTCAATATGAAAGGCACATAACCTACTCAGGTGCGTTTCTGAAAAGTATAAAACCTTTCACTGTACAAGTTACAAAAGAGCCCAGTCATTGACATTATGATTGCTAGCAATATGCATTAAAAGGAATGAACATTATTCAGATGTCGATTATTGAACTGCTAACATGTAATTGGCGATCACTCAATATTTATCGTGAAGATCGATCAAGAAATAAGGAAAGGAAACTCGCTGAAATACTTTGTGCTCAGAATTCGATATTGTGTATACAACGGTTTATAAATACTTCTACCTTTTTGATGATTGTTGTAGTAGTTCTCTACGTTTCAGCTTCGTACAGTAGGACTTTCTTGACGTTCGTATTGAAGCTTCTGACTTTGATGTTGATTGAAATTTGTTTTGGGTTTCAAATGTTCTTCAGTTGTAAATATTCTGTTCTTGTTTTGTTGATCCGGGCCTTCACATCTGTATCAGATCCACCATGCTCATCAATGATGCTGACCAGATATGTAAAGGCTTTCACATCCTCCAAAGCTTCTTTGTCAAGTGTGATTCGATTGGTGCGTGTTGTGTTGTGTTGGAGAATCTTGCTTTTCCCTTTGTATATGTCGAGACCTACTGTTGCTGAGGCTGCTGTTACTGCTACACTGGTCGTCTTCTCTTACATTTGTTGTCGCGTGTGCGATAGAGGAGTCAGATCATCTGCGAAGTCTAGTTCGTCCAGATGCATCCTAGCTGTCCACTGTATCCCGTGCTTCCCCTCAGATGTTGACGTTTTCATAATTCAGTCGATCATCAGGAAAAAGAGCAAGGGTGAGACAGATCACATCATTGCAACAAATCAAAACATTTCTGTCAAGCCAGTATTTATATCATCAATATCCAAACCGTGGAACACTCCCGATACAAATCGATTAGGTTTATCTTCTAGAAGCTTAATCCTTAAATCCTTCCTTAATTTTAAAGCAGAGGAAATCGATTATCTCTTTAGATGGTTGTTTGATGTTGATCCCTGTAGTCAACTAACAGTATGAACAATGATAATGATAAATATGATGCTTCATTGTTCAACATCTGTAATCATCAACTTTAGCACCGGTTTTGAACTTATAACCCGAACACTGTTTGACACTGACACAGAATTGGTGTTTGTAATACTGATGACAAATAACAACAAATGTAAATGTAAACGTCTTGTGCATTTGGATTATTCAAAACAGTTAATCAGATAGATAAACACTTTCAGTGGATTCATTGTGACTGTATTGATGAAATTTCTTAACCAATTGTAAAGCTGAGCTTTTATCTGCCGCTTTAACTGGAATCTGAGCACACACACTAATATAGACAATCCAACGTTAGTGATGGTGAATACCGGTGTCTAATTAGCTGTTATGTTCAACGTGTAAATGTTGTTGATTGAGGTTGATAGAATTCACATAAAACTTGACCTGTGAGCGTCCGTGAGAAACTATGATGATTGATAAATTATAGTTCTAGACATCAATCGGAAAATTCAAAGAAACAATACAAAATGAATTTACACTTCAGTCCGTTGCACGATCTAGTGTTTACTAGCATTTAGTAGCTAGTTGAAAACTCGGTGGTCGTTGGGAGCGAATGGTACTGAGTTCGAGTCCCAGAGCAAACATCAACTCATGCAGGTACGTCCAGCTGACGAGTCCAGAACAGGGCGGAACCTGCGTCCTGGATTCCACTGCTAGCCACCACCCATCTTTGCTATCCTTTTCCGTCCAGCTTGATTTTCATTGATCCCAAGAACCGTCAAGTTGTGTCTCTTCATTTCCGCAGCTATGTGATTGGTTCTCGTGATACCGCACATTACCTGGACATTCCATGTGCCTATATTAATTGTTACTCTGGTTGTTAGAAGGGGCATCGTCCTTGTTACTTCCGAAGAATCTTGGCTTTCATCATGAGGCGTCATAATTCTTTTGTATGTGTATCGTTCAACTCGAAGTTCAGAGTTTAAATGGTTGTTTTTTTATTCTCGTTATCTCTTTTTTAACAATGATGCTTTCTACTGGATGCAGTTGCTGACCCCATGCGTAGCCCTTCACTTTTACCCGGGCTTGAGACCGGCAGTAAACCTAGAAGAGCTACAGATGGATTTCTTCACTTCTAATACTGGCCTAATAAATGCTTAGATCAGAGGTTTTATTTCACTCCACTAATTAAATTATCGGAATTTCAAATGTCTGATCATTATTACAACTAAGTTTACTTGTTAGGCTTACCGTGATGTTGGTATTTTATCCTTTGACTTGATCACAACCTCACAAATCACTTATATTATTTCTAATTAATCTTAGATTCCATTCTAGCTTTACAATCCCTTTCATTGTTGTAAGGGTATATATAGAATAGTTGATTACCTAAAATAAAAGTTTGATCTCAATCATTTATTTATGAAATAATAGAACGCATGTTCTCTGACTGATCAATTACCATTGGTTTTTATTATTTTTCCAGGGATACTACCCCTAACTCAGGCAGGGTCTGAAAAGTAGGAAAAATGAAATTTTCGCTAATGCGATCAAAATGATCTTGGTGGTCTAGTAATAGTATTCCGACACCAGACAATGGGTTTTAAGCGTTATATAAGCCCTAACGCTTCAGGCTGATCTATTGCGTTTACTACCCTACATATGCGTTGTATGCAGTATAAGCTATATTGTTATGTAGATCTGAAGGTCTCATATAAGACTAGAGGTTCACCATTGATATTGTGGATAGTTTGGCATTACTTTAGCAAGTTTCTATGACTGTTTATGCACAAAATTGGTTTGCTGGTTAATCAGTTTCATTTATACTGATGATTCCCTTTCAGTGTTCTCAAGGGCCATTGTGAGGCATGTTGTCATTGCTAACATTAATGATTCTGACTTTCGTTTGAGCGGAATAGGTCAACTTTGGCCTGTTCGTGCTGTGCATAATTGATTCACGCGATCATTGATCAGAATAACTAGACATGTGACGTGAATGTGTATATGAATGTTGCGAATGGTCCACCAGGGTGCTTGGTACCTATGTGGTTTCGCTACAGGATTGAGCTGTACTATTCAGATTGTAGCGTTAAAGACTATACGGTTTATGGTTCTCCTGGAAACGGGATTGAGCCGTACTTTTCGGGTTGTCACATGAAAGTCTGGATGGTGTCTGGTTCTCCTGAAAACCAATATAAAATTACCCTGGCCCACAAGGGTATATTATATAGCTAACTAACTAATTATTTTTTCGCAATCCTGATTTTTATTTCCTTCCTTCTCTTAGTAGATGTTCATATGTTTATTATGAAAGTATTGGAATATCTATTCACTTCACTATTCATGTGTAAACATGACGCCACCATCCTCCTATTAGGAAGATACTGAATCCTAACTTCTACCTTATTTACGTTATCCATCAGTTTTAAACGCCTATGATATTATAGCCCTATCTTTTATGCATCAAACAAGTGTGCTTACATGACTGATAACTATTACGTTATGTGCTTAGATAACAATGCTGTATTCCTAAATGGTATCACTTTTGATTAGGTATTTCGTTTACATTATATCTTTCATATGATTAAGAGTTTTGTAACAATGTATTAATCACGTCTTTTCAAATAGTGCATCTATATGATGATAGAATTAAAATATGGTTGGTCGTTGAGTATGAACAAATAGCCACAGCCTATAGATTATTAAACGGGTGATTTCTCATTCTGTCACTGATTTCTACTCCGAATTCCCTGAGTGTGACTGTTTGTCATCGTATTGAATAAAGTGTAGTTCTCTATTCTGGGTTGTGAATCCTGGATCTGATAAAATGTGACTAGTTTTATTAATGTATGGACGTGGTATACTTGAGAGAAAAAAAGAGTCTTAAAATTCATCCGTTAGCAGTCTTTTCACTGAAGGGGTATAAGGTTTCAGGATGATTATTATGAGAAGGGGATTTTGTGTAGATTTGAGTAATTAAGTGGTTGAATTCACGAGTCAATTAAAGCTAGACCACCATGGAAAACCTGGAAGCATTGGACAGCTGTTTCATTCTAGTACAGGACTCCTCAGAAGTACGCATCTACGATCCCGCCCACGGGATTCAATGAGTCATTCTGTGTTAAAGTGATGTTTCATTTATACATGTTGCAAATTCGTCCAGAAGTCATATAAATCTGCTACTCATCAAATCTCCACACATGCGAAATTATCTAAGTGAGACTACTTAAATTAATTTTAATAGGTTAGTAGTAAACCGTAATCTATAGAGAGCTTATTTGTTTAACTTTGTAGATTGATACAAAGATGATGTCAAGTCTGTTTAACATTCCCTACCCCTATTCACTTCACTTCAGTTCTTTTGCATATTGTTTTATACTACTTATTTATATTCAGTAAATAGTTGTATTCCCAGCAATCGTTTTACATTTATGTTGTAATGCAAGTTGTCGTGTAATATTCTGAAATATTTACATATACTTATGACGTTTATTGTACTCATCATTTTAATTACTTTATCTGAATCACTGTAGTAGTTGTCCTCAATTTTGTGCATTTTCGATTAACTTTTTCGTTTGAATGAAATGGCTTCCATATTGTTTGTTCTTGGTTCGGGTTTAGCTTGTTGAAATCTGTTATCAAGTTTAGACACAGCTATCAGCTGTCTTTTACACTATCAAAGCCCTTTTTATTTTATACAAAACGAAGCGTTAAACGCCGCAGACACATCACAAATTGAGAAGTATTAGGTTTATCAAAGCGTCAAAGTCATGCAATTGAAATACGCACAAATTGTTGTTTTGTGAACTTCAGTTTTGTGCTTATTTGAATTGGGCGACTTGGACGCTTCTGTAGACCTAACAGATGGTTTTATGGGAGTGTTTGTTATTGTCGGTGTGACCCACCTCAATGTTCAATAATCCAATAAATAACAGGACATAGTGTTCAAAGTATAAACCAGACTTTTTGACTTCAGTACTCTGTAATGTCTTGCATCAACATTAGGTTTATATAATTTTCAAACATGAACAAAATAGCTACACAACAATCTTAACTTCAATAACTCCCATGAATTACCAAACTAATCTAGCCAATTAGTTCCTAACTCATTCATTGTGAAAAAGAAAGTGATGTGAACAGAGAAAACAAGAAACATTGACAAACTATGGTAGCTATTTTTGAGGGATGTTGTTTCATTTAATTCAAAGCTTGTAAAATGGTAACATTTATTTTTGTCCCTCGTCTATTCTAAGCTTTCTAAGTTTTCGTTTGATGCATGATTCACTGCCATAAGATTTTCTGTATCAAAGCTATTGTAATTTAAACGTAATCTTTTGTACTCTATTTTCTATTCTGATTCCCAGCTTTGGACATAATTGTATTTTCCTAATTGTTTGAGTGTTTTGGTCTGGTTGGTCATTTATATATTCATGTAACTTTTTACATTATTCTGAATCAGGGAGCGGATCGGAATTGGAAATAAATCGTGTACTGTTCCAGTTGACTTGTCTTCTCTCACTCGTATGCTTTTCAGCCAATCAGGTGATAGACTAGTTTTCTTCTCTTTATCCCAAGCCATTGGTCTCACTTCGAACTCACGCATATAAGCCTCAAGGTTAAGCCATCAGCCTATTGCGTCAACGTCTTAACCCAGATTAGACAAGTTATCCTCTGCACAAAAACAGGGTAGACAGATCAAGGAGGTAACAGAAAGCTCTTACAGATCAACTAACATTTAATAGATCATTTTTACATTGATTTAAGAATCATTATTTATTTCACTAATAAATTGAGGTTTTAAAGAGATAACCAATAGTAGTATTGGATAGTAGTAATATAAGTAGTATATTATTGTATGATAAATCAGTATTACCAAATGAGTTGTATTCTATCTAGAATAGAAATTAGTTAATTGATTGTTTGTAAATCTGAAAAAGTGAATAAAAAACAGAATGAGAATAAAACACAAACATAGAATGTCCTGGATTCAGTTTTTTTTTAATTAACAATTTCTATATTATCGAAATGGGGGGTTTGTGGAGATTATAGTTAATAAGTGAGCCATTGGATGCAAGCTTAGTGATATAGAGGTTAAACGTTCGCGTGCGAGATCGAAAGTCTTGAGTTCAAGTCCCGTGTGCATGATCGTGGATGCCCACTGCTGACGAGTCCCACAAGAGGACGAAACAGCCGTCCAGTGCTTCCAGGTATCCCTTGGTGGTCTAGCTTCAAGTGACTCATGATTTCAACTATTGAAGTTACTATAATATCCACAAAAACCCCTTCTGATATGAATCAACATATGCTCACCAATGATTGGTTTCAAGAGGTATTTCCTGGAGTTCTAGTGAGAAGTAGCGACCGGTGGAGTTCAACCAGGCCTGTTGTGAGATAGTAACTCACCAATGACAATGGTGGATGTGTCACTCGAATGACAGTTTAACATCAACTGACTCATGATTTCAACTATTGGAATTACTATAACATCCACAAAACCCCTTCTGACATATACATGTAGCAAAGTCACTATTCTACACTGTTAGCTCAGATAAATAACTAAATACGTGTTTGAGTTGAGAACATGAAGTTGTATCTATTACGTGTGTTATATCCCGATGAGAATAATGAATGGTAACTGTCTGAATCTATTTCTGGTATAATACCATACGTATATTTTTATTGTATAGTTGTTAAGTAACTAAACTACTCATGTTCGTTTTCCTCTAATTACAAGCTTTATTTTGACCTATAAACTATTATTATATGATTTACCATTCTTGAGTTATGCCCAGTATACCAATTACAATCTCTCACATTCATAGCCACTTTTGGCTAAATCTTGTACAAATGTTGTTTCCTATTTTATGGCATGATATAGTCTATTTGGTTGGTGTATATAAACCCAGTATGTTTGAAATAGATGATTCATATCACAGAGACTGAGATTTGTGTTCTGAACTTAACGGGTGTGTTTAGGAGGGAACAAGACCGATGAGACTCTAAACTGCTCATACGGGTTTTTATACGTTACTGATCCGGTCGATAAATTACTGTTCTCTAATTGGCAGTATCATTACATTATAAATCAATAGGATCACAAATCCACAAGTTATAACAATGTGACAACAAGATACACTGTATGACAACTTAATGAAAGTAACAACATGAATAAGAGAGGTAATCATAAATCAATAAGCCATAGTGATAACTAATAATATTGAATACACTTAATATTGACAGGGATAATTTGTTTACCCGATCTTCTAAACTTTCATTGATTGATTATCTTTTAGTTTTGTACGTTATTGTTCAACATTATCCATTGAATCAGTTGTGATATTCTCTTGTTTACTGTTTAATTGTAATTCATTAGTTATATTCAACAATCTTTCGTCAGTAACCAATGTAGGAGACTGATTATTTTGTTCAGATATTCTATGATCCACATCATCAGAGGTTATATGTTCCAAAATTTCATGTAGATCATTTGACTCATTGAAGTTATGTAATTCATAATCCATTAATCTTCCTTCTTCTCTTTCAGTAGTATTTGAAGAAGAAAAAAGATCATATGCTTCAGTAAATGTTCTTGTTTCATCATCAATTTCTGAGAATTCTTGATCATTATCAGTTTTATTCTTTTCATAATCAATATTAGAATGATTCTCTCCAATGATTGATATATTATTTTCAAGAAGAATTAAAGTATCATCATTTATTGATTGTGTGGTGATTGGTAACTTCTCTTCATTGTTGTTGTTGTTGTTCTTGTTGTTGATATATGTAATACCATCTTGAATATGAAATACAAAGTAACAATGTTAAACATACAATTAGGATTAAGATTTTAATGATGAATATCAACTCATGGATAGAAGTACATTCATCTGGCGAGTTCCAAATAGAACGAAACGTATGTTTTTGATATTTCATTTGAAAAAGTTCTACTACTGCGGTGAATGCTATTAACAAGATTGCTAGTTTGGTAATGTGAACTGGTTAGTCGAATATGAGTTGGTGTAGTCAACAGTTGAAAGCAGAATTCTCAGGAACCTGAATGCATTTTGAGTTCGAATTACTTGTAAGATCAGAAGAGAAACTATAGGAGGCAGCCTACAACCAGCTTACGTTGTAGCATACACAATAGATGTAAATAAAAGATTAAAGACTAAATGTTCAAATATTACATTGCAATAAATAGATAGAAGTTCTTATTGATGAAGTTTTGTTCTCTGAGCTGGATGGTTTTGTCGTGGAATTTTCATCGTTCTTCTGAACGGTATCATCATCAGTACAAACTTCAGGTAGAAGTGATGTGTTCAAATTTCTCTGTATGTGGTTCACAGCTTGTCCTGTACACCTCGATGTTGATTGGTTCTTGTTGACCTTAAACCTGTCATTGGTTACTTCTTTGTTTTGGTCGTATCTCCAATTGGTTTGATTTTTGTTCCTACGTTTGTGTATAATTTTCCCCAGACTGCTGAAAACATTTGGAGTAGTTGTTGCACAAAAACCAACAAAATCTTTACAATCAATTATATGCAAACCAAAGGATAAAATGACGAAAGAAGACAAACCAAGTATCATCTACAAAATAAATTGTACCAACTAAGAAAAACACTACATCTGACAAAGCGGATGCCCTCTTCATCTTCGCCTTCATGAACATCAATTAGCGGTCAAATGCCATGACATATCCTCACACATCAATGCACGTGCACAACTGCGGGCATACATTCGACTGGAAAAATGTGGAGATTTTGTATAGAGGCAGTGCCAAAAACACCAGAGAATTTTTAGAAACTTGGCACTAAGGTCAATCAACAAGCACACTGAAATCGATTCAATTTACCAACCAATTAGGAAAATTATGCACAAACATAGAAACAAAAATCAAATCCATGGGAGATACAACCAAAACAACGAAGTAAACAGTGACAGGTTTAAGGTCAACAAGAACCAATCAACACTGTGGTGTACGGGACAAGCTGTAAACCACGTGTGGTGAAATTCAAACACATCACTTCTACCTGAAGTTTGTACTGATGATTATGTCGTTGAGAAGAAAGATGAAATCTCCACGACCAAACCATTCAGCTCAGAGATCGAATTTCCATCAAAATAATCTACCTAAGCTACAACTCTTCTCCAATATCTCAAAACAGAAATTCTTGTCATATAGATAACTTGGAGCATTTTCCTTAAAACTTTGAAACAACAATAGACTGCTGTTCTTCTTCAGTTTGAGACTCCTCAGTAATACTTATTATTGAAGCAATTCAATAGGAACCAACCGGAAAAGTTTGTGATACTAGTTAATGAACTAATCGTGGATGTGGTCAAAATCCCCTTGTAATTATGAGTTTACCTCTGTAAAATATGCAGTTCTCATTTAAATCTCTTGATTGGCTGTCTAATTCTTATAATTATATTATCATTTAAGTCACGAAAGACTGAGCAATAAATGGTTTATGATGTTTTTAGGTCTCCGGAGCCACACATGCGCTACAACGATGGTATTAGCGAGTCTGAAAATCTGGCCCGGGACGTTTTAGGCAAACTGTTTCATCATCTTCGTGACTTGGGTCGGGACTTACAAGTGTTTCCCGTAAACAAGGAATTCCTGGTAAATGCGAGTCATAAGCTTGATCTGATTACATCCCTGACCTTTGTATACACTGCCTGTCGCTACTACCGACTGAGTAGTTTAATGAGATCGTTGAACTGGTGTCATTGTGGCGGTTTTGCTGCTCAGCTGATTCCGAGAACACTAAACATGGTTTATTGTTAATTGTCCTATCATGATTCAATATTAAAGAAAGTTAGTTTAAAGTTAATTTTTTAATTAGTAATATTAAACATACTTTTATTAGATGCAATTTCTTCAGCAAATCTGAAAAAAATTTAAAACAATTGGGAAAATGATAAATGACATTTTAATGACAAAATCTAACTTAGTATCAGAAGGGGTTTTGTGGAGATTGTAGTAATTTCAACAGTTGAGATCATGAGTCAATTGAAGCCAGACCACCACGGGAAACCTGTGGGCAATGGACGGCCGTTTCGTCCTCTTGTGGGACTCGTCAGCAGGCCAGAGACTGGTAGGTCCTGGGTTCGAATCCCGTGAGGCGGAGTCGTGGATGCGCACTGTCGAGAAGTCCCGCAATAGGACGAAACGGCCGTCCATGGTGGTTTGGCTTCAATTGACTCATGAATTCAACTAAAAAAATTGCTAAAATTTTCACAAAACTCTTTTTTGATAAATATCGAATATTAAGTAGGTGTTCGAAGCTAATTATGCGAAATTTCCGAAGTATATATATTTTTTCAGTCTCCTTAGATATTGATTGATCGCCAATTAGATGTTAGCAGTTTGGGAATCGACATATGAATAATGTTCATTCCTTTCAATACATATTGCCAGCAACCGCAATGTCTACGATTTGGCTCTTTTGTAACTTGTACAATGAAAGGTTGTACACTTCTCAGATACTCACTTGAATAGGTTATGCGATTAACAGCCATAATGATGTATTAAAACAATGAAGGAAATAGAAAATCTGTTGAAATACTTAGATGACAGGAACAGGTAGCTCAGATATTCAAACAGGCAGCCATACATCAATGCATTGATCTTGTTCTGATTATCAACAATCAATTTGTGTTGATGTTACCAAAGTACACTTCAAAATGAATATCATCTAATCATCTAGAGATTCTGTGCTATTATTGTTTACTCAATTTTCAGAAGGGGTTTTGTGGAGATTTTGATAATTTTTTAATTGTTGAATTCATGAACCAATTGAAGCTAGGCCACCATGGAAAACCTGAAAGCACTGGACTGCTGTTTCGTCCTAATATAGAACTCCTCAGCAGTGCTCATCCACGATCTCGCCTCGCGAGATTCCAACCCAACACCTATCAGTCTCGTGGGCGAATGTTCAACCTCCAGATCACTGCTAAGGAGTCCCATACTAAGACGAAACGGTTTTCTAGTGCTTCCAGGTTTTCCACGGTTGTCTAGCTTCAACTGACTCATGAATTTAACTATAAAAAAGGTTTATTATATTTATTTAAAGTTTATATGATAGTTCTTTTTAGAATCTAATGTACTTCTGAATAGTAATTAACTACTGATTGGATTTTGACGGATCATTTAATATCGCTACTCAACACTGAAACGAAAATTTAAACTGATCATAGATTTGAAGCGTGTCGTGTGGTGTATGCTACTGATGTCGACAGATATAAGTAGTATGCATCATCAATTGATAGTCAAATGCTTGGAGGTAGAAGGTTAAGAAGATCTAAGAGAATAGAACGAGAACAGAAAATGATTTGTATGGAAATGAAGGAACAATAAAGTCTGAGACAATGGATTGACAGTTTGTAAATGAAGTATTAACTGTATAATTCTCAGATTATGTCATTTTGTGTATTCAAATATATTCGATTGTTCACACTTGTGTTCTCGCAACAATACATATGCACAGGATTATATAGGATTGAAATTCAAACATTAAAATCTCATGGTTTATAGCATACTATCAATGGGATTTGGGTATATATAGAAGAATTTAACATGAATGAAATCATTGTTAATTACTCATTTTGAACTGTCCTCATGTGTATGGTGAATAATGACAAGAACAATATGATATTAGATGGTGGTTGGAGGTAGGAGACAGGAAACCCTGGACTCGGGTTTCCTGTCTCCTACCTCCAACCACCATCTAATCTTACAATAGTGCATGCAGTGTCGAGTCACCTAGGTTGGTGACCACATTGCATCATGGTTGATAGCATTCGATCTGCACTAATAATAAGGACTTGACACACATGACATTGGTCACCAACCAGTGATCAATCAATTGTGACAATATGATATTCGTTGATTTTGTTTACAAGATAGCCAGCAGACAAAGTAAAGGATTCAAAAGATGTACATTTAAACGATCAAAGACCCTAATATTGATAACCATTTATCTATTAAAGCATCAGTTGTCAAGAAATTCGTCTGAATGTTGACCTAAAGATTCACTTGGTATTTAGGACTGCAATTGATTAGTCTCTTATTGGCATATGTTCATCCTGTGCAGATCGCCTCAATATAGCCTTAAGTCACAAACTTTTTTAAGCAAAGATGGATAATAGCTAGCAGTGGCGTTTGAAGTGAACTTGATTGGGTTCGAGTCCCTTAGTGAACATCAACTATGATATGCAAATACATCCGGTTGACGAGTCCTAAATAGGACGAAACGTGCGTCAAACTGGATTCCACTGCTAGCCACTATCCACCGGTGACTTGAAGAGTGATAAATACCTCGATCATTTAATATTACTGAAGTGTTTTGTCCTTGGTAACCCCTTTATTATTATTGTCAATAGAGAAATTCATTAGGGTCATTGAATTACTTGATAGAAAGAAAAAAACAATACAAAATTCTATTTTACATACCCTAATAATGTAATCAAATGTTTTCTAGTACTTTGTGTATGATTTTTTGGTATATAAATACTTCCATCAGGACTTTGCATTGCCATTATGTAATGATAATTTAACCAATTATCCGAAGGTACTTTAAGTTTATTTAATAAACTATCTAACAAATCCACTATATCGTTATTTTCTGTTTCCTGAAGAAGAAGAAGAAGAAACAAGAATTAAACATGGTAATAACACTATCAAGAAATATGGATGAAATGATCTTGATTGATAAACTGGTAATAAGAATTATGGAAGATGGTTGAACAATTTCCTGGATTGGTTGATATGTTAAACACCGTTAGATGCTGACTCAATGGTCTAGAGGTTATTCGTTCGCGCGCGAGACCGAAAGACCTGGGTTCGAATCCTGAGAACAGGATCGTGGATGAGCACTGTTGAGGAGTCTTACAATGAGACAAAACGGCTGTCCAATACTCCCAGGTTTTCAATGGTGGTTTAAAATCAATCAGTTTGTGATCTCAATCAAAAATTTAATAGTCTCTACAACCCTATATTGATAAGAAAGGTGATGGATACTGCTCGGGTGTCCAAACCGAAACAGGTGGTTTACTTAGGTAGCCACACTAGTAGCCTTTAACCCTAAAGGTCTAATCCACAAGGCAGTGGAGTAACGTCAGTAGATGCAGTCACATGGTAGCCTGTGACTAATATTTGCTTCATACGCCATTTGTTCCCTCAGGATCCTGGAGCCCATTTGTACCACTGGTTTGTATTCAGGATTTTCCAACTCCCCTGGTTGGACTCTCCGTGTCCATCAACCCGGTTAAAGCACCGAATATTCGTTTTTCGTCCACTCAATTTCGTAAATTTTAATAAATTGGAATAAAGATCGAACAAATTGATTTATAATCGGAAGTCTGACTTATGTAATTGAAGTTAGAGGCCGCATTGCTTCGTGTTCACTAAGAGACATTAGGATTTTACAATCGATTTTGTGCGAAATTATGATCGGAAATCTCTGGAGTTTCTCAATGGAGAACAAAACTAATTATTCCCTACGTCTTAGTTTACAATGGGTTTCCTAAAGTTTACAATTTGTGACATAAACTCTCCTCATACTTAACAAACCTCTACTAATCACCTTATAAACTCTTATATTTATATAAACTTCTTTGATTTTTACAATGATAGCTCTTAAATAGGTGAAGAGTACACAATGTAGCATGAAATATCCTTGAGAATGAATCACATTTAGCGTTTTCATCATGAACTGACATTAGCTAAAATGCCAAAACTCTATTTAGCTTAATGGATGAGTGAAATCCGAGACCTGTTATCGTAAATCTGATTAGTTCTTCCATAAATTGCAGTTTCGCCTAAAATATTTGTGAGCAATGTACATCCACATAAATTAAACGTGATAATGGGAAAAAGAAGAATCAATATATGAATAAACACTGATGAAGTTAATTGATTATTTCCATGGAAATCCCGCGGGGTGGATGCGCACTGCTGAGGAGTCCCATACTAGGACGAAACGGGCGTCCAGTGCTTCTGGGTTTTCAATGATGGTCTAGCTTCAAATGACTCATGATTTCAATCTGTGAAAATTTCTATGGAAATATATCACAAATTACAACCTACGGAAATTATGTAATATATTTTAAGCTACTATTTATAATTAAGTAGCCTACCGCATACATTAAAAAAATATTAAGATTTATAGGTTTAACCATTGAAAAATATTGAGATTATTAACATGTAAATAAAATAAAAATGAACCGTCACATTAGATCGACAATTTCATAAAGAAATGACTATAGTTGTCATGTACTTCACTGAAAGTGACGGATATCCACATCAGTTGATGGACGGTTATTACAAAGTGTTCTACTCGGGCACAGCTCTAGACATCAATGTACTAATCATCATCGATATGTTGGGTCATAAAAGAAGTGAAACTTCTATGAAATCTATGTAATAACATATTTGAGTTGTATATAAAATCATTCAGACATTTAATTATTATTGAGTCATTTCACTTGCACCCTTTATATTCCTTAACTAATTTACTACATTAAGGTATGCAACTATATTTTATTTAACTTACGGTATTGTCAAACAATTATATTGATACATTCATTCGAACAACTTCCTAATGTACTTGACCTTAACTACAGTAAACAAATTTTCTGATTTTAAGGTCATTAATGTCGAACAATTCGTATTTAAAAGATGATCCTTCATTAGAAAACACTTCTTCAGTCATATTTTATGATGTGTAGTACCAAAACGTTTTTATCATAAAATCATTATATTCTGACTGAGAATCCTAAAAAACTATATTTTGGACTTCGCAGATGACCTAATCCTCCTATCCCATGCACACGAAGAAATACAGATGAAGACAACTAGTGTAGCATCAACCTCTGCATCAGTAGACTTCAACATACACAAAGGAAAAGTCAGTCAGTCAGTCAGTCAGTCAGCTACAACGTAGGACCAGGCACATATGTGCGTCGGTCCAGGTTGCCATACCGCATCAGCACAACAAGATGAACACCGGATTCATAGCAGTGGTTATGTCAAAGGTGGTAATATATAGGAGAAAGATTGCATATAGAGATATAATACAAGAAGAAAGAATTGGTTCGTAGAAAGAAAGATATGAAGCGATTTTAATCTCTTAGTTTAAAGGAAGACAGAGACAAAGGAAAAGCAATATCCTCAAAGACAACACGGAGAACACCAACCCAATCACACTTGATGGAGAAACTCTGGAAGATGTTGAATCTTTTACGTACTTGGGAAGCATCATTGATAAACAAGGATGATAAGATGCAGGCATAAAGGCGAGGAATGTCAAAGCGAGGGCAGCATTCCTACAATTGATGTTCATATGAAACTCAAAACAACTGACAATCAACATCAAAATCACAATCTTCAATACGAATATCAAGACAGATCTACTGTACGGAGCTGAAACTTGGAGAACTATCTCAACCATCATCAAAACGGTACAAGTATTTATAGATAGTTATCTACGCAAGATACTCAATATCCGTTGGCCTGGTACCATCAACAACAGCCTTCTGTGTGAGAGAACAAACCAGCTTTCAACTGAAGAGGGAATTCGGAAAAGACGATCGAAATGGATAAGCCATACATTACGGAAATCACCAAACTGTACCAAGAGGCAAGCCCCAACTTGGAATCCTGAAGGGAAGTGGAAAAGCCTAAGGCCAAAGAACACATTACGTCGGGAATGGAAACAGATATGAAAAGGATGAAAAATAACTGGGAAGGATTGCTTACGACAGGGTTGGATGAAGAGTGCTGGTGGGTGGCCTATTCATGCGAAAGTAATATTTTTAGTGATTTGTAAATTTACTAAAATTATGATTCAAATTTCACTCTACTTTCAATGTTTAAATACATTCATTCTATTTGCATACTAAACGATCACTCGTTTATAACCAAAATCATCTTGTGTAGACCATATCGCTAGCTAAATTATACCAACTAAGTCACAATTTGATTACTAAGCTAACTGGCACATAACCGTAGTTCAATGGTATATCCTCGACTTAAACCTTGTTCTAAATGAAACTGGTTACTAAGTTATATATATAGTCTGAAAAAAACTATTGATTGCGGTGAAGTTCAATTTTCAACAGTTTTCTAGTATCTGAAAAGTTTTTGTGGATATTATAGTAATCTCAATGGTTGAGATTATGAGTCAGTTGAAACTAGACCACTATGGTATACTTGATTTCAAGATGTATATCCTGGAGTTCTAGTGATCAGTGGAGTTCAACAGGGTCTGTTGTGAGATAGTAACTCACAGAAGACAATGGTGGATGTGTCGCCTAATTTCTTGGATTGCTTGAAGTTAGACTTTAACACCATTGGATGCCGACCACCTCAGTGGTTTAGAGGTTAAGCGTCCGCGCACGATATTGATAGGTCCTGAGTTTGAATGTCGCGAGGTGAGATCGTGGATGAACACCGCTGAGGAGTATCACAATCGGACGAAACAGCCATCCAGTGCTTCCAGGTTTTCCATGGTGGTTTAGCTTCAATTGAAAGTTTTCTAGTAATTAAGCTTTAGTACCTAACATCGACCAATATATGTTTGCGAAAGGAGAAGTATACCAATGAGTATTTAATTACATAACCTCTTTTACTTTCGATATAAACTTACAGGTACTTCTGTCTTTTGATCTTCAAGTTGAAATGTTGATGCATCACTTTCGGTAACATTTATTTCATGCCTACAAGAAAAATGACATATTATATACTGAGGCCTATTTATTTATTATATGTTGCAACACATAAATAATGGTACAAACGGGCACCAAATAGATATGTGCCACACAGGTCACTTGATTTATGTGAGGGCTGGGATGCTGCACGGGTGTCAGACTGAAGCAAGTATTTTTCTTAGGAGGCCAGAACCGGAGCCTTTGACTTAAAGGCCAAATCAACAAGGCAGTGAAGCAACGTTAGGAGGTGCAGACCCATGATAGCTGGTGACCAACAATTGGTTCATACTCCATTTGTTCCTTCAGAATACTGAAGTCCATGTGCACCATTCGTTTGGAATCAGGGTTTCCCGACTCCCACAGGTGTACCCTCCGCATCCACCAACCTAGTTAAAGCGTCGGATATTCGCCTTTTGTCCTCTCAATTTCGTGAACAACATTAATGCCTCGAGAAGACACTTAGTAGGACTTTCTTGGCAGTGGCTGCTCAAGGAACGAATGGCGTATTAACCAATCGTTGGTCACCGGCTGCCATGGGACTGCATCGCCTGATGCTGCTCCACCGCCATGTGAATTAGTGTCGGGGATGATATATTCCCAAAACTCATATTTATAATTTTATCATATCGATCAGCTTATCGATCAAATGTTTAAATACTTGAATGGAAGTCAATTGACGAACTTATCGATTAAATATTTGAATGCCTGTCGATTGATGAACTTATTGATTAATGTTTAAAAACATTTTACTATGACAATATTGATTAAATATATTGTATATATACGTTTTAAATTGCGTTTGTGTGCTCGCTCGTTTTCTGGCTGTTTTACAGAATATATTTTCCATACCAAGCTTGGACTTCTCCTTCTAGGTAGCGGGGTTGGAACGCATCAATAGCTAGATTACCGGTCTTTGGTCACTGAGTCTTGTTCTCGTTCGTAGATTAAGTGAACCCGTGAAGCTTTCAAACCTAAAAATTAGACCTTTACGTCAGAGGCTCTAGGTGTGGCCCCCTGAGAAAAGCATCTACTTCGATCTGGGCACCCAGGTAGTGTCACAGCCTACACACAAATCAAGTGACTTTTGTGATGCTTATGTATTCAATACCCCATTTGTACCAATATTAATGTGCCCAAATAAATAAATGTATATGTATGTATGTTTGATTAGCATAACTTCAGTACTAATCTACAAATGAAAACTTCAAGTTGATGTACAGAATCAATTAAGTATTTACTTTATAAGTTTAACCCCCCGAAATAATCCACTTACATAGAATTAGTTAAAATTGGATTGATAGACGACATTATAGAATTCCAATCTTCATGAAGTATAGAAGCAAATTCAGATCTTAAAATGAAATAGTTTAATGTTGAATACTCATAAAAATCATAAAAATCGAAATATTATGAAGATCAGAAACTAAACATGTATTATAGTATGTGCTACTTATATCGACAGATATAAGTAGTATGTATGATTATCAATCAAAAGTGAAATGTCTGGAAGCAGAATGTTAAGATCAAAGAAAAGAGAACGATAACAGTGAATGATTGGTGTAGAATCGAAAAAACCATGAAGTCTAAGACAATTGGTCAACACTTTGCAAATGAAGTCTTCACTAAATGATTCTCAGATTTTACTCAGTTGTTCTGTAATTCGTGTGTTCAAGTCCATTCGATTGTCCCCCTTTTATGTTCTCGTTCACTACAGTACGGCTGGATAGAAATATAACCTACGTATCAGTGAATTTGAGGAATTTTGTAAGTGAAATGAAATAACACTATGATAATATACCATAAAAGACTATATTATGTCATAGATTAGCTGTACTCAGTGATTTGCTGGATTCAATCTGAAGTGAGATTATAAGCCTACACTGATAGAGATAATCATCTTGTATCCCTTAATCCTTAATGATCTAACTTTATTTCTTCAATAAAATTGTCTCAAAGCCGAATACTTCGGAAACAATCATCCAAACTTTCTTTGTATATACATAAGAAAAATTTCTACATTATATAAAATATTTGACAAGAGATACTGATCAGTATAGGGTTATGGAGATTATGAAGTTTTTGATTGAGATCATGAATTGATTGATTTTAAACCACCACTGAGAACCTGGAAGTATTGGACGGCCGTTTCATCCTATTGTGGGACTTCTCAACAGTGCACATCCAGGATCCCGTGCTCGGGATTTGAACCTAGGGCCTTTGGTCTCGCGTGCGCACGTTTAATCTCTAGATCAGTGAGCTGGTCGGCATCCGATGATGTTAATTTGTGACCTCAACCAATCCACTAATGGTCTAACATCAATCGGTTCATGATCTCAATCTAAAAGATATTGAACTTACTCAGGAGTGGTTGAAAAAAGTTTCTCAGATGTAGTGAAATTCAATCCTTCTTGATAAATAGAAACAGCTTCTTCAAATCTTAAAAATGAGACGTTTTAACAATGAATTATCATAAAAACATGTTATATTTCATTAAATCTAACCTTATCGTTGTGAAGATTAAAGATTAAGAATGGAATTCGCGTAATGTGTCTCTATATGTAACCTAATAAGAAATACAGCTAGTGAGCAAATGAAATTGATTGTTTAAATAAAGTACACATTGGATACTCATTGAATGTGAATAGAAATTTTGAGAGTGAAAATGGAACCTATCGATGATATAATAGTATTATTGTGGAAGGTGATCGGATTTGAAACTATGACCTATACGGTTTCAATTTAAATGCTCAATGATGTCCTTACTTTCATTATAGATAGTTGAAAGTAGTGGACAAGAAACTTTTTCAGACCTATTTCTCGTAGTAATTTGCACTCATCATTAAGGTATACCCATGATCTTCAGTAAATTGATGTTTCCAGGTAGATAGAAACCCGAATCACAGCTTCACAATCTAAGACGTTTTCAGTAAATGGCTCGAGCAGCAACTGACATCCTACAGGATTGAGGTATTTAAAATGTTTGGTCACTGAGTGGTTACCAACTACTTTCTTACTACCCGATACAGAAACATAATCCATACAGTGTCAAGTCAGTTGAATTCAAACAGAACAAAAAGACTAGATAGACAAAAAATTGTGATTACACAATCCATACAAATATAACCTTGCGATCGCTGATTTTCGATGATGGTTACAATAATGTCAATTTAATGACTAAAGATACTTTGAAATCAAGTAAACCAAGTCTGTACATACACAATGAATTCGTGCTACCCTCAGTTTTACTTTGCTCAATAACATAGTCCTTTTGCCCTCTTTTGGTTCTCCTAATTTTTTTTGTTTGTATGTAATTACAACATTCACAGCTTCATTCTTATGCAAATACCATATAAGTATCAGACTTCTTATCGAAATTTGATTAATTCTCTTACTTATGTACTTACGCTTGTTACCATTAATGGAGCATAGGCCGCTGACCAACATTCTTCAACCCACTCTATCCTGAACCTTCCTTTCTAGTTCTATCCAACTATTATTCATTTCTGCAGCAACCTGGATGACTCTCCCGGTCTCCCACATTGTACGAACATTCCATGTACTTGAATTAATGGTTACTCTGGTTGTTAGAAGAGACATCGGCCTCATGACTTCCGAATGAACTCGGCTTTTACCATGAAGCATCATAACTTTTCTAATTCCAAGGACAGAGTTTAAATGGTTTGAATTATTTTATCTGGTTAGCGTTTTTCTAACGAGTTCGTTTTCTACAGGATGAGGTCGCTAACCCTATGCCCAACTCTTCGCCTTTTTCCTGGTTCGGGACCGGAAGGCGCCCCAGAGAGGCTCTAGAAGGAATTTACAAAATCTATTAATCTGACAGCAACATGTTTCAATTCACTATCATTCATTAATAAACACCAGTGAATAGTATAATCAACCTGTTCATCTTCTTAATTGCTTCATTAATTATTAGTCAATATTTTCTTTTACATGATTCCGAATTTATACTAAAGTTCATTATGTATTCGTATAGAATAAGCAGCTGTAGATTAGTTGTAAAGCTTTTGAAAAAAAATGCTCTAATTGGTTGAGTGTATTCTTCACAGATGATTGAGTAAGTCTTCATCATGAGAACTTGAGTCCCTTGGTTCGGTCACTCTCTAGGTCATGAGTGTGCATTCCTAAAGAGTTATCCACTACTCCCTAGTTTTCAATGATATCCTGAACTAGACTATTCTATGATGTATGCAACCTAAACATTTCATATTAGTTAGTAAACATTACCAATATTGAGGTTATTGATGTTAACTGAGCTTATTAAGTCGTATTTCACATGCCTTTCATACATTATACATTCAACAAATAAGATTAGACTTACACAGTACCAAATAAAGACAAGTTTCCTGAAATATTGGGATTCCGTTCTTCTCTTTCAGTTGAACCAAAATCTTCAACACTACAAATCAGACATTGTATATGATATATGTAAATGATTATGTAAATGTAATATCCATTTTCTTTAACAGTAAACTGAGTATAATTGCAGTTCATGGACAATCTTTGACAATTTTAAAATGATCTTAATGATTGAAAGATGGTCTGATAGTTTGTATAAATCAGGAATATTTTTATTCACTTGGTATTGTTTACTTATATCTTTTCATTGTTATTTAGGACTGCAATTGATCAGTCTCTTGTTGGTGTTCTGTGCGGACTACCTTGATATTGCCTGAAGTCATAAGCAGGTGGCTATCAAAACTCAATAGCTAAGTAGATAACGCAATGATGTTTGAAACGAACGGTACTGGATTCAAGTCCCAGAGTGAACAACAACTTTTAGGTTCATGTACATCCAGCTGACGAGTCCCAAATAGGACGAAACGCACGTCAAACTGGATTTCATTGCTAGTTACTATCTATCAGGAATAATTTGTTAGAAAAGTAAAGAAACCTGAATAAATATGGTTGTTTACGCATCTTCCATGGACTATTTTCAGTCTTTACTATAGATAGGGAGGAGGGAGGGAGTATCTCTATGTAATAAACAAGTTTATTATTTAGTGAATCACTAAGTGAATATATTTAATAATTGATTTTTGTTATGTCCGAGTGGAGATTAAATTACAGGTAACTCCCGAGGACTATTAATGGACTAATATTCTATAAATATTCTTATTGTATAATTATTCAACAATTACATTACATATATTTATATTCCTCTTATTATAAGCTTTATTTTGACCTATAACTTATTATTGTACGATTTACGGTTCTTAAGTTATGTTCAGTTTATTAACTACTGCCTCCCACATTCACAGCCACTTTTTGGGCTTATTTGTGTACAAATATTATTTCCTATTTTATGGTACGTTGCGGTCTGTGTGATTGATATATAAACTAAGTATGCTTGAAATAAACGATCTGCTCTGATTCTGGTCTGATCTGCTCTGATTCGGAAGCTGGTATCTTGTTCTGGACTCAAGTGGAAGGGCTCGTAGGACATAGGACCAATAAGGACACTAAACTGCCCACACCGGTTAAACGTCATTGGTTGGCCTAGTGTGAAGATTCGTATAAGTCGTATCCGGATTGGTAGATAAGTCGTGTGACAGAAAAAACCAGACACCCAAGGTCATAACAATTGGCGACGGGGATTTTGGCAAAAACAAAATAATTGGGAGACGCAAGGTCATAACAATTTTAAATTAAAGAAAATGAAAAACAAAACTATCTTGGTGATTTATGTGGAGAGACTACAATTTATGGGTGAACCAATCCAGTATAAGATACACAGGTCTTGGATTTTGGCGCGAAATCCACTCATCCATTTGACTAAATGAAGTTCTGTCATTATAGCTGATGAAAACTCTAAATCTAATTCCTAACCTTAATCATCAACTGTAAATCATAATTTGAATTCTTCACACTGGTTTATAACTCTCATTTGGTTCTAGTTAATAGGTGAACACTACAACGGTCACTTTAGCGTCACTGAAAGGTCGTCCATTAATTATAGTATCACCATTTACGTATTAATACACAATCTTTGAATAAATGTTATATCCATTTTGAGTCAATTGTATTTACTTATTTAAACAGATAAACATGGATGCAAGGAGGCACCAAACAGATATGCACCACATAAATCATTCGATTTGTGTGAGAACTAAGATAATGCCTAGGTGCACAAACTGTTATAACTTATGGCCTTGTGCCCTTAATAATAATATCAGACGTAGTGATACCGTCAATTAGAGTACAATAATTTATCAACCGAACCAATGACGCATAAACCTATACGAGCAGGATAGAATCTCATTAGTCCTACACCTGCCTGTTAAGTTTAGAACATCAAACTCAGCCTCTGTGATTTATTATTCTTCAGTTATGCTAAGTCTATCAATTACTATCTTCCACATTCACAGCAACATTTGGCTAAATATTGTACAAATGCTGTTTCCTATTTTATGGTATGATGTGTTCTGTTTCGTTTGTATATAAACCCATTATATTCGTAATAAGAGATTCATATCTCAGAGGCTGAGATTTATGTTCTGGATTTAACAGGTAGGGTGAGGTGGGAAGCAGGACCAATAAAGACTCTAGACTGTTCTTACGGGTTTATGCGTCATTGGTCCGGTTGATAAATCACTGTTCTCTCATTGGCGGTATCATTACATTATACATAGATAGAGGCACAAATCCACGGGTTATAACACCATCCAGCTCAGAGAACAAAACTCTGGTGTCATAATAGTAAGTATTACAGTTTATTATAAATATTTACTAAACTAACAAAATATTTTAAGACTTACTTATAAAATTCAGTGGAATTTTCTATTAGACGATTAACTGGAGTTACAGTTGAATCCGTTTCTCTAAGTTAAATAAAAAGTCATGCAGAATATGCGATACATTAGGAGTCATCTACAATACCAATGAAGGTTTAATCTAATAGGTCCATTATATTTCATGAATGAATAACATAATTTAGAGAAACATTCATTGAAAGACAAAGAGCAGTAGACAACTGTTTATTGTTATAGGCAAAGATCGATAGTGGTTAGCAATGGAATCCAGTTTGACGCGCATTTTATCCTAGTTGTGACGCCCCAGCTAGATGTATCTGGGTCTCAGACTTGTTGATTTTCACTCTGGGACTCGAGCCTAGTATCGTTGGAAATGTGTGTCCTGGATTCCATTGCTAGCCACTATCCATCTTTGCCTAAAAAGCTTATGACTTAAGACAATATCGAGGCAGTCCGCACAGGATACACAAATGCCAATAAGAGACTGATCAATCGCAGTCCTAAACATCAATGGGAAGATTCAAGCAAACAACACCAATGTTATTGTTGAAGTTTGTTATTTCCTTCATCTTTTTTCCGAAATTCTCGTCACAAATTGTTATGCCCTTAGCTTATACGATTATTGTGAAATATGCGATTGCCAATTTAGATGCTCTGACTTATCGACCGGATCAATGACGTATAAACCTGTACGAGCAGTCTAGAATCTTTATCGGTCCTTCTTCCTGCCTAACCCTGCCTATTGAGTCCAGAACACCGATCTCAGCCTCTGAGATATGAATCATGTATTTCAAACATACTGAGTTTATACACAAGCCAAATGGACCACATCACATCATGAAATAGAAAATAACATTTGTAAAAGATCAAGCCAAAAAGTGGCTGTGATTGTCAGAGATTATAGCTAATAAAGTGGGGATAACTTAAGAATAGTAAATCGTATAGTAGTAGTTAACAGGTCAAATAAAAGCTTACCATGAAATAAATATGAATATAAATACATAATATAGTTACTTAATAGTCATATAGTAAGAATTTACGTATAACATTAGTCCATAAGTAATTCCTAACGGTTACCATTCATTTATTCACGTCCAGACATTCCTAAGCATTGTGAAAACATGCAGAGATGACTATTAAATGCGTCTTGATTTTCAATAGTTTAGTGGTGGACATCAATTAACAACTAACATTATGAATGGAATGAAGTAACTACCACAAATTACACAACCAAAGATATAATGCTAAACAGAGAGTACCTGAATGTAACAACAGTAGTTTCATATGACACAATCTTTCAGATCATAAACGATATTCTGTCAATGGCAAAACTATACTTATAACTTATTCAAACTTAATGGGCCATAAATCGTACTTATCTTGGTAATTATTAACATCGTATATCTATAAACTTGAGAAAATTGTGTCATTGTGGTGTATACTACTTATATCTGTCGATATAAGTAGTATATAGCACCAACCAAAATTGGAATGGTTTGGCAGTAAAAAGTTAAGAAGATAGAATAGAAGAGAATGAGAACAGAGAATAATTATTATGTAAATACAGGAATAACAAAGTCTGAGACAATTGATAGATATTTTGTCAATGAAGTATTAAACGTAATCTTGATTGGTTGACCCCATTCTTATGTTCGCATTCACCACAATATCATGACCAATAACCATGAATAATCAGATAGGGGTCTTGGGGATATTATAGTAGGTTAAATAGTTGAGATCATGAGTCGACTGCAGTTAGATCACCGTGGAAAACCTGGAAGCACTGGACGGCCTTTTCGTCCTAGTATGATGACAATGGTGGACGTGCGGCGCAATTTCATGGATTGGTTGAAGTTAGACATTAGTACCGTTGGATGCCGATTTAGTGGTCTAAAGGTTATGCGCTCGCACGCGAGACAGATAGGTCGTGGGTTTAAATCTTGCGAGGCGGGATCAAGGATGCGGACTGCTGAGGAATTTCACAATAGGATGAAACGGCCGTCCAGTTCTTTCAGGTTTTCCATGGTGGTAGTCAAGCTTCAATTGACTCATAAACTCAACTATATACGGTCACTGGCAGAATATTCATAAGATATTATTGATTATTATTAAGTAGATGTATTATAATAATGTGCTTTCTACCAATAACTAGTCTGTTATATAATAGGAAAGTTTCTATTTAGTTAGAAATGATAACATATTTCACAAACTTACTTATTACCCAGTTCTGATATTGTGATTTCTGTTAAGATTGGATTTTCACTTGATAATGGTGAAAAATTAGTTATAAACAGTAAAGTGAATAGATAGTGTAGATAATCCATACTTTTGTCTTTCCGATCTAAGAGAAAGAACAATACTTAGTCAACTGAAGTATTTGAATTTATTATTTATTTATTTGAACATATAAATACTGGTACAAAGGGGCAGTGAAGCAACGTTAGGAGATGTAGTCCCATGGTAGCCGATGACCAACGAGTGGTTCATACGCCATTTGCTCCTTCAGGATACTGGAGCCCATCTGCACCATTGGTTTCGATTCAGGGTTTTCCGACTCCCGTGGGTGGACCCTCCGCATGCACCAACTCAGTTAAAGCGCCGGATATTCGTTCTTCGTCTTAATTTCGTAAACAACAGCAATGTCTTGAGAAGGCAGTGATCAGGACTTCCTTGACAGTGGTTGTATACGTGTGGCCATGTTAGATCATTTCGAAATGGAGATCTGACTCTCCCTACCTTCGGTCGTACCAGAGCATTTGAGGGTGAAAATGAAATATTACTTTGAACAGACTTTCATGTATGAAATTATTCACGAGTTCATTGCGTAGTGAAATAAATAATTCATTGTTTCTACTACTACTTAATTGAACAATCTCAATCCACTAATAAATAGCTGTGAAATATCGTTTGAAATAACTCCGCCTGGAGCCCCTCTAAGGCCGCTGCCGGTCTCAAGTCTGGATAAAGGAGGAGAGTTGGGCATGGGGTAGAAAACTAACTCGTTAAAAAATGCTAACCAGAAAAAAATAGTTCAAAGCTTTTAAACTCTGTCTTTGGAGTTAGGTCTTTATTTAGAAGAGTTACGACGTATCATGATGAAAGCCGAGTTCCTTTGGAAATCACGAGGCTGATGCCCCTTCTGACAACCAGAGCAACCATTAATTCAAGTACATGGAATGCTCGTACAATGTGGGAGACCGGGAGAGTTATTTAAATTGCTGCAGACTAGTCGACGGCCTATGCTCCATTGGGAGCAACAGGCGTAAGTCAGTAAGTAAGTAATCATTTGAAATCACTTATTCTCCAAATACTATAGTATCATAAATTTTATCACTGAACTTATGATATCTGTTGAATTAATGACTTTAAACAAAGTAAACATAAAAGAGGAAGAATGTTGTGTTTGTGAAAATCTCAGAGAATGAAGATGAGTCTATAGTACCTGATTAACCTACAAATTATACCGTCATGTGTTTTCCACCCACTATCTATACTTATTTTATCATACATTTCATATCGTGTACCTTTTCAAAACTAATATGGAGCTTAAGTTCAACGAACTTTCTCATTCATTGACTAATACTAACTTACTTCTCACATTTTCTGAAAGTTCCATATACCTATAAAAATTTTTGGTCTGGTTGTTAGAAAGGGCATCAGCCTCGTGACTTCCGTAGAATCTCGGCTCTCATCCTGAGGCGTCATAATTCTTCCTTCAACTCCCAAGGAAGAGTTTGAATGGTTTAATTTGTTTAATCAAGTTGGCATTTTTTAGCAAGATTGTTTTCTATGAGGTGGGATTGCCGACTTCATGCCCAACCCACCTCGTTTACCTAGGCATGGGACGGGCAGTAACTCTAGAAGAGCTACAGGCTTATACTAACACTATATGTCTATGAATACAAATAGTTTCATAGTCACTTAGCTATTCAAACTTACGTTTATCGACATTGTAATTCACTAGAATGACATTAAATTACTTACCACCTAACTTGATAATTACACTACAGATTATCCTTGAAATTTCAACAGAATTAAAACTCGGGTGAGTATTGTATTTATCATGTAGTGTCGGTTATTACGTTAACCTCATATACCTAATTCTAGCTTCTGGATAGACCAATTTAACCATTAATTCTTGCTTCACATTTTGACCTTGTCGATTATTCGCTTATCAATCTTGACTGTTTTCATATGAGCGTATGTGTGTGCACTTATCTTATCCATCACATGTCTGCAACTTATTTTTATCTGGCTAAATGAGAGATGGCTCACATGTGTTCTCCACCGTGTATTATTTCGCTTCGTTCTCTTCTATTCGTTTCATTCCTCTCATTTCCTGTTAAAGATCAGTGAGTGTACAAAATATATGTATTCAAAACATCTATGCTCGTATCCGACTTATTTAATTCCGTTGTTCACCAACACGATCTAAGTCAATAATTATATACAAAGAATGACGACATGTATATCTCGATAACAATCAGAAAAGATCTCACTGGAGTCAGATCCCAGGCCACTAAAGTGGTGAGCCTGTCGATAACATCGTGTGGTCTGATAGGTGTCAAAATGAAGGGCCACTAAAATCAATTTCTTCTCTTGTAATAATCCAAAAATTCAGATGAAACTCATTGCGGCAAAATGTCTACATTTTTCCCTCTTCTTAATTCCACTATTCATTTCAATCTTAGAATGTTTTCAAAAGTAAATTTTGCTTCAATACATTATAAAACAGTGAGAAAACTATTTTTTAATAATTGAATTCAAGAATCGATGTAAGCTAGATCACCATTGAAAACCTGGGAGCGCTGGATGTTAGAGACAGATATCTGTCTCAGACAATAGATGAATGATTGAGCAATCATTCATGGATCGATTGAAATTAGACATTACCACCATTCGATGCCAGATCAGTAGTCTAGAGGTTAGCGTTCGCGGACGAGACCAAAGGTCCTGGGTTCGAATCTTGCGTGTGTGAGCAATGTTGACAAGTCCCATACTAGTACGAAACGGCCGGCCACTACTTTCCAGGTTTTCAATAGTGGTCTAACCTCAACTGAATCATGAATTTAACGATTAAAATTCCTACAATCTCCACAAACCCTATTCTGATCAAAACTATATTTATCATTGAAAACTATGGGTATTTCAATAGTATGAAGTACTATTCATGTCTTACCGTGTCATATAGAGCAAATGTTAATAATAGAAAGTTATGTAACTTCTATAGAAAGAAGAACATTATTCGACTAGTTTTACACACTTTTTACTCACTGCTTAAAGATTCCTCGCAGAATGAAGCCCTTGAAATGTCATATCTATTTAGATAAATGTACCATAAAATTACACATTTATCCAAAAAAAGTCCTATCAAATGAACCTAGTGTAACTTAAAAAATATACCATCCAAGAAATTGAAAACCTCTAGTCAATAACACGTAATAAACATTCCATACGGATGGTCAAATTAGTTTTTTATTCCAATATATACATCCAAACAGCTTAAAAGTATTTGTTATGAACTATACTAGTAGCATAGGGAAAGATGAATATCGGCTAGCAGTGAATACAGGTACATCCAGCTGACGAGTCCTAAATAGGACGAAACACGCGTCAAACTGGATTCCACTGCTAGCCACTATCCATCTTTGCTTATAATGCTTGTGACTTAATACAATATCGAGTCAGTCCGCACGGGATGCACATATGCCAACATGAGACTGATCGATTGCAGTCCTAAATAACAATGGGAAGATACAAGTAAAGAACACTGAGTGAATTTATACTAGTAGTGTTTATTACGTATTCCTTTTAAGTTTCCTACAAAAGTACATTTTATAATTATAAGAATTAGAGAAGATTTCACTTAAAAAAGTCCTTTTATTCATATCAAAAAGCTTGAAAGGGGTTTTGCGGAGATTCGAATAGTGTAATAGTTGGATTTATGGGTCAATTGAAGCTAGACCATCATGGAAGACCTGGAAGCACTGGGCGGCCGTTTCATCATCATGTGGAACTCCTCAGCATTGCGCATCCACGATCCCGCCCGCGAGCTTTGATCTAGGGACCTATTGGTTTGAGGTGCGGATGCTTAACCTCTATATCACTGAGCCGGCCGGCATCCAGCGGTGCTAATGTCTAACATCAACCAATTCAAGAAATTGAGCGACACATCCACCATTGTCATCAGTGAGTTACTATCTCACAACAGACGTGGTTGAACTCCACTGGTCACTCTTTCTCACTGTAACTCCAGGAAATACCTCTCGGAGACCGTCACTAGTGAGCATATGATGATTATGATCAGAGAGGGGGTTTTCTGGATATTATATTATTTTTAATAGTTGAGATCATGAGTCAGTTAAAGCTAGACCAACATAGAAAACCTAGAAGAACTAGATGACCGTTTCATCCTAGCATAGGACTCCTCGACAATGCTCATCGAAGATCCTGACGCGCAGGATTCAAACCCAAGACCTATCGGTCTCGCACGTGAACAATTAACCAAAAAATTAAGTCAATAGAAAATACAACCAAAATAGACAAACTAATCAATCAACGTCGGGATCTACAGAACAATCTGTAATCGATATTTAGAGTAAGAATTTCGAACAATTCACTTCTACTTGAAGTTTATGCTATTGATATCATCCGGAAGAACGATTAAACCATCCAGTTCAAAGAATAAAACCTCACCTAAACACATTCAACTCAGATGATAAACAATGATATCCTCTAAAACAATCCACAATTCATTTCACTTACATGAATCAAAATCACTATTATAAATGAATAAATAATGAGAAATTTATAATTTATTTATATCAGACTAAACTGTTGTATCTAACTATTTCATTGGTCAATTGAAACTAGACCAACATAGAAAACCTAGAAGAACTAGATGGCCGTTTCATCCTAGTATGGGACTCCTCGACAATGCGCATCGAAGATCCTGACCCGAAGGATTCAAACCCAAGACCTATCGGTCTCGTATGCAAACACTTAACTAAAAAATCAAATCAATAGGAGATACAACCAAAATAAAAAGAAGTAAACAATGACAAGTTTATATTGCTGATGATATCGTTCAGAAGAACAATAAAAACTCCATAGACAAATAATCAAGCTCACAAAAACACATTCAACTCAGATGATAAACAATGATATCCTCTAAAACAATCCACAATTCATTTCACTTACATGAATCAAAATCACTATTATAAATAAATAAATAAATAAATAAATAATGAGAAGTGTATAATTTATTTATATCAGACCAATCTGTTGTATCCAAGTGTTTCATTAGCTGAATCTTTTTTTTATTTTTTCTTTCATTTTTTATTTATGATTGTAATTAAAACAACAGCAACAAAAAAATTACAAAAAAAATATTTTTTTTTCGAAAAAAAAACAAAAAATTTTTCACATCACAAAAAACATTATGTACCTTGTAGAACGTTTTATTTATTTATTTTTTTTTCCATAAATCGATTAAGTGAATGAGAATATTTTATGTACGATATTTGGGGGTGGGGACGGGAGGTTGGAAGGGGTGTTTTGTGTCGTTGTTTTTTGTTTGTTTGTTTCTTTCTATTTTTGTTTGTTTTTTTTCGGTGTTGCTGGGTTTGTTTGTTTTCGGTTTTACATTTTTTGTTTAGTCAGTTTATAAAAATTAGTTTTAGTTTTCTTAATTAGAGAATAAAATTCTAAATCAAACTAACATGAAATTTCATTTATACAGAGTGTAATTATGTATAGAAATGAAATAGGTTTAAATGTAATTTAATATCTATATTGTAGTATAAATTAGTTTAGTTTGTTTTATCTGAGAAAATTCATGAATTAGTTAAAGTTAAATTGAAATGAAAAACTTGAAAACAATGAAGAACTGTTTTTTGTACGAGTTGTCAGTAATGTGCATTCATGATTCTACATACGGGATTTGAATCCACGATCTCTCGGTCTTGCAGGTGAATGGCTACGGTGTAGACTACTGAATTGGCATCCAATCGTCAACTAATGTCTTCACTGTGTAATTGCAGCACATCAGACACGGTTCAACTGCACTGGTCACAGAATCATACTACAATTTCACCAAATCCATCTTGAAGTCAGTCACTATTGAGCACATGGTAATTATTACTAGTATAGGGTTGCGGACATTGTTGAGTTTAGATTGATATATTAAATGGTGGATCAGCATTTAAAATCTGAAAGAAGTGAAGGACCGTTTCTTCCCAGTGTGAAACTCGTCAGCAGTGTGCATTCACGATCCCAAATGCGGGACTTGAATCCAGGACCTATTGGTCTAGTGCGTAAACACTTGACCTCTAGACCATTGAGTTAGTATCCAATGGTGTTATTGTCTAACTTCAGTCGATTCATGATATTGCTCGAACATCAACCATTATCTTTAATGAGTAACTGCATCTACAGATACAGCTGAAACGACCATCCAGTGCTTTCAGGTTTTCCATAATGGTCTAGCATTAATCGATTTTTGTGAATTTTAACAAAATTTACTAATTTACTTATGGTTATCAATCTTTATAAATAAAATGACACTTTTACAAGATACTTACAAGGTATGAAACTTACTTTCTATAATGTAAATTAGTGACTGAAAGGAATATACAGTTCAATTAAAACGTTACACTTGAATGGATTCTTGCTGTTATTGTTTCATTACTAGTTATCTTCGTCAGAAGAATACCGATTTGTGATTTTCACTGATTAATCACCTAATACTAACCATTACTATATTGTCTAACATTCAATACTGATCAAATCGTATTGATCAATGTGTGATGTAATTACTAGTGGATCAAAAGATTAGTACACCTTTGTTAATATAAGGTGGCTAGAGATTCTCAGTTAGTAGGAATCTATTTATTTCATGTCACTGAAACTAGTAACCAAATTTCAACATGATCTATAAAATTCAATTCGTTCGAAGTGATAGATATTATGAAAAATGTCTAGTAATTTAATAATTGAATTCATGAGTCAGTTGAAGCTAGACCATCATGGCCGTTTCATCCTGATACCAGACTCCTCAGCAGTGTGCATCCACGATTCCGCCCCGCGAGAATCGAACCCAAGACCTGTCAGTCCTTGTATTCAGTACATTAATACTAAAATCATTTAGTTGTGCAATAGATTTGGATTTATTAAAACTATTTATGTCATAACTACTATTTCATAATCTTTGTAACAAATGATATTCATGTTCTGAGTTTCACTGTATTGTTTATCGATTACATGAATTACAAATGTACACTGATATTAGGTTTAACAGTAGTATTTTAGCAAATAAGACATGTATTATTGTTACATAATTATTGAGTGTTCAATGAGAAAAGTGTTAAGTTTCTTTTCCATAGTTTTTCAATTTGTTCAACAAATGATACTTCATGATTATTAGGAAACTGTTTTTTCTCTATTGGTAACAGCATAAAAGTGTTTTTCTATTTATCTGTTACTTTTGTATGACTTTCTTAATGTCTCATGTTGTACTTCACATCATTATTCAATGATAGTGACCAAAAACATATGTTTTATATATTATAAGTGGACTGTAGTAATATATGTGCGATAGAATGTAGTATCTATATTGAATGAACTAACTGTATCAGTAGTGTCATTCAACCTTTGGAATAGTGTAGGATATTGTCACTGAACCCTTTCGACGAGGATTGGTGCTCTTGCTTATGTCTCAGGATTAAAGGCGGATATTGTTAATGTTCATCTAACTTTAGTACAACTTACGACCCTGGAAGTTTGAATGTGCTAATCGCCATTCTTTATCTAATTATAATTCCATCATAGTTGATCGTTATCTTTCCATTTGAGATCGTGGGCGGATACTCTGGAAAGCAAAAGAAGCTTCTTTATATTAGTGAAAACTGAAGACGATCGATTACTCAAATCACTAGAAACTATAAACGTTGTCCTTGATAGTTATTAGCAAGGTCTGATATGGAGAGATGTCTATCAGATACGTCAAAAAATATCTCTTCTTTATAAAACTAATACTCACATACAGACCTCACGGCCTCAAAACATCGAACCTAACAGAAAATGTAAGAACGTCCTCTTTGTAGTATCGTTCAGTTACATATCTCTAATTGTCATAAAAACGGTAGGCATAATCAGACTCCGTGTGTTCGATCTACTTAACTGAACAGAAACAGTAAAATGATAGCCTAAAACACTCAAAGCTTACTAATCAAACTTCTGTCCATTTATTTGCGATTACTTTGGTTAAAAAAGTATAATAATTGAGAATATTCGAGTTGATTTGCTAAGATTTCCGAAATAGTGCAATTTATGGTAGGTAGAAATAGATGAACACAAATGAACGTATTTTATTTGCAATTCGTAATAAGCGCGCAAGTCTGTGCAAATACCACAAAAAGATACTTCACGCCGCGTTTATGCCTCTGTTTTTATTAAAATTCATACCCTCTCTAAAGAAGAGAACGTTGAGGGAAACGAATACATCTATCAAAACAAAAGTTATCTGACCCATAGTCAATGATTTCAACCAACATAAGGTGTTTTATCCACACTTATAACCCTTAGATATCCAATTAAAAGCTATCAATAAAATTAAATCCAAAACAAAGCTGTGTGACTTATGCTTTACTTCTCTCCAAACCAGATTCGAATCTAAGATGGAAGTCAATCAATTTATTTAATCTTACGGGAGGTTACGCACCAGGCTTGACATTCTGAAAAACGCACTGCAAATTCCAAAAAAAGAGTGTATAAAATAACAGATCCTGAACCTATCCAATGTATAATTAATCCCCTGGATTACAGCCATATTTACTTCAGTAGTTCGTTAACACCAACATCTTTTACTTCCCGAAGTCACAAACAATGGGGTCTGACATTACAAAGGGCTTACTTACTAGCTAAGAACAAACTTCCGGACGTCAGAATTAGACCATAAGGATCTTCGTCTGGCAGGCGATCGCTCAGTAGACTCAATGGTTTGATTAAAAAACGCTATAGACATTCCATAATTGCTCACAGGGTTCGTGAACCAAGAAACGAACTGTAAGCTGACATCTGACACGAAATATTGTCGATGCATCTGTGTAATTCGTGCTGGTTGGTAATTTATTTGTGCATCATCCAGCAGCTAAACGAATATACAAATTAGGTTACTTCAAAGCATCGTTCCTCCCTGACTTCAATACTGGTTCATTCGTGACAACTAGGGTACAAGTTGAACAGACCTTGGTAACACTATACACTGGAATTACGATGGAGTTAGTTTTTAGACAACTTGACGTCATTTTAAGTGTTAAGTCTTTAAAGAACATAAGGAACGATGTGAAGTCTGGCATGTGACAAGAAAATATGGTAAACACACACGTTTCCTGCATGTATGCATTACCCCTTAGATTTTTTCATCAATGTTAGTCCAATATACGTAACTTTGAGCGATAGCTCTTATTGTTCCAATGCCTGAATGCCCTGTAAGATGTTGAAGGACAAATGGAAGTAGGTTATTCGGATCCAACGCACGATCAGCGAAGATAATGCAGTCACAGTGGATAGCGATCGGCATCTTTGATAATACTGCATAGGTCCATGAGATGTTACACGTGGAGGTCAACTATGTCGTATAATAACAACGAGTTGTTTTAAAATAAGGTCACTACGAGTGAGATCAGTAACTTCAGCAGCTATCGCTGGAAGGATGCTTGTTGTATTCACCAGCAATTTCTTTACATCTTCAACTGACATAGGAACAATAATGTTATGTTCATCTTCGAATGTATGATTCATCACTAAGCGCAATATTACATCACCATGACCCAAGTCATAAGTAGATTTGCACTTGATAGGTATCATTGATATAAGGTGGATTTCCTACCATGCAGCATTTTACGGAAGTTCGCAACTATGAAGGTGGTACCTGATCCTCCGTTTTCATTTTCACTGTGTTCTCATTCCTGCACAATCAGCTTACTACACTGTAAAGGCATGCATGGAGGACAGCTGACAGATAGATTGCGAATGAAGACCGGTCACAAACAAGACTGTCTACTCTAAACTCTTTTCTTTCTTCAAGTGGTTGAAGGCCTTCATATCTCAGAGGGAGCATGGAACATAATGAACAGCTTGGTTGTGGCTAGACTATTCGGATTTTGCAGATGATCTAGCTCATGCATCCCATGCACAAAAACAAACACAGGTGAAGACAGCCAGTGTAGCAGCAGACTATTCAGCATTAGGCCTCAACATACGCAATACAAAAAACAGAGTCCTGAAATACAGCACAGAGAACACCAACTTAATCACACATGATGGGGAAGCACTGGAAGAGATGGAAACATTCACGTACCTGAACAGCGCCATCGATGAACATTGAGGATTTAATGAAGATTTGAAGGCAAAGATTGGGAGAACAAGGGCAGTATTCATATGTTTGAGGCATACCGACAACCCAAGAAAAACTGTCAGCCAACACCAAGGTCAAAATCTCCAACCTTCCATTTTACGGAGGTGAAACGTGGAGAACTGCAACAGTTATCATCAGAAAGGTACTGGTGTTCCTGAACACTTGTCTACGCAACATGCTCCGGGTCTGTTGGCCGAATATCATCAGCAACAACCTACTATGGCAGAGAAAAAAACAGGACTTGAGCCGAAGAAGAAATGGGGTCAAGACGCTGGAAGTGGATAGGCCACAATCTACAGAACTCATTAAACTGCATCTAATAGTAAGCCAAACTTATAATTTTCAAGGACAAAGGAAAATGGGCAGGTCAAAGAACAAATTACGCTGGAACTTGGTGTCAGGCATAAAAAGAATGAACGGCACGTGGAAACATCTAGTAAGGAAAGGCTAAGGCAGATAAGGTTAAAGAATCCTGGTTGGCTGTCTATGCTTTGCGAATGATGGCAGCCGTAAGTAAGATATTAACGTTCTAGAGAGATGTGGAATAGCTTTCTCCTTGCCACCTACGAAGCATTACAGCACTGATACCACTGTGGTACTACGTGTATCAATTGTTAATGATGGTTGGGAGGCTGGATCAACCGCTACTTAAAGTTATGCACAAAAAGTCAGTTTTTGTAAAATAACTTCCTCAATCTACCTTAGCAAATAAATCTTCTTGTATGGTAAGTGGATAGGTTTGATACTCTGGAGCACTTGTCACTCCAGCAGAGATTTCAGTGAATATGTTAACAGTTTCATTTACCTTCCCCAAAATTAATTTGAGGCCATTCCACGTCAAATAATTTACTGACTTCATGACACTCAGTGAATCATCTGTCAAGTTCCTGGTTAACAACTGACAGAAAAAAAGGAGTACAGGTCGTATTGGTTTAAAGACAGGCTTGTGCCAACAATTCAAAATACACTGGTGATGTAGCCCTGGCAAATCCAATTCTTCACCTTGTGCATAAACAGCGTGGGGCGATCACCCCAGAGTTATACCCGGTGATTTATAACCTAATCAGAGACTCACCCCATATTCTGCGACTTTATTTTGCCCCCTTTTAGAAAGGAAATAGGCTTCTTGAACCATACATTATTAACTAGTTCTCAATATGGTTCTGATGGCCACCACCATCCCTCTTATCCTTACACCTTTGTTTCATTATTCTTTCCGCATTATTGATTATTTAACTGATTCATTTATCTATAAAAACAATAGTATTTGGATTTTCTGTTTGGTATTTTTGGGGCTGTAAAAACGTCAGGTTCACTCAAGGCCACCCACTATTGCGTTCTAATGACCTTGAAGAGCCTAGTATTAGGCAGCCATTCCGTATTTTAACTGCTCTGTGCTGGTCAGCCATCCGTTCGGTTGCATAGGTTTTGTGTGTTCTTATATTTAAGCAGTCTGTTGATGCAGTAAAATCATTGCAGAAAACGAAGAATTTCCTCTGTTTTGTAGTACACACCTTGGCTCGATTGTTGCCTCGTAATGTGATCTCAGATACCAATTGTTCTACTGAACCTCACCACATTTGGTTGAAACTTGATAAGGTTCAGAAATTAACGTGACAACAATAAGGGTAACATAACAGTTCTGGATACGGAACGTTATGTAAGTCACTGTTTTATGCGAAATTTAAGGCGACATCAAATAGCCAGTATGTTTTAAGCTTAGGTTTTACTGGAACACAAAAATAGGCGTTTTGTCTATCTGGGATACCAAAACGGTAATTGGGTGTTTGTGATCGACCGCAGCAGGTTCTATATGTTAGATGCAAGCATTTGCGCGTAAAACTGTCGAACTTTTGTGACATGCTGGCATCCTTGCCGTCACTTCTGACGAGCTCTTGTAAGTAAACTCGGTCGATTACGGTGTATAAACCGCATAGTTAATCATATTTTTTGACACCGCAGCCGATGAAAGATTGTCGTTACATATACTTTTTATAATAACTTAACAGTTTCGTTCCCCAAACGGAAAAAACGGTGTTCACAGACCCAACGAATCTATGGAATGCACAAAAAGCAGATTGGATAAATGTAATAAGTCGTTCAAGGTGATAGTGGATACGAATAGTGAAAATTATTACTAAAGAGTCATCAATAACTAGGTAAGACTCCAGTTTCTCTAAACCTTAATTTTGTAAAGTCTTCTTTACGACAAAAACATGGCTCGAAATAAAGAAATGTGTGGAGATGTGACTAGAACTGTTTACTATAAAAAGCTTTTTGTGCTTGCATTTTTAACTTCATTATACATACAAATTGCAAACTTATTTTCTTGCACTAAATGTTATTCTTCCTTTACCAGTAGTAACGATGCATCAGTGAACTTTCTTCAAACTTTTACTTTCCTCATGGCAGTTTCACTGGGTAACTGTTTTCGAAAGTTAGGAGCAACTAAGTGTTTGCCTTATAAGCACTCGTTTCGTTATGAAAAATTGTAGTGCATCAGTTTAGAAGTTTCGCCGAAACGTTACGTTTTATATATAAGTTTCTTCACTGTGGCAGTATATTCCGTTGAAAATTAGCATGATTTATAGTGCTAAATAACACGAGCTTTCGCCAAGCCCTCATGAAATCTGAGACGAGTTCTTCGCTTGTAGCAGGCTCGTGCGAAAAGTCAAAGGATTGAGTAAAGTTGTTACATTTATATTTAAATAATTCATCAGATGAATAATCGTAGAAAAAGTCAATAATAAACACACTTTTCGTCAACTTGTAAATTGTCCGTTCACATAGTTTCCCATATACAGCAATTTGCTAAGTTCTTTGCTGGTAAAGACTTGAATATTGGAAAGGTTTGAGCCTTTCGATTAGTTGATAGAAGCCACAAGTTACAGACAAGAAAACGCATAGATAGCTTCCCAACCTAATCAATGCAATTCTGAAAAACAACAGATCAGTCATGAAACAAACGGTTTGACCTCGTTGTGAGTACCAAATTCAATGCACAGATAGAATAGCAGCTAACAAGATGTAGCTATAAGTGTCTTACCCGTTGTAAACAATGCCCTTCATTTTCTAACCCTCCTACAATTTTACATAGTCGTTCAGTATTTGCAGAGGAATTGCAGGAACCGATTCAGAAACTTCAAGTATTATTATGAAATTTGAGAGGAATCCAATTACAACGTTCATTATGCTATTGGTGATTCACAGTTTATACACAATAATGACATCATTAGTAATAACTATTCAGGCATTAGTTATCAATATGGTCAGTGATTGCAGATTCTATTTACATAGATTCATTCCCATTCTTTATAAAGGACATATCATAAATTCGCATTCGCTAATATCATGGTTAAGTTACCATGTTTGGAAAAACTTTCGTCGTTTTACCTATGAAGAATATATCACTAATTCCTGTGACATACATATACAGGTTCCGTATATGTTTAGAAGGCATGGAGAAAAGGGTATCAGAGATAATTAATACATATATAACTTTTCTTTCCCAGGTAACTTACTTACTTGAGCCTGTAACCCCTCGTGAAGGAGCATAGGCCCACAATCAGAATTCGCCTTAAAACTCTGTCCTGGACAATCCCTTATAGTTGTATCGTAATTTAGGACTTTGATTTCTTCCCTGTGTATTTCAAAGTCAACTGATACATGTTCTGTTGTGCCCTGGCTGTCCTAATCTGCATTTGTTCGTGTGTATTGGATAGAAGAACTACGTTATCTAAGAAGTCCAAATCGTCTGGTTCCATCTAATCTGTCAATTATATCCCAAACTTCCCTGAAATGCGGAGGTCTTTGTAATTCAGTCAACCACCAGAAGAGAAAAAAGGGAGAGAGTAAGCACCACTGTCAGACTCCGGTATTCACTTGGAATGAGGCAGTCAGCTGTCCTCCATTCACGACTTTCCATTGTAGTTCGTCGTGTGAATTCCGTATGATATTGACAATTTTCCCAGACACACCATTGTGTCGAATAAGTTTCCATACTGTTCCATCCACAACGTAAAATGCATTCTCATGATCAAGGAAGCAAAATTACAGTGACGAGTTCCATTCAGTTGACTGTTCGACAATGACCCGCAGTGTTGCGATTTGGTCTGTGCGCTACAGATTCTTACTGAAAGCGATCTGTTAACCTTGAAGCTGGACATATACTGAATCTTTCATCCGGTTCAGTAACACTTTGTTGAAAACTGATACCACTAGTAAGGCGATGCCTCAGTAGGTCTCATACTTGCTGAGATCTTTTTTCTCTGGTATGATGATGAGGTGTTTCTCTTTCCAGCCTGTCGGCAGTTGTAAATGACACTCAAAAATAATTTAACACACAATTGCCTCAACTGACAGACATCTATGTTCATCAACATACTTCAGGGTGATGAATCGCCATTGAAAACCTGGAAACACCGGATGGTCGTTTCGTCATAGTATTGGGCCCCTGACAGTGTTCATCCATGGCCCATCACAAGGGAATCAAAATCAGGACCCCTAGTCTCGCATATGAACGCTTCACCTCGTGGCCACTGACTCATGATCCAATGATGTTAGTGTCTAATTCACGACATTGTGCGACCATCTTTCATTATCTTCGGTGGGTAACTGCCTCCCACCCTACGCATTTCACCTATACGAGTCACTGAGTTTCTCGAAATTTTCCCTCAAAGCCGGTCACTAGTTAGCACAAGATAATTGTCAGCAAGTGGTTGTGGAGATTGCTGATGTTGGCTCAGGGGTCTAAAGATGAAGCGTTCTCCCGAAAGACCTAAGATCCTGAGCCCAAATACTGCGCACAGAGTCACGGATGGGCATTGCTGAGGAAAATTCCTACACTGAAACATAATGGCTTTCCAAATTTCATGGGTTTTAATGGTAGCAGAAATCAGATCTGTTCATGATCTTAATGATATTCGATCATCTCCACAACCCCTTACTGATAAGTAGGATAGGTAAGGTCGAATACTACTTATTAGGGGTTATCAGAGACCTAGAACCGTACCAAAATGATAGAAATAAAGAGAGAGGAATCGGTTGACTCATACAGGCTTGTCATAAATATATTATATGTACTAAATTTTGTATAATATCGTTCATAACCGCCACCGTAACCACCGCATAAAGGGAGAACACAAAAAGATCAAAAGAAACTCAGATGTCAGTACTCAAGAAAACAGCAGTACGATCTTCCTCTGACCTCTGATGTAGAAGGTTTAATATTTATTTTAGTTCTATTGCCATTTAAGAAGATACCCCAATTGTTACTCCTTGAAGACTCGTGACAAAAACAGTTGCATTTTCAGTTGATTTAGAGCTTTGAAATGTTATAACAGTAATTAAAACTTTTTATAATTCTCTTTCGAGATCAAACACGGAACCCGGAAAACATCCGGTCCACTACTTATGTTTATTGAGGATTGAAATTTGCAATTGAGCCTTGAATCTTCGTGTCAAAGATAAATTTTGAGCTACCTGTTGTGAGACCGTTCAAGGTCGTTTAAACGAAACGGCGGGGGATTTTGAAAGGATCTAACCTTTTTACCGTGCTCGTTAATGTCAGTCAAAATTAAGAAATCAGTCGCTAGGTTTCTAAACCATCAAGTTGCTCATAGAATTAAACTCTTAGAATCAGCCCTGCTCGAAATCCATGATCTTGATAACCGCATGAAGATGGAACTATTGGCTTTGAACACCCTTGCGAATCCGAACGATGACGAATTTTGTGAAGAGGATTGTATGACATATATGTCTGCAGAAGACGTAAGTTATATTGTCCGAGTAATCTTCGTCACTTTTTCAAGGAGAACCACCAGGACATAGTTTTTGTTAGCTAGCTTACCAGGGAAACATAAACGTTTTGTAGGGAATTCCCTAATCTATCCAGTCATATAATAATTTGATGGTACTGCAAAAAATTTAAGAAGATTTTGAGGAAATAACTCGGAGCGGTGTTTTTATGTTAAGTGTCATAATCTCCTGTTCGAAATCTGCACATCGTCATTTCATCGACCAAATCTGAGTATTCAACTTTCGACCGTCTGAAACTACCTTCCACTTCAGCTCTGACAGCCCGGTAGTGACATTAAATTTTATGCAACTAAAATATAACCCATAGTATAGTGTATATGTCTGTACTTGGAAATTAAACCACATCGTTTTGTCCCGAGTTCTTTGATCTACAGGCTACTCTTATTCGGTTGTCCACCTATCACATTTGAGTTATATGATACTTTGATGGTTAAAATATTAGTGCTGACAAAATTAGAAGTATTTGTTTTGTTCACGTCAGTTATGCTAATGGTATTCTCAATTGTTCCATGTCATGATAAGTAGGTTCTGTTATAGAAATAGTTAAATATCTACCGATTTACAAGCATATTCATGTTGATCTAAAAATCCATGTTACACATAATTGACAGAGATATAAAGTTAGACTGTTTAACTAAATGTTTACGCACTCCTTCGAAAAGACAATTGTCTCAAGATTTATAGTAATGCAGGGCAAAAGTCGGCACCCAGTTATTCCTAGTTGCTAGTGGGAATGGAACATGTGCAGTGTCGAAAGGCTATTCTGGTGAAATTGTGTAGTAACTATAATCTACACCTAGTTAGTTAGAAGTGAAGACAAAGCATAAAGCAAGGACAAAGTTAACGTGATGGGTCGGGTTATACTAGTGCTAGCTTGTTTTATTACCTAATCTAAATATATAGTCACCCAAGAGTAATGTACATTTAAAATATCTGCGAAGTCTAGTAATATAAAGTTTATGTTCGTATTTTTTTCACGGGTTGAACGGATTATAGCCACAAGTGTATGATGTTTTAGAGTAGAGGTAACTATCGAAATAGCCAACAAGTTATGATAATGATCTTGTTCCATGAACGAATTTTGTCAGATGGTCCTAGTCCGGGAAATTTACTTGCAAGTAATTAATATAGAGTAAAGATTCAGAATGCGACGTCTTCGCTTCTGAAAAATACGACTGTATGTTCCTGGGTTTTGGATTGAAGCAGTGGATGTAAAAGATGGTTCATCTCATCCAGTTTCAACGTGTTGATTGAGAGTATTCAGATGACAATTCTGCTTGGCGAAGACAATGACAAAAACAATCCACTGAATTCTTCGAATAGTAACGCAGGAATATTCGTCTCCGTACCTCTAAATTCTGGGCTGGTCTGGATGGGTTCATGTCTAACTTAACCTTGTGCAGTGAAATTGTTTGAAACATTAGTTTCTTCAATTATTTTAGATGTCTTAAGTACCGTGGTAGGCTGGTTGCTATCTTGGCACAGATATACTAATATCTTTTGGTTACTGTAGAGCGTGTTCGCTTTCTAATTAGAATGAAAGTATACTGTGTGTTAGTTCATTTTACATTACTTTGCTGCTGTAAAAGGTGGTTTATGAGATTAGAGGTCTTTCACAAGTCACAAGTATATAATTATAGATGCCTGCAAATTATCCCCGGCATTCAATGGAAGCACAAAAGTGGTGTTCCCTTCGCTTTTGGTCACTGGCTAGTACCACTTTCCCTCACACTTTAATGTGACTCATACCCAATTACCTAATGAAGGAGCCAGTATGGTTTTTATCATTTATTTTAGGTGAAGACAGTAGGTAAATGTGACAAGACCATGTGTGGTCAGCGCCTTCTCCATTTTAGTCTGATAACACTCACGAAAGTAGCATCTAAGGTTTTTTAACAATCTGGATTTGACTTTCATCACTAACTGACAGTTGTAAACCAGGAAACGGTGGGCATCTGTCTCCTACCCTAAAACTCGGGATTGACTACTTTCAATCCTATATCCTGTACTTTTCGACATTGTGTTCACCTCCAAACACAAAGGTTTTGTTTGATCTTGGTGCAGTATGCTAAAAAGTTTGGGACCAAAAAATAATTTTCCAGTACTATTTGGTATTCAGTGCTTTTCCGTTGATGTCGAGCCATGGTTAACTATCTTTTACTGTTTTTGATATTAAAAAATATTTTGGTGCTGTATATATTTGGTTTTTAACTTGTCACCTATTTATTTTTTGGTAGGAATTATTAAAAAGCCATGAGAATTTTGAGGATTCCAACTGTGATGTTAAATATGAGTTGGTAGATTTGAACGATGATGTTACAGCTTATGAAGCATCAATTAATAAAGTCGACGAACAAATTCAACCAATCGATGTCCACCAATCACACTCTTGTTTTACTAAGGGTCGAAATATATCTACACTGAAAACATTCGATTTTCTTACTGGTCTTATTAATGATCGATCGTTAGGACTGACTTCTTGTTTACCTGTTGATATAGATCATTGTTCAGAGTAGTCATTTTCTATTCATGCATTCTTGTACAAAAGATTCGATTCTAACTTTAAAACATTTGTAAATATATATGTACCCAGTTATTCAATACACATTCATTTATACTTACTGTTATGATTTCTGAAAGATTAATGTGTTGATAAAACCGTATGATTCGCAAAACTGCAAGTCGTTTGCTGAAGCCATTTTCTTGGTTATAAAGTATAAAACACTTATGTTACTGGTAAAGTTTGTGAGTGGAGAGTTGAGATGTTTTGTTGAGTACCTAGTTTGTCGAATGCTCGGATGGTATTCTCGTGATTGTCAGGTTGCCTGACCTGCCAGTGGGGGATGAAACAATCCATTGTTGTGTACCAGATTCAGTGAGCCGTATGCTATATTTGTACTCCCTCCTGTTATTGTCACACCTAGCCGTAGCTGCTACCTTGACGCGGTGGTTGGCTTTGATCATTGAGTTGACTCAGTCTTTATACACGGACTGGAACACTTGTTCCTGGAGGTTTTACACGATATTTCGGTTGAAGGTGAATGAGACTAGACGTAACAACTTGATGCTCATTTTCGAAATTGTTTTTTAACTTTTGTTCCGTGAATTCACTTTTTTCTGTGAATCATATTCTCTACTCCTAAATCTCTTGCTATTAATGGTACGGATACTGTAGTGTTCATTATAAATTTGTTTAACTGTGCTGATAGTGTAAAAACCCATGTCGATACACGTTTTCACTAGTTTCTACGTTGCGTTTTACTGACTGAATACTTTACAGATCAGTTCATTTGTAGTACATCTGTATTATAGTTGTCCATAATCCATACACAGTATGGATAACATACTGACCTCATCCGTCATAACTTCATTGAAACTAAGAATACTGTAACGTGTTGAATGATTTGAAACAATAATGTCTGAGGTCCATAAGCTTTTCGGTAGGTCGTCAGGAAAAATTAGTAGTTAAATCGTGGTGTTGTTTCTCTTGAACTACCACTATTGAGTGCAAATGGATTTAGCATTTTATGAAACGCCTTGACTGGTTGCCTCTCTTTATAGTTGGGAAAGCCTTTCCGAATTATTCCCATATTTTTAATAGCGATTTGGTGATTATTAAAAACAGCATGTACTGCTGTTGCCGATTCAATTTGTAGATTTGTCAACTCTACGGGATTATCAGGAAATCTTTTTGTCTAACTTAAGTGCCACGAGTCGAGATTTCACGAGATTCTTCCAATGGTTGAAAATAGGGATGAGTCTGAGATAAGTGAACTTCTAAAAGAATTAAAGCCTTCTATTGGCGTTTACTTATTGTTTACCTTATATCCCAAATTCGAAGCCACATTATGTTCTTAGAGGGTGCCGAAATTTCACAAACTAGGTACCTATTGGGTGAAGACTGGTCGAATAAGCAATATGAAGTTGGGGTGGGGCAGGGTGAAGGTGGCAATGTTGAGGGAAAAAGAATAGGTCAATCAGATTACGAATTATCAACTATCTGAGCTGCGTATAACGATTATTAGTATTGTGCTTTGTGATGAAGACTTCCCAGTTGTTGTCTTTGTATAAATGGGAATCAACGGTAGAAATACCGACTTTTTGGTGACGTTCACAGTAGTTCGAGATATTTTTAATTATTTTGCTTTAGATGGATCTTCAAAAATATTTGATTTCACCATCGGTTAGGGTAAATTACGCACTTATGTAGTTAACCGTGTTGGATTTTTTAAGTAATATTGTTATCAAAAGCTATTTATCGGAAACTTATCTACTGTTAATTGTTATTGACTTACTGGTTAAATCAACCAACTTTCACTTATTAAGATGTGAGATTCAGCGCTGTCCATCTGTTTCTGTTCAAGCAGTCAAATAATATCGATAGCTTTCACATCAAATGTTTTAATCAAAGTCGAATACATGAACCTGTATATGGTTACTGAACTGTATTAGATTAAATTACTTATGTGATGAAACAAGTCCGTTTTTTTTGTCTACACATGTGTTCACACATAGTAATGTGATCACCTACTGTACTTACTTACGCCTGTTACTCCCAATGGAACATAGGCCGCCGACTAGCATTCTCCAACCCACTCTGTCCTGAGCCTTCCTTCCTAGTTCTATCCAAATTTTTTTTTCATTCTCATGTCTGCCTGTACATACATGTATTTCACTTTAATTTTAGTATTCATCCCAGTCTTCATTATTATCATTGTCACCTGAACAACAATTGAGAATATCAAAAGAATTTCCATTAGATAATGAATTAAAACATCGTCATTATGATTCAATTAATGATGATGGTGACTTCTATCAGAATTCAGATTCGAACAGTAGTTCCTTGATATTTGATTCAGATATATTAAAAAATTCTTCAAATAATAATAGTATAACACAAATTGAATGTATGAGACATTATTCAGATCATCATAATGGTTCATCATCTGTTACACGATTTATGGAACATGTATATATACGTGAAGAAGATAATGATAGTGATGATGATAGTATAAATTCAGATTATGTTAACAATAAAATTTCAACGAAAAAATGTACATATATTTATATTGGACTATTATCAATTATTATTTGTATTACATCAATTCTATTTGTATTTTACATATATCCAAGTAAGTTATAATTTTCTTTATAAGAGTTCATTTGACTCGTTTGTTTAAACTTATTTATTTGTTTAAACATGTAAACATTGACACAAGGAAGGAACCAAACAGATGTGCGCTACATAAATCATCCGATTTATGTCAGGGATAGGATACTGCTCGGGTGCCCGGACTGAAGCAGGTGGTTTTATTAGAGGGCCACATCCGGAGCCTTTGACCTAAAGGTCTGACCCACAAGGCAGTGGAGCAACATTAGGAGATGCACTCCCATGGTAGCCGGTGACCAACAATTGGTCCATGCGCCATTTGTTCCTTCAGGATACTGGAGCCCATGTGCACCATTGGCTTGGAGTCAGGGTTTTCCAACTCCCGTAGGTGGATGCTCCATATCCACCAACACGGTTAAATCGCCGGACATTCGCTTTTCATCCCCTCAATTTCGTAAACAACAGTAGTGCCTTGAGAAGGCAGTAAGTAGGACTTATGTGGCAGTAGTTGTATGCACGTGGCTATGTGAGAACATTTGGAAAGGGAGAGTTGACTCTCCCCACTCTCGGCCGTGCAAAGGAAACTTAGCTAAATATGCTTTACATGCATTTAAATCATCAAGTTGTATTAAAAATGACATAGATTTCCTTTTTCACATATTCATTTTATTTGATTTAGCTATTATCCTACAACTTTTTCAATTAGTTTGTTTCATAGATTCTCTGAAAACACATACCCAACAAATGTCTTGGTGCAGTCGAGGGTGGGGAGAGTTCGCTCTCCTCGAAATGATCTCACATGACCACGCGTATATAGCCACACCCAACGAAGTCTTACTACCTGATCCCTGATTCGAAACCAATGGTGCACATGGGCTCCAGTATCCTGAAGGAACAAATGGCGCATGGACCAATTGTTGGTCACCGGCTACCATGGGAGTGCATCTCCTAATGTTGCTCCACTGCCTTGTGGGTCAGACCTTTAGGTCGAAGGCTCCGGATGTGGCCCTCTAATAAAACCACCTGCTTCAGTCCGGGCACCCGAGCAGTATCCTATCCCTGACATAAATCGGATGATTTATGTAGCGCACATCTGTTTGGTTCCTTCTTTGTGTCAATGTTTATATGTTTAAATAAATAACTTGAAATATCCAAACTATGGTACTGATTATTTTAAGAAATGATGTAAATACCCTATATTAATGAAAATTAATAAGAAAACGGCAATATAAATATGAAAGAATTCTAAGATTATTTAGGTGTTAGTTAAATATAAAAAACTCTAGGAAAAAAGTAATAAAAACCAATAGGAATAAGTTACAAATTGTAAAAATGAATTCACTTGTTGGTTACTTTGTATCCTCGCATTGTTGTTTAGGACTACAATTGATCAGTCCCTTGTTGGCATCCCGTACAGATTGTTTCGATATTGCCTGAATTCACAAGCTTTATAAGCGACAATCGAAAGATACAAGCAAACAACAGCGTGTATTTAGATTTAACCACATCGCACAAGCAAATGGCTATCAGGACTCAGTAGCTAAGTGGATAACGCGATAGCGTTTGAAGCGAACAGTGTTGGGTTCGGGTCCCGGAGTGAACATCAACTCTGAGATGCAGGTACATCCAGCTGACGAGTCCAATGCTAGCCATCATCCGTCTTCGCTCACAAAAATGAATGTTGAGAATCATTTAATAACGACGATAAAAACGGACGGATCAACCGAAGAAAATGAGTAAAGCTGCAAAAGCGATATAGGAATGAAGAGAAGGATTTTATAACTAACAGAGTGAAATAATAATCTAAGCAATTAAATAATGAGAACTGAATTCACCGAAGCGGCGCGAGGTTTAGATTAGGAATTTAGAGTTCAGTCAGTAACAACGTAGAACTTCGTACGTACGTACATCAGTTCGAGTTGTCATACCACGTTAGCACAAAGATACGATTGTCGGTTCAAATCCTGTAGTGGTAGTGGTAGTAAGAGTATAAGCATTAATCGGAAGATTAAGGTTCGATGTTATTCAATGAGTATAATCCAGTGAAATAAATTTGGAAATAGAAAAAAGAAAGGGACATGAAGAATTCAGAATATTAGAATTTGGGAGAACACAAAGAGTGGGTCTCTAACCATCGGTTGTTATCGTCTCGCGGATCCCAACCAGATAGTCTACACCTACCAACATGGCTCAGTCCACTTGTCAGTGACTTCATGGGCGTGTGTCATGTTTTGGTCTGGCCGCCCCTAGCTTTCTTCCAACCTGCTCCAGAATTTAGATTCAAGGTTTTCATCACTAGCTGACGCCAGCTATCAGACGAAAGGAGTTTGTAACCATATAAATGTTATAGCCCAAAGCCGTCAATCAGAAGCAGCAAATTATCGATCGGATCAAGGACGCGTAAAACACGTGCGAGCAGCCTAGAGTTCTGATTGGTCCTGTTTTCCGCATAGCCCAGCCCGTTAAGTCCAGAACACTAGTCTCAGCCTCTGCAATATGAATCATATTCCAAACATACTGAGTTTATATACCAATCAAACAGACCACAACGTAGCATAAAACAGAAAATAACATTTGTACAAAATTTGGCCAAATGTGACTGTGAATGTGTGAGGCGGTGACTAATAGACAGGGCATAATTGAAGAATGGTAAAACCTATAATAATGGTTCACAAGTCAAAATAAAGTTTATAATAAGAGGAATATGAATATGAATAGTTTAGTTATTTAACAATACGATAAAAATGTACGTATAGTATTGGTCTATAAAAGGATCCCAAAGTTACCACTCATTATGTTTATCGGGACCTAACAATAAATGAATACATTACACTCAAAATCTTAGGAGGCATTATCTGAAACCTGATTGTTTCGTTTATAAAGCATGGTATCACCATATAAAGGTTTCTTTCAGGATTAGAATTTAGAGACTTACCTGTTATATACAGTCTATATAGAATTAATTGAACATCTAACATGTTTTATCATTTTAAACGTCCTGAGCACTAAGAAGAGCCATTTTTACTGTTTGTTACATATGATATGATAAGAGTCACTCCTGTTACAATTCTACGCAAAAACCCAACAGTGATTTTCTCTTTCATGATTATTGGCTCCTTTTTAAACTATACTTTTTCCAACATTTAATAATACTTTAATAATTACGATCATGAGTCAATTGAAGCTACACCATCATGGAAAACCTGGAAGTACTAGACTGTTTCTTCCTATTATGGGACTCCTCAGCAGTGCACATCCAGTGGGGTTAATCCGTGTCAGGTAGAGACAGGTATCTACCTCCCGACCGAAGCTGCTACCTTGACGCGGTGGTCGGGCTTGCCTATCGTGATGACCCAACCGAGCTATATTGGCTGGAACATATGTTCCTGTAGGTTCTACCATGCCAGGCAGGTCGATTGGAGAACGGTAAGACTAAAAGCAGCAACCCAAGGTATGAGGGCGAAGTCGTACTGCTGACTGTAGAGGGGTGTGACGGCAGTAAGGTGTTTCCCTCGGACAACCAGCATGACAGCGATGCTGCCTTCCCACAAGGAGGGGTGGGGTTAGAAAAGGTCGACCCTAAAATGTCACACCTCACCTTACCTCACGGATTTCCGTCTCCGGCAGTAAGGCCCTTTGAAGAACGGAGCTAACAAATTAAAAACCTTCCACGAAAAGGCCGTGCGCGACCGGCCTCAAGCAGTTGTCCCTTGGGCACTGCGGTCACGCTCCCAGGTCTTTAAGACCAACACTAATCCAATTTCCTCTTCAGGTTCCTCAAGAAATATCCTTCCACGGTGTGGGCAGCCGGGAAGTGATATCAGCCCTCATACCCGTGACAGCACACGAAACCAAGTTGGTCACATTCAAATCCTTCCTACACCTCCTAACACCTCTCTTATCTCCATGACTAACCCTCCTCACGTCTCTTTATCACCTCGCACCGCTAGGGCAAACGATTCGAGTACGCGGAACGTTATTCCTGGTCTCCTGAAACCACGCTCTAAACTACACGTAGGAGCTTTTAACGTCCGAACACTGCCAAATAGGACAGCAGGCTTCCTTAGCTAAGACTTTAGAATCCCGCGCCATCGATGTGTGCTGCGTCTCCGAAACGCGCATACAGGATCCGAGTAGCGTCATTCACTTGACCTCACCATGCCAACATAAAGAACTGACTCGATTCACACTTCGTGTATCTGGAAGCCGTGATTCTGCTTCCCGTGGCCTCGCCGGCGTAGGTATAGCATTGAGTCCTAGGGCAGAACTAGCTCTCTTAGAGTGGATCCTAGTAGACAGTCGTTTGTGCGCTGTCCGACTAAACGGAACAGTAAGGATCCGGAAAAATAGGGACACTCGTCGTTGCCTCTTCGTCGTCTCTGCCTATTCTCCCACTGACTGCAGCACAGATGATGTCAAAGATGAGTTTTACAGAAAGCTTTCCGACCTTCTCCGAAAAGCTAGGCGCTCTGATGTAGTAATATTGACCGGTGACTTTAATGCTCAAGTAGGTAAACTAAGCGAAAGGGAAAGACACCTGGGTGGATCTTATAGCATCGTGGCTCAAAGAACAGATAATGTTGGCCTCTGTTGCAGCTATGTTATGACTTTAATTTGCGGCCGATTTCTACCCTGTGCTAATTGTTGTGTCCTTGACTGGAAAAATTAGAGAGCAGCGTATTTATCGATCGATTCAATGACACATAAACACGTACGGACGGCCTAGAGTCTCTGTTAGTCCCACTTTCCTGTCTAGCCCAGTCAGATGAGTCCAGAACACAAGTCATAACCTCTGAGATATGAATCATTATATTTCAAACATACTTCGTTTATATACCAATCAAGCATACCACATCGTACCATAAAATAGAGAACAACATTTTGTACAATATTCAACAAGTGAACAGATATCGACCAATAGGAAATGTCCATTTAAAGTCCAAGGACACCACTGGACTTAACATGATAATTTTTGGTCTATTCCTCCGCATCCACAACAAGCTATGCTCAGATAACCGCCTGTTCCTTGCAAATACTAACTTTAAGCATAAGGAAAAACATCTTTTGACATGGCGACCCTCTAATTCGTCCCAATGTTGGACCCAAATAGATCACATCGTTATCAGCCATCGATGGAGGGGCTCGATAGAAGACTGTCTCTCATTCTGGAGCACATGCTGAGATTCAGATCATGCTCTAGTGCGAGCGCGTATTTGTATGCGTCTTACTGGACGTAGGAAAGACGCTGCAAGGAAACCTCTTAGGGTCCTACTTAATGATAATCAAGCTAAGAGTATACTTCAGGAACAACTAGGAAAAGTTAGGCAGCTATGTAATTGATGCCCACCCCGAGGCAGCATGGAATGATATCCGAAAAGCTGTGGAAACAGAAGTGATTTCTGCTAGTACGGTAAACCATAAGGTTAGGGAGAAACACTGGATTTCAGCAGCATCTACCACACTGATAGATGCTCGAAAACTCATTCCATCTGGTTCTGAACATAATGAAGAGTGGAGTCAGCTTAAGCGCAAGCTGACAAGAAGTCTACGCAATGACCGTGAATAGTGGTGGGTAGCGAAAGCAAGAGAGTTGGAAAAGGCAGCAGCAATAGGTAATAGCAGACAACTGTTCAGACTTGTTAAGGAAACCGGTATTAGGAAACCGACTGTTAGCGGAACACTCAGAGAAAGATGGAGATATTATACATTCTCAATCCAGGAGATTGAATCGATGGGCAGAACACTTTAGGGATCAGTTCAACTGGCCTTCAGCCACACTTCGGTTTCCCACGATCTCCAGTCAACCTGAATGGCAAGTTAGTGTAGGTCCTCCGACTCTTTACGAAGTTGAAAAAACCATAGGAAATCTGAAGCGAGGAAGAGCAGCAGGCCCTGACAGGTTTACTCCTGAGATTTTTAAGGATGGTGGTTCAGTATTAGCAGTGAGATTAACTGAGGTCTTAGGTAGAATTTGGGAACTGGACGTAATCCCATCTGACTGGTCTCAATCACTGATTGTGCCAGTCTATAAGAAAGGACAAAAGTCCTCTTGTGACAGTCACAGAGAAATCAGTTTGACTAATATAGTGTCTAAAATATTATCCTCAATAATACTTCGACGCCTAACTAAAGCTCGTGAAGAGCAGACTAGAGAAAATCAGGCTGGTTTTCGACCTGGACGTGGTTGTATAGATCAGATATTCACACTACGTCAGGTTCTAGAACACAGACACACATTCAGACGCCCCACAATCGTAGTATTTCTCGACCTTAAGGCGGCATTCGACTCTGTTGATCGTGAGGTTCTATGGCAGTGTTTGTCACTGAAAGCAGTACCAAAGAAGTACATTAACCTTATAAAGGCTCTCTACTCGAACACAACTGGTAGAGTGAGAGCTTATGGCTAACTGTCATCAGAATTGATTACCTCAAGTGGTGTTCGTCAGGGCTATCCACTCTCTCCATTCTTGTTCAACTTTGTCATTGACGTACTTTTAGAGATAACACTTTCTTCGTATAAATTTCCAGGGGTTGAACTTCTACCAGGAGGTTCACTTGTTGACTTAGAATATGCTGATGGCATAGTTTTATTTGGTGAAGACGCTGACAAAATGCAGAGTCTTCTGACCACTCTAGGCAACAATGCAAGCATGTTCGAGATGCGATCCCCCCCTCGAAATGCGAAATCTTGCTTCAGGGTTGGGTTGCATCGACACCTCAACTAATGATAGGGAGTGAAGTAATTGAGCGTGTCGATCGATTCACTCATTTTGAAAGTCTCATCAGCCCTTGTGGTCTGGTGTGTGACGAAATCTCAGCACGGATACAGAAGGCTCGACTAGCTTTTACCAACTTGCGTCATTTATGGCGTAGGCGAGATATCCGTCTATCAACCAAAGGACGGGTTTACTGCGCAGCAGTTCGTTCCATCCTACTTTATGGCAGTGAAACATGGCCGGTAAGAGTAGAGGATATTCATAGGTTACTAGTATTCGATCATAGGTGTCTTCGAAACATTGCTCGTATATCCTGGGACCACCGAGTAAGTAATGCAGTTGTTAGGAAATGGGTACTAGGTAAGGATGGCAAATCAATTGATGACGTTATTATTTATTTATTTTAACACAGATATTGGTACAGGGAGGCACCAAATACATATGCGCCACACAAATCTCATTCGATATGTGTGAGGGCTGAGATACTGCCCGGGTGCCCAAACCGAAGCGGGTGGTTTTCTTAGGGGGCCACTCCCCGAGCCTTCGACCTGAAGGTCTGATCCACAAGGCAGTGGAGCAACGTTAGGAGATGCACTCCCATGGAAGCCGGTGACCAACAATTGGTTCATACGCCATTTGTTCCCGCAGGATACTGGAGCCCATGTGCACCATTGGTTTGGAATCCGGTTAAAGCGCCGGACATTCGCTTTTCGTCCTCTCATTTTCGTAAACAACACTCGTGGTGCGAGAAGGCAGTGAGTAGGACTTCCCTGGCAGAGGCTATATACGCGTGGCCATGTGAGAGCATTTGGGGAGGGAGAGCGGACACTCGCCACTCTCGGCCGTACCAGGGCATTTGGGGGCTCAAAGTGCCCATAGCACGAGGCCTCGCTGAGACGTAGTGAAACTTGATCAGTTGAGATGCCTGGGACACGTGTTGCGTATGCCCAACAACCGACTGCCTCGACGTGCGATGTTCAGTGGTATAGGAGTAGGTTGGAAGAAAGCTAAGGGCAGCCAGATCAAAACATGACACAAGTCCATGAAGTCACTGACAAGTGGACTGAGTCATGTTGGTAGGTGTAGACTACCTGGTTGGGGACCGCGAGATGATAGCAACCGATGGTTAGAGACCCTGAATGACATTGCTCAAAATCGTTTGCAATGGCGCAGGTGCATCTACTCTTTGTGTTCTCACAAATTCTAATCTTCTGAATTCTTTATGTCCCTTTCACTTTTCTCTTCCCAAATTTATTTCACTGGATTATACTCTTTGAATAACATCTTCAGACCCTAATTTTTCTGATTACAGCTTATAATTTTACTACATCTAGCACTACAGGATTTGAATTGACAACTGCATCTCTGTGCTAACGTGTTATGACAACTCGAACTGATATACGTGCGTATGAAATTCTACGTTGTCGACTGACTGATATTTAATACAACATTAGTTTTTTCTCAAAAGTGATTTAACATTCATGAATATTCAATCGTTTTTTATAAATAAATAAAAATCTTCATTTTAGTGTCCATTTCACTTACATCACCATCATCTCCTTCTGTTCATGAACAATCTTTATCATCTGTACAAAAAATCAGAACACAACATCTAACCAATCAGTTATCCCAAGAATTTCAAGGTCAACATAAACGACTTTGGGCTCAAATTCGTTCTGCTTTAGAATCACCATTTCAACATGAGTAAGTAAATCTTAGGAAATATGTGGGTCGTTTTAGATGATTATTGATTAGCTTCTTAAGATTTCTGCAACTTTATTCCCTTTGAATTCAGTATTTTTGAAAATCTTCAGCTCTACAGAAGTACCTTTTTATCAGTGTGGGGTTGTGGAGATTGTTACGTTTTTGATTGAGATCATCAGTCGATCAACTTTAGACCATTAATGAAAACCTGAAAGTACTTGGCAGCCGTTTTGTCGTATCATAGGACTCCTCAGTAGTGCGCATCCAATGGAGTTAATCCGTGTCAGCTAGAGACAGGTATACACCTCAGACAACGGAAGATGGTCGCACAATTTCGTGGATTGGTTGAAGTCAGATATTAACACCATTGGATCCCGACTCAGTAGTCTAGTGGTTAGGCGTTCGTGCGCAAAACCGAAGATCTTGAGTTCGAGTCCCATGAGTAGGATCACAGGTGTGCACTGCTGAGGAGTGCTATACTAGGACGAAACGGCCTTCCAGTACTTCCACGTTTTCAATGGTGGTCTAACATATATCGATTCATGACCTCAATAAAATTACCGTTTATTTGACTGGCCTACTAAACAATTATTCTTAAGATATAACTGGCTAAAGTGAAAAGTAGAACCAATGAATTTAAATCATATAATTAGATGATATGTTGATCATCATTATACAAGGCTTGAAGGTCCTAGATTTGATTTCCTCAGGGTCAGGTAAGTTAGAGAAATAGAATGTTTTTATATTAGCGTATAATCGGAGCAGTCAGTCATGTGCACCATACAAGCTGAAATGTTTATGCATCAGCCCAAGTTGCCGCATTTCGAATCATCACTACGAAGGTGGAAATTAACAAGATTAAGAGTTGAGCACACACATTTTTCTCTGGCTCAGGCCCTCCACCCAATTACTGAAACGACGGAAAGGGAATTTCGAACTATCCTTGAGGATCAATCATCAAGGATGTAAGCTTCTAGATGAACTGTTTAACAAATTAAAAGTAGAGATTTAGTTATCTATTTTTTGTCTAATTTCGATTGACTTTTCACGGACTTTAGTGTTTTCTAACACTTACTAAACATTTCCATGGTATAATCGAAAACTAATTTACAATCCTATTAAATATTTTATTCAGAAACGCTTTGTTTATCTATTTAGTTACTTGAACACACAAATATTGGTACAAAGGGGCACCGAATACATATGCACCACATTAGTCACTTGATTTGCGTGTGGGCTGTGATACTGTCTGGATGCCAAGACCTAAGCAGGTGGTTTTCTTAGGCGGACACACCCGGAGCCTCCGACTTAAAGGTCTAGTATACAAGACGGTGGAGGGAGTTAGGAGGTGCAGTCCAATGGTAGTCGGTGACCGACGATTGGTTCATACACCATCTGTTCGGTCAGAATCTAGGAGCGTATGTGCACCATTGATTTAGAATCAGGGCTTTTCAACTCCCTTAGATAGATCATCCATACCCACCAACCCGGTTAAAGCACCGAATATTCGCTTTTCGTGCTTTCAATTTCGTAAACAACAGTAATGCCGCGAGAAGGTAGAGATTAGGACTTCGCTGGCATTGGTTGTATGCACGTGGCTATGTGAGAGCATTAGGAGAGGGAGAGCGAGTTCTTCCCACTCTCGGCTGTACCAAGGCATCTGGGAGAGAATTCTTTATCTACTTTACATCATTTTTAAAATAATGCTTAAAACCTGTCCATTTTCAATTAAAATTGGCAAACACGTTTACCGTTTATTAATTGTAGATATACAAATCATCAAAGGCAAACTACTAATGAAAGGATTTCTCCTGTAGTACTTCTCATTGTCAATCGTTGTATACATCCAATGGTCAATAATCAATCTAAACAACATCATTCTACATTTAATCACAATGAAAATGAATCATTTCATTGTTTTATTACACGTCTTGGTCAATTAGTTAATCATTTATATTTGTCGAATTCTAAAAATTCATGTTCAATTATAAAAGCTTACCAATTGGACTCTTTAAATAAACAAAAGGTTAGTAATAATTATCATATTGATCAGTTATATTTATTCATAGTATGAGACTCTTCAACAGTGCGCATCCAGTAGAGTTAATCCGTGTCAGGTAGAAACAGATATCTACCTCAGACAATGGAAGATGGTCGCGTAATTTCGTAGACTGGTTGAAGTTAGACATTAACACCGTGTTGTTAGCCGGTTTAAGGAAATATTGGATTTATATTTATTCTCCCATTGGATAAACCTCATGGCTAATGTTTGAAAAAACAGAGCCAATTATTTGTATCATTGTTGAGATTTATTCAATCAGTAGCTATCATTGAATGTTATAATTAAGATGCATCAAAATCTATTCACTTTTCAACATGTTATATGTTGTAATTGTTGAGAAGTCTGGAAGTCTGATTAGCCCTAATGGGTTGGTGTCTGACGAAATCTCTACGCCGATTCAGAAAGTTTGTTTGGCTTTTGCCAACTTACATCACCTATGGCGAAGGCGAGACATCTGTCTATCAATTAAGGGACTAGTATACTGTGCAGCAGTTCGTTCTGTTCTACTTTACAGCTGCGAAACGTGGCCATTAGGGGTAGAAAATACTCGTGTGCTACTACTATTTGATCACAGACGTCTTAAAAATATAGCTCGCATATGCTGGGATCACCAGCTAAGTAATAGTGAAGTTAGACGCAGGGTATTAGAGAATGATGGTAAATCAGTTGGTGAGGTTGTAAATCTTCATTGACTGATATGCTTGGACCACGTGAACACCGATTACCACGACGCGCAATGCTGACTAGTGTTGAGGATGGTTGGAAGAATGTTAGGGGTGGCCAAACCACAACGTGGGATCAGTCCAAGAAGTCACTAACTTGTGGTGTGAGCCATGTGGATGGTAGATGCAGACTACTTTGTTGGAGCCCGCGTAACTATCATAAGCAATGGTTGGAGACTGTGTGTGTGTGACATGGCTGAGAATCGATCACAATGGTGTGGGTGTATACACTTTTAGTGTTCCCTTAAACTGTGAAATCAACATTGCTTTATATCTTTCTTCCTACCAACTGGTTCTTTCTTCCTGTATTATATCGTTATACACAATCTTTCTTTTATATAGTACTACCATTGAAGTGACTACTTTTACGAGTTTGGAGTTCATCTTGTTGTGCTAATGAAGTGTTGCAACTTCGACCGATGCATATATGTGGTCGCTCCTACGTTATAACTGACTTAGAAGACTGAGTTTTAATGTATGAATGAGAAGCGTACTTACTGCACCGAAGAATGTTGCTAAACTGTTGAACGTGAATATTACATTTCTCTTCGATATCATACTACTAACTAAAATGGTTATATGCTCATGTGGCAGTTTAACATTTAGTTCACTCACTTCTAACTAATAAACCTTGGTTGCAGTCAGCATGGTAACGCGATTCACTGATTAAAGTTGTTGAGTGGAATGTTTCACTATTGGTCACATTAGTCCAAATGTTTTCATTCTGTATCTTCCTTTTTGAGTTCCAGTAATTCTTTATTTCATATTTTCTATGTTTAATCTTTCTCGTTACCACTGTTACTACATTAGAAGTAGTTTTATTTCTAATTATCACTCAGCTTTTGTTATCAATAAATCTTTGTAACGGGGGGGGGGCTAAGAGAACGGGTTAGTTAAGTAGTTAAAGTGTTGAGTTATAAGTTCGAATCTTAATTTCTCTCTCTTTTTTTTCTTACTCAGTTTGACCAAATGAAATTAGACTTTGACAATCAACTTGACAACTTATATAAATCTGGTGAACGTTGTTTTCATTTCATTTCAATTGATCTACTGCCAGTTGAAGTTGTTCTATTATTTCATGGTTATACAGATACAGAAAATTCCATTTATTCCAATTCCATTTTAATAATAAGTTTATCAAAAAGATTTGATGTATTGTAAGTTATATTACATGTCGTTTTTAAATATGATTGAATTGTTTCTAATTATTATTATTATAAACGTCAAATAAACTTGAGTGTTGTTACTAGGTGGTGATAAATCATTTATTGATATTGTGGATCCATCATCAAGTAAGATGACATTCAATGGTAGCTAGTAGGTTAGAGGAAGATCGGGGGCATTTAATCTAAAACAAGTCATCAGTTCGTGAAGTCAGTGATATTTGATTTCATTTGTATTAATAAATATGCAAGATTTGTGGTTGGGATCCATTAGATTTCCAACTACTAACTTACTTATTTACTCTTGTTACTCCCAATGCAGCATAGGCCACCGACCAGCATTCTCCAACCGACTCTGTCATGCGCCTTCCTTTCTAGTTCTGTCCAACTGTTGTTCATTTTTCTCATGTCTATATCCATTTCTCGGCGTAATGTGTTCTTTGGTCTCCCTCTTTTCCTTTGGCCTTGACGATTCCATGTGAGGGCTTGCCTTGTGACGCAGTTGGGTGCTTTCCTCAATGTGTGTCCTATCCACTTCCAACACTTATTCCTGATTTCTTCCTCCGCTGGGATCTGGTTTGTTCTCTCCTACAATAGGTTGTTGTTGATAGTGTCTGGCCAACGGATCTGAAGTATTTCGCATAGACAACTGTTAATAAACACTTGTATCTTCTGGATGATGGGTTTCGTAGTTCTCCAAGCTTCCGCCCCATACAGTAGAACTGTCTTGACATTTGTATTGAAAATCCTGACTTTGGTGTTGGTCAACAGACAGTTGTTTTGAGTTCCAGATATTCTTGAATTATAGATATGCTGCTCTTGCTTTGTCGATCCGTGCCTTCACGTCTGCATCAAATCCACCGTGTTCATCAATCATGCTGCTCAGATATGTAAAGGTTTTTACATCTTCCAAAGCTTCTCCGTCAAGTGTGATTCGATTGTTGCATGGTGTGTTGTATCGGAGAATCTTGCTTTTCCCTTTGTGTATGTTGAGACCTACTGATGCCGAGGCTGCTGCTGCTACATTGGTCGTCTTCTCCTTCACTTGTTGCTGTGTGTGATAGAAGAGCCAGATCATCTGCGAAGTCTAGATCGTCTAGCTACTTCCTAGATGTCCACTGTATCCCATGCTTCCCCTCAGATATTGACGTCTTCATGATCCAGTCGATCACCAGGAGAAAGACAAAGGGTGAGAGTAAGCAACCTTGCTTGACACCCATCTTTACTTCGAACGAGTCTGTCATTTGTCCTCCATGCACGATTTTCCAGTTTGATCGATCATAAGAATTCCGTATGATATTTACTATTTTCTCAGGTACGCCGTAGTGTTGAAGGAGCTTTCATAGTGTTGTCCTGTCCACGCTATCAAATGCTTTTTCGTAGTCAATGAAGTTGATGTAGAGTGATGAATTCCATTCAATTGATTGTTTCACAATGATCCATATTGTTGCAATTTGGTCTGTACACGATCGATCATTATGGAATACAGCCTGTTGGTCTCCAAGTTGGGCGTCTACGGAGTCCTTCATTCTGTTTAACAATACCCTGTTGAAGACTTTTCCTGGTATTGAGAGAAGAGTGATGCCCCTGTAGTTATCACAGTTGCTGAGATCGCGTTTCTTTGGTATTTTGACCAGAAGTCCCTTCCAGTCTGTCGGTAATACTAACTACAATTATCTTAAGTTATATAACTTGAAATCATTTGCTATATTTATTTACTGTTATCTCATGTCTTTTATTCGTCCTTCTATCACATATGATATTACTGTTTTGACTCATTTAATTCGCATGGTCGGAGGCTCCAGGTGTGGCCACATAAGAAAACCACCTGTTTCGGTTTTGTCACCCTACGAATTCTTGCTCGAAATTTGAAAATATTTTGAAGTGAGAAATTGTAACTGATTGACTTTAGATATGTGACTGAAACGCTTATCGACAATGACATTCAATGATTGTCACACTACTTCACAAATTAATTGGAGTTTTCCATTGTACCGTTGAATGTCGACTTAACGGTTGTGATGGTTAAGCTTTCTTCATGAAACCTGAAGGTCCTAAATGCAACTCCGTGATGATGAGGTTATGAATGGGCATTACTGAGTAATCTCAAACTAATGTTAAGGTATCATAATTGAGATAAATCTGTGATCAATACAAACTATACAATAGATCAATTTCCATTAAACCCCTTTCAACTATACACTTGTTGTTGTTGTTTAATTATCTTTTTTTCTCCATTCAAGTGAATCATTGAATTGTACAAAAAAATCAGAACATATTTTACCTGGTTGTCAAACAGCTGGTCAATTTGAACATCAAGTTAATCAGTTTTTACGGTCTTTATGGAATAAATACTTGGGTAATGAAGAGGTGGATGCATTAATTTCACGTTTAACTACTAATATTATTATATTTCATACATATGATGATGATGATATCCAATAGATGATAAAAACGATACCATTTTTACATAACAAATGTGTAATATGAAACCTACTTTGTATGAATAAGAACAATAAATAAAAATCTTAACTTTGTATTTTCATTCATTTTGTTTGGGTTTATATTCATGTTGCTGTAACTTTGTAGTGTGTGGTACTGATATCAACAGATATAAGTCATAGTATGTGTTATATCCGAGCGAAGATTAAATCACGAGTAACGTCTGAGCCAAATGAATTGACTAATATTATCTCTATATATTCTTATGATATAACTATTCAATAATCAGATTATGTATATCTATATTCCCATTATTTTAAGCTTCATTTTGACCTATATATGATTATTGTGCGATTTACGGTTCTTAAGCTATGTTCAGTTTATTGACTACGGCCTCCCACGTTTACAGCCACTTTTTGGTTTTATTGTGTATGAATGTTATTTCCTATTTTATGGTACGTTGCGGTCTGTTTAGTTGATATATAAACCCAATATGTCTGAAATAAATGATTCGATTCGATTTGCATATTGGAAGCTGGTTTCTGGTGTTCTGGACTCAAGTGGACGGGCTAGGGGAACATAGGACCAATAAGGAAGCTAGATTGCCCATACCGGTCGAACGTCATTGGTTTGGCACAGTGCTAAGATTGTATAAGTCGTATTTTGATTGATGGATAAATCACGTGATAAGAAGCCGGATATAAAGTCATAACAGTATGTATGCCTGGAGGTGACAGAAAGTTAAGAAGATCGAAGAAAAGAAGATGAGAACAAAGAATGATTGATATGGAAACGAAAGAACAATGAAGTGTGAGACAATTGATTGACATTGTGCAAACGAAGTATTTACTGTATAGTGGTTCTCAGATTTTACTAAGATGTTCTATGATTTTGTGTCTACATACATTTGATTGTCCTCACTTGTGTTCTTGTTCACTATACCTTGTCTCTATTAAAATAGAGTTAAAAGGCAGTAGTCAGAATCAAAGTTTAACCCGTTAGGAGCGAAGAATAAGGGTTCTGGGTCCGATCTCGGGTACCTTTGCACTATTGAGGAATTCTACATTAGAAAAACAAAGATTTTCAAGGATTTCCACCCCCCCCCCAGTAGTTATCTAACTAAGGTCAGTTGCATACAACCTAAAATTATCGATATAATCACTAATAAATATTTAGCATTCCATTGCAACAATTGAGAACAAGATCAATAAACATCTTCAGAAATTTTTGAAGGAGCTAATTGATCATTTAACTTACGACAATCTGAAGGCAAAAAGATCATGACTGCTTTTTGAAGTTCATAAATACAACTTTCTGTTAAGATCTATTATTTCTATTGGTGAACTCATCATATAAGTTGGTTCCGTTGTAAGCCGAATTATTAAAAATAATTCTTAGAAAAACTCTTGGCAAATAGTTTTAAAGGCGCATTTCAGTTTTCAAAAAAGGAGTAATTGAATGTATCAGGTATATTTATAGTGTCTTTTGTTATGTGTTCATTATTTACTTGTGACATTATTGGAACTTAAGCAGCTTTTGTTTTATCAGCTACAAGAGGGGTATAGTCAAAACGCTCTTCAATAGAGCTAGGATGTTATCCTCAAAAGGCAAAATAAGTGAGGAACTGGCTATTCTGGAAAACCACTTCATAAAAAACAGGTACTCGAATAGATTTATTACAAGATATGGAAAAAATATCCCAAAGATGGTGAATAACCAACTGTTGAAAAGAAATCTGTCTTCATCCGCCTTCCGTTCAAGGGGGATGACGTGCGTATTGTCTTAATTCACAAGCACTATAAGCAAAGATGGATAGTAGATAGCAGTGGAATTCAGAAGGCGTTTTGTTTTAAACAATGGGAAGATTTAAGTAAACAATACGAAGTGAGTTTTTAACTTCACCCCATTACACAAGCAAGTGGCTATCAGGACTGAGTGGATAGCGTGATGGCGTTCGAAGCGAACAGTACTGGGTTTGAGTCGCAGAGTGAACACCAACTAGGAGATGCAGGCACATCCAGCTGACGAGTCCTAGATAGGACGAAACGCGCGTCTTGGATTCCTCTGCTACTTACTTACGCCTGTTACTCCTCGTGAAGGAGCATAGACCGATCATCAGCATTCTCCATCCAACAGTTGGACAGTGGCCTTTTCCTCTGCTAGCCACTGTCCAATTGTTTATTTTGCATAAAAATATCAGCTACTTATGAGTAGCCTAATTGCAATTGCGAAAAAAACGGGCCACGTGACTAGACTTTATATAGTGGCTGAAGTCAAGAAAACCACTACTGCGTTTCTTGATTGTTCTGTTCAATTTTTGTTTCAGAAAATATGATAAAAATATCAGTAAATACATAATATTGACTTTTATTGTGAACAACAATAGCAATAGTAACAATGAATCTCAGGAAAAATATGTCAACACAAAAATATGATAATGATAAGGCAAGTAAATTGAATGATGCAAGTAGGGAAGGAGAAAAAAAACAAACAAACGATTAACTAATTAATTAATTAATGATACCCATAGAAACTGGCAACCTGTTGTTTTCTAGCGAAAAAAAAACAAACAAACAACGGTGACAATGCAGTGAAAAGACTTGAAACTCACACACAAGGGAGGGAGTGGGCAAGGACACAGGCTATTCTGGACACATACAAACAGTATGAGTGATAGAAAAACATGGCGCACAATAAGAAGGCAATAATGAAAAGTTATGTATATGATAGAATTTATCATTTACTGCCTCTTTTTTTGAACATTGGACAAATAAATCTGTTGACTTGAAAAGAATATAAACAATAATGACAAGAAATAAACACACAGAAAGTAAAATTGTTTGCTGTTTTTAAAATGGACATTTCATGGAAACCAATACACGTTATTATTATTATTATGATTATTATCTAGAATAAAATGAATATACAAATAAATCTTATACATTGATTAGTTAGATTGAAAGAAACAACACTGTAAATTATTACATCTGATACCGGTGTATAGAGCAGCCTGGCAACAGGATTATTCTTATTTATATAATAATAAACACATTTGATAAACAAGAAAATACATTCCAACAAGGGGGGAAAACTTTCCACATTTGCACACAACTGAAGGATGATTCCATATATATAATCATAGAAACTATTCTTGTTCATTTATTCATTCCATAATCAAAATTCATGCTTTAAATACAATAATATTGTTTCTTCTTTTATAAAGAAAAGTTAAAATATACAAATGATCATTGGGGTATATTGCCATGTCAACATAGAAACTATCTGTAATGTAATAAGTGTTTAATGAATCTAATAATGATTAAGATAAGACAAATGATATAGAATAAGTAAAATTTCAATAAAACTTATCTATTTATGATTTCTGGTCAATATTCAAAAAAAAGAAGAGAAGAATCTATGAAACAAACATTTTTAAACCGGTTATTCATTGATCAGTATATCTGTATATGATGATTAGGTGGCACATATCGTCGTCGTCGTCATTCACTGTCGTATGCATAAGTCATTGAATATTATTTTGTTTAGAAAAAAAGGATATAACCTATACACAACATACATTTGTTTAAATTGATACCACAAAGCGGGAATAAAAATTAAAAAAAGGAAGAAAAGTCAATATATAAATGAATACAAAAACGAAACCAAAGTGCTCGCGGGTTCACATACGTGCTCGCGCGCGCACACGCACACACACACACGTATAATAGGCAAGCAAAGTAGTTAAAAGATTATTATTATTATTTCTTCTTCTAAAAACAAAATAGGCGCTTTTTTGTTTCTTATTTGAATATCTGTTTAAAACGAGACAAAAAATCTAAGGAATATTAGTTATTTCCCTTAACAACAACTGCAACAACAACAAAAGAAATTTAAGCAGATTACGAAGGAATAACATTTCATCAATTAGAAAACAAAAGTACAATGCGATGTAAACGATAATGAATCTAATGAATATGATAAATATTCAAGATTATGACAAGAAAATATAATCAAAATGAATGATAAAGTTTTTGATGGTAACTAATTATACTACTTATAATAGTTCAAAAGTTAGTGCTGAATAATACAGAAAATGGATATATATTTCTAATATTAAGTGTAAAGATAATGATGTTGGTATTATCCACTATGTTGATAAGCAAATAGAAATGAGAAAAAAATAGCTTCATTTATTTACTTTACAACCTGTCCAATCTAGGCATACAAAGAAAAAAGTGACAGTAGGATTTATCAAGTACAAACAAATTATGTAAAGAGAATATGTACCGAAAAAAAAGATCAGTCTATGGAGTGTACAGAAAACCATACAAAAACAACTCCCCATTCATCAACTATTGACTTCTATCAATCTAATGATTTTCTAATAAAAATGAGAATATGAAACAATAGAACGGAAATAATTAGAAAACAGTAACGACAAATGATAAACAATAGAAACGATTCTTTTTAAAGAAAAAAACTTCACAGGATAGGAATATAATTCAGATAGGTGATTGTCGTTTGATTAAAAAAGAAAAAGAAACAAAAAAGGATTCTGATAGAAATACGTTCCTCTTAAAATGTATCACAAATATATCACACTGAAATAAATTTCCTTTATTTTTTTCTTTTAACTACTGATATCCGAAAGAGTAGTATAAATAAAATTGATTAAATGTATTGACGACGTGACTTATTATTGGTGATAATTTTATCACTGTGAGTTTTCATATGAGCATTACGTGATTTGATTTTATTGAAAGATTTATTGCATATATGACATGTATAAATTGAATGTTTTATATCACTCAACGATGTAGAAGTAAATGTTGATGATACAGTGGAAGTGAACGTAGTAGTAATGGTGGTGATAGTAGATAAGCAACTCGTAGAGAGGACAACGACAGAATTAGCTGATGTTTGGCTTGATGATGATGGTGATAAGGACGAGTTAGATGAAGATGTAAATACAGAATGTGAAGAGATGACAGCATTAGATGTTGTAGTCATTACAACAGAAGTCGTAGTAGTATTATACTTCGATAACGCTCCAATTGATGTAGTCTAATAAATGGGGAAAGACTGTTCAAATTAAGTAAATATTAGAAAAAAATAAGTCTCATAAATGTGAAAACAATGAACTAATTATTATTATTATTAAGTGATTTTATTTTCAGAAAACAATTTAACCAGTTAAAAGCTGATTGAGTGTTAGACATATTTCAATCGTTGATTCATCCTGGTATTCTTTAGTAGCAGACATGATTATCAATTTACGTTTTGGTGTAAAATATTGTCGTTCAAAAGGATACAATCAATCGATATTCTCTGATGGTGATTACCGAATTTCTAAAAACGTTTTCTCTAAGCTGGATTGTTTGATTGTAAAGTTTTCATTATCCTTTTAGACAACACTGTCGGGAAATACTTTTTAGAGAATGCGACATCTGCAGCCCTAGTTACAAATATCTTCTAACGAATAGTAATTTACAACTTATAAGATTTTTGTGTGATGTTTCACACTTACTAAGTCTTCTATAGTCCGTGTGACATTTCAACAAACCTATCCAAATCTGAGTGTGTAGAGTAGTGTCAATTGAAGTAGGCTGTAGATATTCGCCAAAAGTAACCAAATGAGCTACATAGATAAAACATTCAGAATTGTTAAGCACAAAAAGCTAGAAATGATTGAATTATTTGTTGTCCGTATAATCGATCAAAATTTACGTCAGTGTTAGATCTCCCCCCCCCCCACAAAAAAAACTTAAGAGGTAGATATGAAGATGATCAGATAAAGTCATAATGGATAAGTGACATTGCTTATTCTTGTTCAGACAACTATAGTATAAAGTATAACGAAATGCTTTAAACTTTTGGTGATATAAAAAAATGATGGTTGGAATCTTCCAGAAGACTCGAAATTCCTCGGTTTTTATTTTCAAGTTGTTTTCGGCTGACTATCCGTAGAACATAGTTGGATCTATTTGTGCATCTAACCGATAAATTTTGCGCGAAAACTCAAGGGATTCATTCATAAATTATAGTCTCGCTGTAGAACTTTAGTCCTCCACTCCTTTTCACATGAAGAGTAAAGATAGAGATTTATTTAAAGAGATATTTTTCTTTGACGAAGGTATGTGTCGAAACCACTTTATTCATTGTGGTCCTTAACAGTACTTCAGGGTCGAACATTCACATGATAAAAGAAACACTGAATATATGAGATATAACACAATTAAAATGAATTTGTCAGAAATAATTCCACTGGAAAGTTGAAGCGGGCTCATACCCATGAACGTATTTCCTCCTCGAAGTAACTACGTAAATATGTCACTGCAAGTACAAAAACCTCAGTTTCAATCACCAAAACGGAGCAACTACAAAAATTAATTATTTGCAAAGAATATACACAATAATAATTGACCGTTGATTAAGACGAAATTCCACAAGCCCTCATAACACCATGACCATAGTCTCTATCAACTATTCCGATCTAAAAAAAAAAAACGACTCATCATGTTGCAACCAACTATTTTAAGCAAAGATGGGTAATGCCGAGTAGTGGAATCCTACTTGTGACTCGCCAGCTAAGTTTACTTGCATTCCAGAGTTAATGTCCGCACTGGGATGCAGGTAAATCCAGCTGAACAGTCCTAAATGGGACGAAAAACGCATCCTTGGATTCTACTGCTGCTAGCCACCATCCATCTTTGCTTAGAATGCTTGTGAATTAAGGCAATATCGAGCCAATATGCACAGTATGCACATATTTTAATAAGAGACCGACCAATTGAAGTCCTAAAATCCAATGGGAAGATCCAAGTAAACAATACCAAGTGAATTTAACCAGTTATTTTATTTCAAAATATAACTTGATTATTTTCCCTTTCATGATCATGTTTTAGATTTGTGTCATACTCTTCAAGGTTCATTTATTATGAATGAGGATATTCCCATTTGATTAACATTAGTATACTGCTTTCTGATATACAGTACATCTTGTAATTTGTTGTTCATATAACTCAAGGATCCACTACTTCCTCTCGAATAACACTGCAACAGAACTATTTAACTGGTATTATTGAACTACTTAATCGCTATTCAGTAGTATTTTGAAACGTCAATTCAATCAGTAGATCAGGAAAAAAACATAAGACCAATATTGTTTTCGATAATATCTTTGGCGAGACTATAATTTATGGACGACCTTTGAGCGACAATAGACTAACCTTGAAAATGTCCACCTAATAACTAGGACCAAATGAGGGTTATAAATAAGAATGAGGAATTCGGATGATGATATACAGTTAGGAATTACATCCAGGGTTTTCATCACGAACTGACCATCAGCTAAAATGCCAAAACTCTATTTAACCAGATGGATGAGTGAATTTCGCGCCCAAAATCCAAGACCTACTATCTTATACCTGATTGTTTCATCTATAAATTATAGTCTCACCATATCTCTTCACCAAGCTTTCGTTTAATATGTAGGAATATTGATATGAAGATTATTTAATCAATCATGGAAGTTTGCAATTAGACAATAAACAATGACATAGCACCTAACACAAGTAATTAGAATAAGTAACAAGTACAAAATTATTAATAATGAGATGAAAGGTGAATTATGAAATAATAAGAACAAATATTAAAGGCTAAAAATCAATATTACACCATAGGAAGTAGGTCAAAACTTGAAAAAAATTAGACATTAGAAAATAAGCATTATTCAAACATTGTCAAAATTGCGTAATAAGATGTGTTCAATTAATGATTAGGTAATGAATAAACTATAAAAAAGAAGGTGAGAGAAAGCAATCAATAATGATGATAAGCCAAGTTGTATGTGAACGATTATATAGTCAAAGAATAGAAAGAATATTATACATTTCTTCTGAATACATAAGTTAGGGTCATAGATTCGAATCGTTGTAGGGTATATGTAAGAGACGAGATTGAACTCTTATGGGAAACAACGAATAAATACGATAAATCACTTGAAATGATTTGACTACATGATCTGTGTTGATCAAGTGTGATCAAATAAAGCTAAGTATTGTTTTTATTAAACTCTTTCAGAAACAGAGAGATATTTATATATTCGTTGGTTAATTTGATTGGTTGTAAAACGAATATACAGCTATCTCTCTATAGGAGCATCTGAATTTATAGATACACACTGAAGAGGTAAGTGCAAGTGAAGTATCCTTTATTTGGATAGATAATATCCGTGGACTATAAAATGACAACGTAAAATTAGCTGTGTACAGCGTACTTTTAACAATTCTCATTAGTTTTACTATGAAGAACAACGCTAGCTACATCTCTATTGGATTGTAGTTTAAAGGAACAGGGTTTTCAACAAGTTATTCCCCGCATACATATATATCTTGCTGTTTATTTTTTTCCAAGTTTGGATCTACTTCCTATATTGAAACATTGATTTCAGCCATTAGAATTCTTATGGAGAATAGTTTACCTGTTATCTCATTATCAATTTATATTCAGTTATGCAATCTGTTTCATTTTTATCATCAACTCACAAACTTCTTTGGTTGATATATTACAGTAAAGCTTGATTAATATCTAATTGAAATCATCAAACTGCATCACGAGTCAAACCCTAACTTAGAATCCCTAAAGGCAAAAGCAAAAGAGGCAAATCGAAGAAATAATTGCGCCAACAATTGGAAACAGACATCAAAGAAATGAATAGCATTTGGATCCAACTGGAAAGAAGAACCCAGAACAGAGTCGGTTGGCTAATTCTGGTCTGTGATCTACGATCCACCATTGGTAACAGACGTAAGTAATATGTTTTGATCTAATTTAAAATATGGGAATTTCAAATTATTGCAGCAGATTTCAAGCAATCCCAGCATGTAGATAAATAACACCTTGTTGGTGAGTGTGAAATAGCAAGAAATCTAGGTCCAAAGTTTCCTGCCAATAAGTTATCAGACCTACAGTGTTCTTTTATCAAAGGTAAGTGTTCATCCGCTAACTATTATCAGTCAGAGAATCGCTGACAATACACTAGCTTTGTTTTACGTTGCAGACTTACTAGACAATCAGAAAGTAAATTATTTTGAACACTGTATATGTAAGTTTGATAGAGATAAATAATAACTTCTATTCAATAGTAGTAGTAGTAGTAATCATAACGATAATGACAATGGAAATCTTATCCTACTTACTTCATTGAAAACAATATCCATAAAATCATCATAGGAATTTTCCAAGGAATTATTGTTATCATTATTCACAACAATATCGTTGGTATTCACTTTAGTAGTCAATTGATAATCTGATTTCAAGTTTGTTGATAATGACGATGGTGGTGGTTGAACTGATATTGTTGTTTGTTGTTGTTTACGACGTAAATTATAAGGCACATTAACTGAATTATTATTATTATTAATATTATTGTCTAATGTTTGTATTGAATTCATATCTGTTGTATATGTATTACATTGTTCAATAGCTTCAAATTGTTCTGATAATGGTTCTTCTGTGATTATCGGTTCCATACGAGCAAGTGGACGTTGACGTCGTGCTCTTTCTCTATACCTTGAAATAAAAATAGAAAGGAAAATACAATTAAACAATTAGGATTTATGTATTCACTCATGAGTAACTAGTCACTTTTACAGTAGAATTAAGTAAAATAAATCTGAATAAGAATTTCCCTGACAAGGTAAATTAGATACGAGAAGTGTAAACAACTGTTATATGTTTGGAAGAGATTAATCATAATTTAGTATTCAGAATTAGAGATGATAAATCTTCACTATGAAAACGATTAACATTCCCTGTGGAGCAATGGTTTAGTGGTTGAGAATATATATTTTAATAGTTGAGATCATTAGTCAATTGAAGTTTCAAGAGGTATTTCCTGGAGTTCTAATAAGAAGCAGTAACCAGTGGAGTTCAACTGTGTCTATTGTGAGATAGTAACTCACTGAAGACAATGGTGGATGTGTCGCTCAATTTCATGGATTAGTTGGAGTAAGACATTAACACTGTTGGATGCCAGCCGGCTCAGTGGTCTAGAGGTTAAGCATTCATGTGAGAGATAGATAGGTCCTGGGTTCGAATCTCACGATGAGGGATCATGGATGCGCACTGTTAAGGAGTCCCACAGCAGGAAGAAATGGTCGTCTAGTGCTTCCAGGTTTTCCATGATGTTCTAGCTTCAATTGACTCATCTCAACCATTAAAAAAGTACATATATATATACATATTTATTATTAACTCTCTACCCAATGCTCAACTTATTTGAGACTATCAAGTTCTAACCTTGGTAATGGATACCTATTTAACTATCTGCTTAATGACTGATCAGTATATGAGAATAAAAAAATGTATTGAAGTCAATCACTCCGTATACACAAAGCTATTTACACGTTAAAAAAAAAAGAAACCTGTAAAATAAACATGTTTATACAAAACACAAACACACACACACACACACCATCATATACACATGTAGACAAGTGAAGATGTATTCATATGAATATAGAACAAACCAAATGTATTTCTGATCCATATCTAAATTAAGGTAGATCAGGGATATACAACTATTTCTAACCAGTTTAAACGTGATAATGGATAGTACGGAAAAAAATGTGCTTTTTTTCTCATTAAATTAGAAACATTCTTTTCATCACTTTTAATTTCAATATCACAACTAGTTCACCTTTTCATACTGTCTTACTATGCATATGTAATGAAAGGAAAAGTAGAGAAAACCAGATACATTTTTCTGTTGGGTTGATAGGAAACGATGTCCGATGATATTACGGTATTCTTTATATGAAAAACTATCTAATGAACTGATTAGGCAGGGTATTAGGGAATGATGGTAAATCAGTTGATGAGGTTGTGAATCTTCATCAACTGAGATGTTTAGACCACGTGGTACGTATGCCTCAACACCGATTACCATGACGCGCAATGCTGACTAGTGTTGAGGATGGTTGGAAAAATGTTAGGGGTGACCAAACCACAACATGACATCAGTGCTTGAAGTCGCTAAATTCTAGTCTGAGCCATGTTGGTAGATGCAGACTACTTGTTTGGGGTCCGCGTCACTATCGTAATCACTGGTTGGAGACTTTGGATGAAATGGCTCAGAACCTATCACAAAAGTGTAGGTGTATAGACTCTCTGTCTTCCTTTAAACTATGAGATTGAAATCGCTTCATATCTTTCTTATTACGAGCTAATTTTTACTTCCTGTACTATATCCTTATACAAAATCTCTCTTTTATGTATATTACCACCATTGAAGTGACTACTTGTATGAATTCGGTGTTCATGTTGTTGTGCTAATGAGGTGTGGCGACTTCTGCCGATGCATATATATGGCTGGTCCTACGTTGTAGCTGACTGACTGACTAATGAAATAATTATATACATGTAAATGTATATTCGCACGTGTATTTACTAAATTTTACTAATTTTCTTATGTTATTGTTACTTCATGATCTTTTCATATTAAGCAATGGTAGAAATTCAAGTATGTTCGGTTAGACAAATACAAATTATAATGTTTTGAAAAAAATAAATAACAAGTGGAAGACGTAGTTGATTCCAAAGATGTGGTTGATTCAGATTGAACATGTAAACCATTGTTTGTCGACTCAGTCGGTCTAAATGTTAAGTGAATGTTGTGAGGCTTGAAAGTTCTCAGTGAAGTCATGGATGCATACTGCTAAAGGATTCGGTAATAAAACCAAACAGTATTTTTTGGATCAAATTCAGCATCTGATGTAAACTATGAATAAATGCTTGATTAATATTTACATTCCTTCTACTACCTGGTAACAGCTTTTAAGTTTTATAGTTTTATTCCATAGACATGATCTATTTATAAGATTGTTTGAGTAATTATTGAGTACACTGTTGGCAATCTGCTTCATGTTATGTGTTAGATAAACCACCAGTCAGTAAGTAACATAGATCCCATCATATATGTGCATTAGTCCAAGTGACGTAATGGTGCAACCACCAATTCATTTAGTTCGTATCTACCCAATATGGCTTAAAACACAAACGGATATCACTTCTTGCTTTAACCATTACTAGTAATTATCAAAACTATTCCTACATTAGCCAGTATTGGGCATTGATAGATGAGTGGTTGAGTATATGTAACCTAAGTTCTAACCATTTCATTCAATACACTATCACAATCAAATTAAATATGTAAAGCAAGATATTAGACACAATTTCGATCGGTACAAGATAAACGTTTCGACTAAAGAAATGAATTGAAGTAAACTATAAACTATATTGAATGTTTACACATAATAAAATGAAGATACTAAACATAAACGTTATACCCTTTTTGAAAATTTATTTCTCTTTTTTTTGACTTCAACAAGTATTGAATATTAGAAAAAGAGATAGAGAGTATAACAAATGTACTGATGAATGCAGTGTGGAACTAATAAGCATGTGTCACATTCTATATTGATTATCACTAACTGATTTCTAGCCACCACCACCGCCCCACTCTTCAGAGTGTGTACTTTCTTATGTGCCTGACGAAAACAGAGGACGGAAATATGAAAAAAAAACGCAATACTTTCAGAAAATAAAGACAATCTTTATAGTTATTAGGGATCTTACGTTTTTATAGAATATTCAAAACGATATTAATATTTACAATGTTTCCAGCACTTCATTAATCTAACTAAGGAAGAATGTGGTGGGTTATCTCTTCTAAAGATCTTCTTAAAACTTTAATTGGCTGGAAAAAATAACTTTGGAAATTCTTAGCTTTTCAGGAATTTTCTAAACTACTTCATATGGAGTAATCTCGTAAACTCGAGAGCACAGGACAGATGTCGCATAGTAATAAGTACTGCTCATCAACAGTTCAAACTTATATTACGATTAAACAAACGTCTGATGATTCCTGGTTTTCATCATGATGGACACAATGAAGTTAATCCGTAATCAATAGTATTTATAAATGAAATGAAATTTTGTAAAAAAACCCCGTCAAATCAATTATAGATTTTTTTTAACAGTAATGATTTTCCTGATCAGTGATTAACTTGTGTCTTATATGACACATATAAACACGTTAGTTTGTTAAAACAACAAAAGTTGATTATTGAGAGGTGATTTTTATCTGGCTGTATATATATTTGTGTATTCAATCAGTCAGCTACAACGTAGGACCAGGCACATCTATTCATCGGTCCAAGTTCCCATACCTCATTAGCACAACAACATGAACACCGAATTCATAGAAGTAGTTACTTCAATAGTAGTAATACATAAAAGAAAGATTGTGTATAAGGATATAATACAGGAAGGAAGAATTAGTTGGTAGAAAGGAAGATACGAAGCGATTTCAATCTCACAATTTAAGGGACGATAGAAAGTGTTTGGAAGAAGAATCACTAATGCTTTTTCTAAAATAATACCGGTTATTCCATTCAAGTGGTATCTGAATAAAACTATTATGCTACTATTAAAACTACAAAATATTTTGTGAATTAGTGCAAATTCGTTTTTAGGAAAACATAATCCCATATTCGGATTATTATAAAACATTGATTAAATCATCTTTCAATCCGTTGGTTAGAAGTAGTTTTAAATGAGGTTAAGACCAAGGGGGGGGGGTAGTAATATAAATCATTATAATTTAGGACTCATATTATGATTAGTACAATGAGAGGAGAGGTGGAAATCGAACAAACGAAGTTGAAATAATTATTATCAATGGTATCGGAAAACGAAGTATACAGAGTTAATCATAAGCAAAGTAGAACATAGAGAATATATCCATAACCTTAAGTTGCCATATTATCTTATCACAATCAGATGTAATTATCAAGACAGATACCAGAAAAGGAAAAGTTTGAAAGTATTCATATCCGTAGTGGTCGTTGTAACTGTAGTTGTAGTAAAAATATTTAAAGATAAGGGGATAAGTTTAACTGTGCTATTGTGATCATTTTTCGATTAAATCAACTAACCTGTCCAACCGTTGGTTACGATAATAGTAGGTACCTCAATCAAGAAGTTTGAACCGACTAATAAGTCTGAGAACAACAGTCAATGACTTCGTGGAGATTTAAAGAATAGAATGAAATTATAAAACGAATGAAGTATGCAATCACATTCAAACTTAAGATTTAACGAATTATAAATAATAAATGAACCACTGATATTGCGATTGGTTATAGTCTTGTTATCTAGGATCTTCAGTCCTACTGTGATGTATGCTACTTATGTCTGTCGATATAAGTAGTAAGTAACACCAATCAGAAGTGGAATGACTAGCAGCAAAAGGTTGAGAAGATCGAATTGAATAGAACAAAAACGTAAACAGAGATTAATTGCAATAACAACAGGAATGAAGGAACAATTGAAGTTTTTGAGAGATAGTCAGTCAGTCAGTAACAACGTAGAACTTCGTACGTACGTACATCAGTTAGAGTTGTCATACCACATTAGCACAGAAATGCAGTTGTCGATTCAAATCCCATAGTGGTAGAGGTAGTAAAAGTATAAGCAGTAATCAGTAACATTAGGGTTTAAAGATGTTATTCGAAGAGCATAATCCTGTGAGATAAATTTGGAAAGAGAAGAAATAAGGGACATGAAGAATCTAGAAGATTAGAATTTGGGAAAACACAAAGAGTAGATACACCTGCGCTATTGTAAACGATTTTGAGCCATGTCATTCAAGATCTTTAACCATCGGTTGTTATCGTCTCGCGGATCCCAACCAGGTAGTCTACACCTACCAGCATAGCTCAGTCCATATTTTATGAAGAGATTCTGTAATTTTGTATGAGAAAGAAATTGATTATCCCTATTTGAGTGTTTTCTCACTACACTACATTAGAATTAATGTGCGGACACTAAGCACACCTTAACATAGATAAGTTCGATAATAAATAGTTACATGGACCGATTTTCGACATAGTTTTGAGCTAGATAACATAGTACTCTGGAGTAAGAGATGGTTTGGAATGTGTGCGTTATTTTTTAACCAATGAATGTTTTAAAGGTGACATATAGATTCACAAGAATATTGGATAAAGTTTAATGATACAGTGGTGATAGTCTTTGTTTGAATAACTACTTATCTGATCGGTTTATTCTAGTTACATCTCATCTATAGAAAATTGAAGTTGTGTTCCATTAAGCGGAATTAATTTGTTATTCAACTAAGCATTAACACAACAGTACTGTATGATATCGAATAATCCTAAATTAATTTATATGTAGTAAGACAATCCATTTTGTATATTCATTTAAGAAAAATGACCAGTAATCCTAGTTGAAGTGTTTGTTCATAACATTTTGGATTCATGTTCGATGGCAGTAGAGTCGTGAAAGTAGTAGAGTGACGTCAGTAAATTTGATTCTATAGTAACCAATGATTGTAATACGTTCGTATGACGTTCGTTCTATCAGGGGTTTCCAACTCCCCTAGGTTGATCCTATATGCTTATCAATTAGGTGTTCTGTTTTGACTCCCTCATATATTTGTGGAAATGATATACCACTTAAAGGTGGCGGTGAGTAGGGTCTCTCCGAAAGAGACTTTAAAGGTCCAATCGTACATGAAAGAATTAAGAGGAAAAGTAGTATTGGATAGGAAAAAATTGAACAGAAACAAAGGAATAAAAAATAACCATAGTTACACTATAAATGATCATAAAAATATTAATTATAGAAATGATAATAATGATCTAAATACCATACCATTTAACATCAGATGGTGTATTCATTCGTTTCCATACATAGTAGAATTCTACACATGCTTTAACTGTTTTATTCATTCCAGCTGCTTGTAAATCTTTTGAAACTTGATGAAAATCTCTTCCATGCATAGCTAAACCTTGCTGAAAGCGTACAATCTCTTCAGTTGTCCAAGCCGTAGTTTCTATAAAACCAGGAGGATATATTACATAGTATGAAAATAAAAGATTATATAATGAAACTACTGAAAATCGAAGACGACTTAATATATGCTTCGGCCTGGAATATTTAGATTATTCGTCAGTAGTTTGTATTCACGAGTATAAACACAGACCCGGTGTTCATAAACAGTGATCCAAATAAAGAGTTTACAATTAAAGTTAAATGAAAAATAAATAGCGTGAACTAAACTGTTTGGTAAATATGCATCAAACCAGTTACGAAACCAATTGATTAAAGAATAATACAGTTCAACGGTATCATATTTATTTTCACTTCTTCCTACTTTTATCATACGTTACAACTGTTAGATCGAAGCGAATAACTGGAAAAGATGAAATTTCTAGGACTATTCTACGAAGAATTATTATTTGAATTTTTATTATGTAATTTATGAGTATTTAGTTTATGGTGTTTTCATATTCCTCCTCCTCCCCCCCCACGCATTTAATTATACCCCTATTACTCAGTTTTGTACGGTATACGACCAACTTGTATAGAAATTGTGATTTCCTGTTTGAAGTGGGTTATGGCCGTCTAATTCATGTAATCTTTTAAGTCATAATTATAATAATAGGCAAACCGGTTAACAGTTCTTATGTTGTAATAAAGTATTGGGGAATAGAAAAATTGGCATGAACCAATACGCATTAGGATACCCAGTCGTTATTATTATTCATTAGTGTGGATAATGTGGTGGGGTTTGAAGTGAACGGTACTGAGTTCGAGTCCCGGACTGAACATCAACTCTGAGGTGCAAGTATATCCAGCTGAACAGTCCTAAATAGGACGAAACGCCCGTCTTGGATTCTACTACTAGCCATCATCCATTTCTGTTTATAATGCATGTGACTTAAGGCAATATCGAAGCAATTCATACAGGATGCACATATATCAATAAGAGATTGATCATTTACAGTCTTAAATAATAACCAAAAGATTCAAAGAACCAATACATAATAAATCATTAATATCATTAGTTAAACAGGTCATTATTATTACTAGAACGGAGTAAACTCATTATAATGAACTCTATAATCTATGAATTGAGAACATACAAGTCAAATTCATTACATAATTAATAAAACACAAACACCCACACACACACACATTTAATAGAGATAACAATAATAACTTACCAGCATAAACATAATCATATACAACTAATGTATCACGTAATAAAGCATGTAATGTCATTTCTACATCACCTTTATATTTACATAATAAATGAAATGTATATTCCATATTTAATCCACAATTACGTACAGCTGGTGAACAGGCAATTTTTGTCAGTAAATTTACTAATAAAATAATTTTTTTGGAAAAAAACAAAACAAACAAACAGTGGTAGTAACAACAAAAATATGGTGAGTGGGGGGGGGAAGAAGAACAAAATGTAAATAAAATACAAAATAGAAGAATGTATTCAACAGATATGTTACAAGATTCTAGTACTTTGATATAATGGTCAAAGGCTATATATGTTGTTGACTAAATAAATGATACACTACTACAGGTTGTAATGCAGATGCAACGACGATACAATGTGATTTTATAAACAAATACGATATAGGCTTCTATACACTAATTAATCAGTTATAAATATATCAGATCCTATAAAATGTCAATCACGATCCAAATAGCTCAATAGTAACGTCTTAGATTTTTAAATTGGACAATGTGAACTTGAATCTCGCTAGGAAATAACAATCCTATAAAGATTGTAGATAGAACTTGTTAACGATTTTCGATTAGAATTAAACTGAGATCTAGGTTTTTCTGATGAATATTTTTAATCACCTACGACCTAGATGTTCATTTCTTTAAGGATAATGAGTGACCCATGATAAGATTGAAATTTCCCAATCGTCTATACTTTATATTCTGTTGACTATAAGTGATTTCTTTTAATAATAGTAAATAATTCAGTTTTGTGAGTAGCAATTGTAGAGTCAACTTATAACATACGATTATATAATAACAATGCCATTTGATGCCATTATTTTACAAACTGGAAATGTTCATAATCATAATCATAATTTGTTGACAAACTCTGTATAGAACTTATGTAGATGAGAAGATCACGAGATAATCGAAATCAATTGTTCTTTATACATAATTTTTAGTGGTAATACTTCAACATTAAACAAGAGATTTGCTTACTACAACCTGAAATAATCTAATAATAATATTTCTGGCTATTGAATAAGGAAGGGAATTTATTTAAACTACTTCATACATACATTAAAGGTATTAAGTTATCTTTATTATGTAGTGCCCCCAAATGCCCTGGTACGGCAGGGAGTGGGGAAAGTCAGCTCTCCTTCTCCAAATGCTCCCAAATGGCCACGTGTATACAAACACAATCACTCGTGGCATTATTGTTGTTTGCGAAATTGAGATGGCGAAAAGCGAATGTCCGGTGCCTTAACCGGGTTGGTGGACACGGACAGTCCACCTAGGGGAGTTGGAAAACTCTGATTCCAAATCAATGGTACACATGGGCTCCATTATCCTGAAGGAATAAATGGCGCATCATGACACTGCATCTCCTGACGTTGCTCCACTGTCTTGTGGATCAGACCTTTGGGTCGAAGGCTCCGGGTATGACCTCGTAAGTAAACCGCTTGCTTCGGTCTGGGCACCCAGGCAGTATCATAGCCCTCACATAAATCGAATGATTTATGTGGCGCATATCTATTTGGTGCCTCCTTGTATCAATGTATATGTATTTTAAAAGGTTATGTAGGGCCTAGTGATTAAATGATATTATGGTTGTTTTTCGTGGATTGTTTCTTTTAAAACTTTATTACTTCTCCACTGTGAAAGATGCATAGACTATAGGCCTTAATCAGCTTAATCTCAAGTACAGTAAAATAATAGATTGAACAATAATGAGATTTAGTATATGGGGTAAAAGAGAAAAATGGGAAATTATACATAATTACTAATCGATAATATTAGTTGAATTCTGAAGAAGAAAAGAAACACTACTCAAAACATAACTAATTGTATGTTAGTGATGCCAGAAAACAAAAAAAAGGAACTTACATGACTCTATATTCTTAGGATCATGTTCATCAAGATAAGCTGGATACCAGAGTAACATTTCCCAGTTGGATGGTGATTCTTTGTTGGTTTCATCCGATGTAATTTCTAATGATTTGTTAATCATAAGAGCAGGGAATAAAACAAAATTTAACAATTCGATTCAGTAATATGTTCTTTTTTTTAATAAAAAAGATACATGTTCATGATGAAAATGACTGAACGTACTATAATACATTATAACAATTCAGTGAAAATTATGGAAATAATGTTTAGTCATTCCAGTTACCAAGTTTCCGGTTCGAACTCATCGTCTGTTGTCCACTTCCCATCATTGATCATCCCATTTTAAAAGAAAGGGCCAAAATCCGTTTGTGACAATCAAAGAGGAATTAGTTTATCTAAAGTACCGCCTAATATATTACTCTTAATAAAATCTCAACGTCTAACTAGAGTGAATGAAGAGCGAACCCGAGGAAACCAGGCTAGTTTCAGACCTGGATGCGGACATATAGACCAAATATTCACCATTTGATAGGTTCTGGAACATAGCCATACTTTTCGACGTGCGATAATACTTACATTCCTTGACCTTAAGGCAGGGTTTGACTCTATTGTTCATGATGTTTTGCGGAAGTGTCTGTTATTGAAAGACATACCAAAGAAGTGCATTAACCTTGTACAGATCTTTTATTCGAACGCTACTGGTCGGATCAGAGCTTATAGTGAACTGTCATCAGAATTAATCAGTTCAAGTGGTGTTCATTCAGGTTTTCCGCTTTCTCTATTTTTATTTAACTTTGCTATAGACATGCCTTTACAGATAGTACTTTCATCAGATAAATTTTTAGGAGTTAATCTTTCACCAGCAGATTAACTTATTAACTTAAAATGTGCAGATGATATAGTCGTTTTTGGTGAAGTTGCTGATGAAATGCAGAGACTTCTGATAGTCTTAAGCAACTTCGGTATGCAACTCTTTTCCTACAAGTGTTAAATTGTCACTTCAGGATTGCCCTGTGTCAACGCCTTAACTAAAGATAGGGAATGAAGTAATTGAATTTATCGACCTCTTCATTGACATCGGGAGTCTCGTCAGTCCTGGTGGTTTGGTGCCTGATGAAATTTAGGCATAGATTCAGAAGGCTTGATTAGTTTTGGCAAACTTAAGTCGCTTGTGGCGTAGTCGAGATATCCGTCTTCAAACCAAAGGACGAGTTAACTGCATAACGGTTCGCTCTGTCCTGCTTTATGGGTGTGAAACATGCCTATTAAGAATACAGGATATTATTAAGTTACTAGTTTTCGATAACGTGTGTCTTCAAAGTACTGTTTGTGTATTTTGGGACAACCACCGCCTATCGAAACGCGCGATTTTGTTTAGTGTAAGAGTGAGCTAGGGAGGGCGGTGACCAAAACAAAATATAAGATCAGTTCATGAAGCCAATGACAATTGAACTGAGTTACGTGGCATTTAATTTCTTTAAGTATTATTTACCTTGACAAAAATCAGGAATTTCTGCTTGATAAGCGTGACCAACATTGATATGCCTTAAAAATAGAGAAATAAAAGCAAAGAAATCAAAAGTCGTAATCAAATAAACAAATATACAACTATCAGTATAAGAGGTCTTAATAAGATTGTAGAATTTTAAGGTTTACATTACAAACCTCTAATACCAATTATAATAATATGCTCGGTAAGTTGTGATGTATTTCCTGGATTTTAAACGAAAAGCTTTGACAAGTGAAGTTTGACCTCTTTGTGTATCATTCAGTTATATACTAATGGTATTATTAAATGATGATTACACAAAATCGTGAAATCATTGAAGTTAGACGTGTAAACTAATGGATGTCAGCTAAGAATTCCGAAAATTAATGATTTCCTGCTAGGTTCGACGTTCGATCTTTGATGAAGTAGCAAATGCGCATCGGCATGCAGTTCCATACTAGGATGAAGTATATGTCGAGTACTTCCTGGTTTTCACTGATTGTTTTAATAAGATCATTTCGTGACGCAAACTATAACTGAACGACTAATCTTGAACACATCGACTACATAAACGCACTTGATAGGATTCTTGTAGTTCCATTCAATATAACTTTCCTCAGTTGTATACTTACGTGGTAATATGAATATCATACTTACGGTTTACACAATGTTGTCACGAACCTGTATTTTGGCTATTAATTTGAATTTCATATCTACTGAAGAATTAAAATATACACATTATATTAGGCAAATGTTAATTGAGAAATATGAAGTTTTTATTCTCATTTTTTCAATAGCTGACATTTTATCGCTAGGAAGACCTAGAATTATCGGTTTCTTACTAAAATAATCTAAATATTCTTTCTTGTAACCCCAATCGCGATAACATTAATCCCAATTCATAGTTCCGTACGACCTTTGCTTTTTTGAAAATCGCTATTAGACACTATTGCTAATAACGTAGATGCCCTCAAACGCCTTGGTACGGTCGATGGTGGGGAGAGTCCGCTCTCCCTCTCCAAATGCTCTCACATGGCTACGCATATACAGCGACTGTAATGGAATTCCTACTCACTGTCTTCTCGTGGCAGGGCTGTTGTTTACAAAATCGAGAGGATGAAAAGTGAATGTCCGGCGCTTTACCTAGGTTAGGGGATATGGAGCATCCACCTTGGGGAGTTGGAAAACCCTGATTTCAAACCAATGGTGCACATGGGCTCCTGGATTCTGAACGAACATTCCATCAGGACACTGAAGAATCTGAATACAGTCAGAATAATAACTGAAGCAGAATAATGTGAATTCATCATGTTTCGTGATTTCTCACCTGCTGCTTACAACCATCTATGTGTCCGTATGACATTTAAAACTTAATGTCATGATTCACTTGATTATACAAGACCAGAGCGTACCATAAATACGAAATCTTAGTCAGTAAATAACAAATATATGTTGATAAAGAACTGGGCTACAGATGTTTAAGTAAATGACTATTTGAAGACATACAAAAAATAAATGGACCGAAAGAACGTTAACAATTACATTTACACAAGTTCACCATAAAACGGCTAGTTAATAAACAATGTTCATCAGAAAAGTATAGGAAACAATCAACAGGTAGATGTCTCCATCTCACATTTCTTTTCCTTTCATCTCTTCTTAATAAATACGTTAGTTAAAAAAAATAGAGAAAATTCGTCGTGATGATCTGGCTAACCATGACTTAAAGTTTCCAATCATAGACGTCACTTACTTGCGGTGGTCAGGCTTGCTTAAGTTGATAATAATCTAAATGAATTATATTGACTAAAATACTTGTTTGTGTATGTCTTATTATACCAGGTAAGTTGGCTGTATAGCGGTAATACTAAAAGAAGTAAACTCATGGTCCGAGGGCGAAGTTGTACTGGCGACTGTACACGAATGTGATGTTAGCAAGGTATTTATTTCCTTTGGACAACCAGCATCCACAGCGATTCTATATTCCAACAATGAGATCGTTAGGAAAGGGTTTGCGGTACAGTTTTAAATGTAAGGAGCTAATGCACCTAAAAGTCTTCACAAAATGGCCGTATGCGACTGGCTCTAGACAGTTATTCCACGAACGCTGCAGCGACACTTCTAGGTTGTCAACTGCACCCCTGACTCAGTTTTCTTTACAGATCGTCTATAATATGTATCCTTCTGCAGTGTGGGAAGCAGGAAATAGCAAATTTACACAGACCTGCAACATGAGTGTTCAAATTAAAGTGGGTGAAACAGGAATTGAACCTAGGATACCGTGATGGAAAGTCGAATGCTTTGACCGTCTAAGTCATCACACTTTATTCATCTCGATTATTTGTGTAGAAAATATAAAACTTAAAATACAGAAATACTCACGGAATAATACTAGTTGGAACACCTTCTTCATCGTCATCATCCTCTTCATCCTCTATTTCATGCTCCGAGTCTAATTCAACATCGCTATTAAATTGTATTGTTGTTTCAGAATAGTTTGTCTCTTTAATTTTCATTTCGAAATCAAAATTTAACAACTGTTCATCAGCAAAGTTGAAACTGTGATCAGTTTTATTAGGAATTGATTCATTATTGTTATTATTATCATCATCGGTAGGAGTAGTAGTAGTATGGTGATTGATTTGATCATTAGATGCATTTATCTCAGTATCATATCGACGACGTGAATAACGTTTATCTTGATGTTTTTGTCTATTTAACCGGTAAGCTTCATCGGCTTCCGCAAAACGGCGCATAGTCTCATCATCATAACCAAATACGGTATCAGTGTTAGAGAATTGTTGTTGAGATTGAAGTGATAACTCATTGTCTTGAAGATCTCTTGATTGATTTGCCTACAGTGAAGAGAAAAAAAACAATCATGAATGAAATAGTTTTAAGAAAAAATTTATCAGTTTTCATAACGAGTTCATCATACAATTGAAGAGACCATTGAAAACTCAAGAGAACGAGTGTATTTAGTTATTATTTTGTTATGGTATGTAAATCTTAGGCAATGTAACTATACGTTAGCGACAAACTTGAGTGATCGTTAAATTGGCTAGTGAAATTTTACTTTTATTACACAATCAGAATGTAAATGAAGTTAGAGTATAATTTGTCATTAAAAAAAACCGGAAAAATTCCGAAAGATTAAAGTTGGTTTTTATGTATTGATGAATTTATGACGTACACAGGACCTTGAGATATCGTCCCGTAAATACATTTAACTGTGTCCTATATCATACAATGTGCGACCGACATGTATTTAAGATTGTAGATACAACCTGCATCCGAATCAGGTATTTCTTATAACTTAGCCTTCACACCATATCATATTCACTATACAATGGAACAACAGATATATTTATCAATCATAAATGCGTTAAAGCATGAACATAAATACGTTTTGAAAAGCTTCTAATCAGTTACAAGCCAGCTTTCATTCGAATTTCATGCAAAACTCAAACAATAAGTACACTGAATCTGATTGGTTCGTCGTTGAAATATAGTTTTACTGCTTAATTGGTATGCATCCATGACCTTATAGCCGGCATGAAATCAGGAAGACTTAGTTCTCACAACGAGTACAACATACGTTAGTTAGTTAGTTAGAGTAAGTATCAGTTTAAAAGGTACCAATTTTTTATGTGTTCTTTTTTTTTAGACTATTTATACACGATTCTGTTGATAAGCCTTTAATCTAAAAACCTCTTTAGTGTGTTGACACCAAACTATAGAACCGTTGTGAATTGATCTAAACATTCAACACACGACCAGTGAGTTGTAGGATGCATATATGCCAATAAGAGACTGATCAATTGCAGTCCTAAACAACAATGGGAAGATACAAGCAAACAACACCAAGTGAATTTAAACTTCACCTCATTACACAAGCGAGTGACTATCAGGACTCAGTAGCTAAGTGAATAACGCGATAGCGTTTGAAGAGAACATTACTGGGTTCGAGTCCCAGGGTGAAAATCAACTCTGAGATGCAGGTACATCCAGATGACGAGTCTTATATACGATGAAACGTGAGTCCCGGGTTCCATTATTAGCCATCATTCATCTTTGCATCCAAATATTATTTTCTGAATGCTTTTCAAAGAAAACCTATCATCGCCAATGAGATCTTTGATCCTTGATTCTGTGTTTAACTCATCTCTATTAAATGTGATGATACTCGGAAAAAAACATAGTGAATGTAACTAGAGGGAATAATATCTAAGTAGACGATAAGTATATATCAACAACAACAACACGATTGAATAAACCGACAACTTGAACATGTAATCAAATAACACTAAATTAATTCATAGGTAAATTACATGTCAATTAATCATTTATAATTTATATGGTTCAATAAATACAAGATGAAGTTATACATGTATATACACACACAAAAACTAGTAGACGACAGATATGAAAGATTTTTCATTCGATAACTAACAAGAACTCTTTCCAAACCATATATATTGTTTCAGCAAAACAATACTCTTTTAATATAAGGAAATTTTAAACAAATGAATACACATAAGAAGGGGTTTTTGTAGATGTTATAGTAATTTCAATAATTGATTTCATGAATCGCACGAGATCGATAGGTCCTGGATTCGAATCTCGTGAGGTGAGATCGTGGATGCTCATTGTTAAGGAGTCCCACAATAGGACGAAACGGCCATGCAATGCTTCTAGGTTTTTCATAGTGGTCTAGTATCAATTGACTCATGATCTCAACTATTGAAATTAATAACAGTATTTATGAAGATTGTGAAATTTCCAATTTAAACTACGAGTTAGTCTTAGATCATCATTGAAAATCGAAAAACATTAAACAGATGTTTCGTTGTAGTACGTGCATATTTACGACCTCATAATAAAAAACCGAATCCAGGACTAACGGTCTCGAGGGTGAACGTTTAACCTCTAGACCAATAAGCTGTATAACTTCAATCAATTCATGATATTGCGAGACCATCACCTTCCACTCGATGAGTTGACTAACTGTATAGGACCCGACATAGCTGAACTCTACTGATTAAAATTATGAAAATCCTAAAATCTCCAATAAAACGTCTATTGATAATAATCTTATTTTCATTAGTGACTAGCTTGAAGACGCGGTTCCTGGAAATCTAGAGAGAAGTCGTAACCGGTGGAGTTCAACCAAATTGGGTGTGAAACAGTCAACCACTGAAGGTACTGGCAGATGATCGCGCAATATCGTAAATTGATTGAATTTAAACATATTTTTATCCCACAGATGTCATACAACTCAAAAAACAGAACAGACACGCACATAGCCAAATAGATAATCAATTGATAGGTACATAAACAGATGGAGATACAGCTATTAGATAGGCAAATAGGTAGATAACGCGTAGAAAGATAAACAGACAAAGATGCTTAGGAGTAGACATCAGAACTAGCTACAAAAGGAGTGAGCGATGAACTTGTCTTATCCATATTCTAGAAGTAAAAAAGTTACAATGTCTAATCGATATTTTGAGACATGATCGAGTAAAGAACAACTTTCAAATAATAACTTACGTTGGTGTGTGTGTGTGTGCATTTATGATAATGTTGACTGTTCATCAAGAATCGACACGTAAGCTGATGAAAAATTGAAAACCAAGGAGCCTTTACTGTGAACTCCGAAGAAATATCCACCTTAGGAACCGAACTCACGACCTTTAAAGCTTTCAGTAATCGAATAATTCTCTTTAGACAATGATAAACGAACATCTTTGGTTACGGGAAATTCTCAGATTTACGGTTTCATAAGCATAGAGAGAAACTATTCATTATAAAAGCGTTGGTTTTATGATTAGAACAATGTAACAGCAGAGACAAAATTAATTCAACACTAACAGAAGTCGTGTATCTTTCACTGGACGAAGATTAATGTTATTTGCTAAACGACTACCTAAAGACCTGAACGTCCTGACTGCTGAATGTGAAAGTGAGAACGAATTCTGTTTTATACAAATATTTTACACTCTATTTCATACTAACAGATGCTCATCGTCAACTAATTGAATGGAAATATCACTATGATGCAACGGATAGTAAAGATTTCAATCGCTCATTCAAGATTAAAAAGTTTATTTCGCCAAATAACAGACCTACACGTATCCATCACAAAGATATCTCAAAATTGATTCCAAAATATCATCTTGAAAATCCGGCTTTGATGGCTTAGATGAATATACGAACATCATCTCGGAAAATTCCACATTGTCCATCGTTTCCTCAAGCTGGAACTAGGTGGAAAGGTGATGATGTTATGACATGAAAGTCGTGTTCCTAGATATGGTACGACTCAATGACTTCTGATGTCATCAAACATGGTTCAGAATAGTAGGCAATGGCGATCCTACTTCAGCTTTCTCTTACAAACTTCATTAAGGTGAGAGGGACTATATGAGTCGATAGAAATCCCTGTAGGCTGTATATATAAAAGAAATGTATCTTCTACTATACACTATAATTGTTTATTTATTCTTTTATTTTGTTGCATTGCCTTTACCTGATCTAACGTTTCACAATCTGATCTCTTTATTATATCCGGTGTATGAAATTTTTAATGTTCAGTTGTACCAGATTTCATGTACCAAATAACAGAGAAATAAAAATAGTACGAATTTCGGAAGTGGTGAATGTAGAAAGATTTAAGATTAAGTTACTGTAGTATTTATAAACAAAGCTTCACCTTCATATGAGATTCATACACACACATGCGTAGTTCAGTACAATAATAAGTAATGAAATTGATGAGCAGTTTCAACAGAAATTGACCACCAAATGTTGTATGCAAAAGTACATTGGAACCAAAGATGAAAATTGTAAAAAGAACGTACCGAATTTTTTGTCGTATTACAGTTAAGAATTAACACAGGAGCGGACTTTGGTGTGAGTTGTTGACGTCGTCTACGTGTATAGGCTATTGGTCGATTTACATCACGCATATACAAGTCAGTGATTGAGCCTGTATTTACGTTGTTATTGTCATAACTATTATTATTAGTAGTAGTATTAGTAGGGTCAGTAAATATATTATTACCAGAATCTACCATATTAATACTCTGATTTGAAGTGCTAATCTCACTGGTATTACTCCTAGTACCACTGCTACTTGCATGACGTCGTTTCAACTGACCACCACTATTGACCCCACTGCCAGTTGCACACATAGTAGAAGTATTAGGAATAGTAGTAATTTCTGAGTCATTATGATGGGAGATCGATGAATAATAACTTGAGAATCGACGATTCATCAGTGTACCGCTCCCGACAGAACGAGTTCCTGTCGACGTCGTCACTGACGCTCCTCCTCCTGATACTGCTGTTGGAGTTGGCACCCATCGCGATAATGAAGAAAACAAACCGGAACCTTGACGGATTGGACTAAGCATTGGAGGTGGTGTATATGGTGGAGGACTAGAATTAAGCGAAGATCGTTTTGAACTCCATACACGTGGAGAACGTAATCTTGACAAATTTGCACCGGTCTACAGAAAATAATCACAGTGAAAATAAAGTTATATAGATCAATTATTACTAACCAAAAAACTAATGAAATGTTTCATTCTTGAATTTGAAAAATGTTTAATTCATTTCGAAATCGACGTTCTTACAATTCAGAAAGAATAAATGCTAACCTTCATTCTAATGAACTGTGGGCTTTCATCAGTTAACTGATAAAAACATAATACGTTATCTTAAGTTTCAGTGCTTAACAAAGTCATCGTCTTAAACAAATCGATGTAAGCAAACTGGCTGTAGCTTTTGTTTCAAGTTTTACAGTAAACGAGGATTGTTACGTAGTGAAATTGTGCAAAGCTTGAGTAAGGACCGAGAAGCCTATTGGCTGGAGCATGCTAACGTTTTGTAAATACCAGATGCATCTGATAACTGATGAACAGTCTGTCAATTCAATATAATCACCATAAACTATGTGACTCGGTCAAATCTGTGCCAGAACGTGATGTTCTAGTTTAGAACTATTGAACAATAGAAATTATGATATATGTGCATTGGTTCATGTTGCCATACCACAAATTAGCACAACAAGACGAATAACAAAAGGGATGAAAATTATGTATTATAAATCATAATTAGAAGTATTCAGCAACGAGAACATAGATCAAAAACGAAATGAGACGGAATACAAGAACTGAAAATCTAGAGCACGACGAAGAATGAATGCTTTTGAGCTAATCGGGTTGTTTGTGACTTATATCATTCAACTTCCTTAGCCACTGATTGAAGTTATAGCATGGATAACAACAAGACAGTTTGTATCGACTAGTATGACTTGGAACAACATTCAATGATTTCATTGACTGTCTCTGCACTTTCTTCCAGATTACTCTTACAACAGAAAAGCCTGGAGTAAAAGTACGCGACCGACCGGATGAATATTTTGGAATGGTCGACGTGAAGTGTATCAACGCAACTCATACATTTATAAGCTTTTACGGTTGAGAAGATATTAGGTATCCCTCGAAAAAGTTCAGAGGGACCCTGAAAACATTATATCCAACCAGCCTTAAATAGAAGTTTCACAAAACATCTAGCAAGTGAAGAGATACGTGTCACACTTCTGATTGAAGGATTACCTATCCTGCCGTTATGTTTAGTGGAGTTCTAGAAACTTCCAGAGGCCCAAGATCATCTGAATTACTATAAATACCACTAATTTTCTGTACAAACTTGACCTTCGGACTACTGAATCCGCACCAAATAGTGTACATGTCTAACTTCATCAACCAAATCATAATACTGTACATCTATCTGCCTCACACGCGATACAGTTGGACTCCACTAGTCACTGCCTCGCAATAGAACTCCAAGAAATACCTATCCATCAGATAGAATATGATAAATATCAATACAAGGGTTCGTTGAGAAAATTGACTTCAGTAACACTTGACAATTACCACGAATCCCTATACTCAAAATGACTCTCGACCTACAGAAAATATCGATCAAGAAGGCCAGAATCTAGAATAAGAATAAAGGTCATCGATAAACAATCAAGATCAACAGGATAATATGTAAGTTATATGTGTAGAAAGTGGAATTTTTCAGTCCTACCTGAAGTTAGTGCAAATGTTGATGTTCAGAAGAGGTGTGAAGGCTTCATGGCTATATCATCTACAGCAGAACACGCAAGTGCCTCAAAATCACTCATCGTAGCTATAAATCACATTCACTAACTCTTTTATCTGACAAGCTTTTATGTCTAAAGTCAGTATCAACAAATTGATAGTCCCACAATTACCCACAACACATAATTATTTTCATTTTCATCAATAAATGTTTATGGTCGTTCGGGCAAGGATGACTTTAACTAAACAGCCATTACTACTAGAAACACTGGATATTTGCCTCATTCTGGCATGTAACTACCTAGCGGTGAGCACCCCTGTGGCTACCTGAAACAGCAGTAAGAACCTCTAGGACTCGTCGCAAGTTCTAGCTTTCAGTTCACTAGGTCAGGTTAATATTGTCAAGCGAATAGAGTTAGAAGTGCAAATTACTTGACGCCAGATTAGTGGTCTGAAATCCAGGAGTTCGCTACGAGGTCTAAGGGATCTTGGTCCAATTCCTGATGGGTTTGTGAATGAACAACCCTGAGGAGCAACATATTGAGACAAAACACGTGTTCAGTGCCCTCTGGCTTTCAGTGGTTATCTGGTTGAAATCAGTTTGCAAATAAAATTGAAAAAATTGAAAAAAACATCTTACTTGTGGGGGAATTGAAATAGGCGCTGGTTTACTTTTCATCTTTTTCGGTGGCGGTAATGCTGTTGGATTACGGAATAAATTATCTTCAGCTAATGATTTGGAAAGTTTTGCTGCAACCGAATCATTTCCTGAATCGCAAGGATACTTATTATTATTGGATGTTGTCTGATTTGTTGTTTTTTTGATCATTTCATCGTGATCATCACAGTTGACAATATTATTTTGTGTAATCGATGGTGGTACAGTCAGGTCCAATAACTCGGACTGATTTAAATTGGACACTGAATATGAAGAAGTAATTGGAAGATGTAAACTGATAGGCAATTTTTGATGTTGTTGTTCATGATGATGATGATGATGATGATGAGTTGCTACTTTCGAAAAGTGCTGTTGTTGATGTTGTTCAATACTCAAATCTTCTATATCCATAGAACGAAATGAATTAGTCATTAAATGTGAATCAGTACATGAAAAGAAAGATGTTGTTTCTTCTTGTGATATCGATGATAATGAAAATGGTAATACTGGTGATGTTGCCGGTGATAATGATGGCACTAGAAATGATGATGACGATGATGGAATACATGTCATTTTATTAGTTGGAAATATACTTGACATGTTGTTCATAATATTTATTGGTCGGTATAAACATTCATCTTCTAAAATAGAGAATGACTGGTCGACTGTTTCTGCTGTAGATCTTGCTACTAATAAAGATTTTTGGTGTTGCGACGGCAGTGGTGGTGGTTGTGTTAGTGCTGGTGATGGGATAGGAGTTAAAGACAGTTCTGGTGTTGTTGGACAAGAATTATGTATATCACATGTTAACGATGATAATCCATCTGGATCGGTAATATGGCTAAAGACGAAAAACATATAGATGAAAAAATATGTGTATCACTATGAGCATGATAACTTTAGACTAGTAATAATGGTTATATTATATTATGAACTGACTGGAAATGAAAATGTAACAGTCTAATTTCGACAGAATCCTCATCACAGTTGATAAGCTGAGATGGTGCTCGAGCTTGCATATCGTGATGACCTTCTTGATTTACATAGTGTGAAACATTTATGCTTTTAGTTCCTACCATAACCAAGCAGATTAGTTTGAGCAAGGTGAAACTAAAGACAGCAAACGTAATGTCTGAGAACGAAGTTCTAAAGTTGAATCTACAACGGTGTTATAGCGGTAAAGTATTATATTTCAACAACCTACGTCTGTAATAATTTTGTTTCAAAAATAAGCAATGAAAATGATCAGTCAAAAGTATGAAATGAATACATCAACATTGAATAATGCTAAAGTAATAACAGTGATTAACCAATCAGATTTGAAGAAGACGATTAGAGCTGACGTCAAATAATCACGTAGCAAAATGTTAACCACTGATGAAAAATGTGCTAATTTCTAAGAAAAGAAAAAAATATGTTAAGAACATATCAACAAGAAAAAATATTGCGTCCAGAGATGTTTATTGTTACCAAAAAAAAAGAAATAACTTCATTGGAGTGTAGAAACCAACAGTATGAATTGATTTGTTTTTCACTCCTGTAAATGTAAATCATGTGGTCTCAACATTGTACAGACGTACACTTAAACATTATAACGAGCAGAATTATGAAAAATTCATCCAAATACATAGTGACGGTGAGAAAGATTAAACATTGCAAAATACAGTCCAGATAGAAGGGATGAAATTGAGAAATGGAAAGCACATTGTTGAAGACTGAGATCAGCACAAGACAAACAGTGAATATACCTAACCTATTGTAACTGATTTTGAGCCATATCATCCAACTCATTTGGTATTGTTTACTTGTATCTTCCCATTGATGTTTAGGACTGCAATTGATCAGTCTCCTATTGGCATATGTGTATACTGTGCGTATTGCCTCGATAATTCGCAAGCCTTATAAGCAAAGATGGATAGTGGCTAGCAGTGAAATCCAATGAGAAGATAGAAGTAAACAATACCAAGTGAATTTAAACTTCATCCCATTGCACAAGCAAATGACCATCAGGACTCAGTAGCTAAGTAGATAACGCGATGACGTTTGAAGTGAACAGTACTAGGTTCGAGTCCAGGAGTGGACATCAATTCTGAGATGAAGGCATATCCAGTTGACGAGTCCCAAATAGGACAAAACGAGCGTCTTGGATACCACTGCTAGCCATTACACATCTCTTCATATCACCCAACGTTTTCAACCATCGATTGTAGGTATTACCGAGATTCTAGCCAAGTACTTTGAACCTACTGTGGTGGATGCTACTTATGCTGACAGATATAATTAGTATATAGGATAAATCAAAAGTAGGAAGTTTGCCAGCAGAAGATTGAATTGAAGAGAACAGGAAGGGAAACAGATAGCAATTGCAATAACAACAAGATTGGAAGAACCATGAAGCGCGTACAGGAAGGCTGAAGGAAGATGTGCAAATAATGTACGGTTTTCATATATTACGAAGGCAATTGGTAATTTTGAATTAAACAATAAATTGATTTCCCCCACCTGAGATTTCGTTTACTACACTACGAATACGGTCCGGAAGAACAATCGATTGTTTTATGGATTGAACCCATATTTTGCCTTGGGTGACCATATATCATTTTCAAACTATTGCTACTCCAGCCAACATTTGGCATCGAGGTAGAAATGGTTATTTGACATACGTCGCACATGTCCCAGCCACCTCATTTGACAAAGATTCACGTTTTAAGTCACCAATTTATGATGCTTGCATGGAACTATACGTTTAACTTTATAATAGCTAGCTCGATCTTCTTACCATAAGCCACAAGTGCTTTGAAAACAATCGCGATAAAAAAAACTGTAATATCTATATGTCTACTATTTTCATAGATCATATTCCTTAACCATATCGTAATAGAGAGTAAACTACTGTTATCTCAAATAATTATACGAAACTGGAAAAAAGTAAATCGCTCTTGTGAAATACATAATAACTACTACTCACCACGAAAAATTATATATGGTTTGAATTATTTTTGCTGTTTGGCGTTTTTTTTTTTAGCGAGTTAGTTTTCTACAGGATGGGGTCGCTAACTCCATGCCTAACCTGGCCTTGGGACCGGCAGTAGCCCAAGAGGGGCTCCAGGCGAAGTTTTAAAAAACGTGTATGTAAAAAAAGTTTCAATAACAAAAGAGAGAATTTTAAAAAAATTCTGTATAGTTATTTCCAATGGACGTTAGGAATGTCGAGGTAACTGGTTTGTTTGTAAAGTTTTCACTATTCATCTGAACAAAATCATAAGCATATACATTAAAAAGAAGTGATATATTAGAATTTCTCTAATACAATCAATTAACACCGTCTTATTGACCTGAAATTTGATTAGTTGTTATCTATAACTGTATGGTTGTTGTTTAGATGTTTATTTTGGCAGTGTATCTAACGACCTGATCATCTACATCTACATGAACACTAAGTGAATTGTTAAACGACATGACATCAGTCAGTCAACTACAACGTAGGACTAGGCATCGGTACAACTTGCCATAACTCATTAGCACAAAAACATAAACAGCAAATCCATAGAATTAGTTAATTCAGTGGTGGTAATATATAAAAGAGAGGTTGTGTATAAGGATATAGTACAGGAAGAAAAAATCAATTCATAGAAAGAAAGATAAAAAGCCATTTTATTCTCATAGTTTAAGAGAAGACAAAGAGTGTGTACAACTACGCCATTGTGATCGATTCTGAGCCATGCCATTCAAAGTCTCCAACCACTGATTACGATAGCCACGCGCACCCCAACCCAGTAGTCTGCGTCTACCATCCACATGGCTCACACTATAAGTTAGTGACATCAAGGACTGACACTATGTTGTGGTTTGGCCACCCCTAACTTTATTCCAACCATCCCCTACACTAGTGAGTATTGAGCGTCGTGTTAATCGGTGTTCAGGCATACATAACACGTGGCTCAACCATCTCGGTCGAAGATTCACAACCTCATCAACTGATTTACCATCATTTCCTAGCCTCACCATTACTTGTCCGGTGATCATGGGTTCAACTAAGAAAACGTCAAAATAGTGGACAGAAGAAACACGAAGAAAGTCAACAGATATGTGAAAATAGACCAAATATTTCATTTGAAATCAGAACTCCTCCTTGAAATATGAATACCCATGTTTGAAAGCTACAGAACACTACCCGGGATGTCTTAAACTTTAAACAAATTGGATACTGATATTCACAAGAATTCTAATTTAAATAGATCTGTTCTGAGTACAGATTTTTTTAATGAATCGATGAAATTACACTGAACAGAAAGAAAGAAAGACATAAGATATGAGTTATGAATCTGTTCATTCAATTATATTCACTACACACAAATTTAATGTAGTCTAGTTAAGAATAGACAATACAAACCAAGAGAAGGTTGATAGAAAAATCATATCCGTAACAAGATTTAACAAGAAATTAACTTAATAATTAAAAATGAACAATAATAATGTGTACAAGTCAACAAACAAATACAAATAACCACTAGAATAATTTACAAGATTAACTGTGATTTCCCTCTACTCAAACTTAAAAAATAAATAAATAAATAACTAGATCCATGATATGAGGTATACACATATATACAAGTATAAATGGACAGACCAATCATCATTGAATGATCATTATGACTATTATTCAAAGGTATCACAAGTTGAGTTCATGTATGTAGTTGTATATGTATATAGATTGATGATAGAACAATAACGAGTAGATAGGTATGAACTTGTGCTACACCATACAAATTTATAATATATGATAATAACTGCCTGTTTATGTACTTCATAGACAGTGAGTGGATGAGGGGAAAAAAAAAAAAAAAAAGAGAGAGAGAGAGAGAGCATAACGAGCAATATGAAAGACACACGAAAAATACTTTCATTTAATATATTATTTTCATGAAAAATCAGCCTGATATTTTTCCTACTTAATTAATCTAATAAGCACGAGAAATATTTTGCTTTATATAATATAATGTATACATACCTACATATGATGACTGAATAGACTAATATGTTTAACAGTAAAATGAATTGATCAACATATAGAATATTTCACTAGTTGTATCCATGAGCCAACTGAAGCTATACCGTGGAAAACCTAGAAGCACTGAACCGCCGTTTCGTCCTAATATGGGACTTCTCAGTAGTGCGCACCCACGATCCCGCCGTCCGCGAGATTCAAACCAAGGACCTATAAGTCTCGCGCGCGAGCACCTAACCATCACACCGTTGAAATTTCTAGAATTTCCACAAAACCTCTTCTTATAATAATCATCTGCTCACTAGTGACTGGCTTTAAGAGGCATTTCCTGGAGTTCTAGTGAGAAGCCGTTACCAGTGGAGCTCAACCAGGTCTGTTGTGAGATATTAGCTCCCTGAAGACAGTGGTGTACGGTTGCACAATTTCGTGGATTGGTTGAAGTTAGATATTAAAACCGTTGGGTGCCGGCTCAGTGGTCTAGAGCTTAGGCGTGAGACTGATAGGTCATCGGGTTCGAAGCTCGCGGGGTGCGGGATCGTGGGTGCGCACTGCTGAGGAGTCCCATACTAGGACGAAACGGCCATCCGGTGCTTCCAGGTTTTCCATGGTGGTCTTGCTTCAATAAACTCAATTGAAGCTAGATGCACTGTTGAGAAGTTCCACATAGAATATTACATACATTAACACCAACGGATGTAGAGATAAAATTTAACACGAGAACATACTAAAATATTGTAGATTGGTTGAAGTTAGACATTAACACAGTGGTCTAAAGGTTAAGCGTTCGCATACAAAACCGAAGATCTTTAGTTCGAGTCCCGTGAGCGGGATCATAGCTGCTCACTGCTGAAGAGTGCTATACTAGAACGAAACGACCGCCTAGTGCTTTCGGGTTTCCAATGATGGTCAAATATTGATCAGTTCAAGATCTGTTATCTCCCGACAAGAATAATGAATGGTAACTTTTGGGATCTATTGATGGACCAATACTAAACGTATATTTTTATTGTATAATTATTAAGTAACTAAACTATTCATATTCATATTCCTCTTACTATAAGCTATATTTTGACCCATAAACTATTATTATACGTTTTACCACTCTTGAGTTATACCCAGTATATTAATTACTATCTCCCTTATTCACAGCTACATTTAGCTAATTCTTGTACAAATGTTGTTTCATATTTTATCGGTACGTTGTGGTCCGTTTGATTGGTATGTAAACTCAGTATGTTTGAAATATATTGATTCATATCGCAGAGGCTCGGATTGTTGTTCTGGACTTAACTGGCTGGGCTAGGCGGAAAGCAGGGCCAATCGGACTCTAGGTTGCTCACACGTGTTTTACGCGTCATTGATCCGATCGATAAGTCACTGCTCTCTAATTGGAGGTCACAAATTATAACATGATCACAACAATAAGATGAATTTGCAAGCATTGTTGAATGAGAAAACAACTGAACAATCTCAGACAATTACCTTTTATTAATAAACTTTTATGATATGAAAAAAAAAACAAATATTGTAGTGAGATGAAGTGGGATTCTTTTCATTTAGGGCACACTAAATCTTTCACATATTGATTTGTGTAAATAAATAAAACATGTTTTACAAATGTAATTTAGCGCATAACATTGCATAAAGTCATTTAGTTGGTTCACTAATTACGATTACTTTTTATACTCACTTGAGTTGAACTTATAATTGAACGAGTGTGTATGGGGGGAGAGAGATGATGATGTCATAATTGAATACAAGAAATAGGTGTAAATTATTATAATTACAGGAGAACTAATGAGAAATGTAAGAGTAATTATCAAATAAACACGGCTAGAACTGACCTTTGCATTAACAATTCAGCAACGACATCACTTGATGGTTGGTCACCAACGACTCCTTCACTGGAACTAGTACCTTTGCAATAATGACCGCGATGATGATAATGATGATGAACACGATAATGATGATTATGATATTCCGGTAGACAGGAATAAGATTTATTCACAAATTCATTTTTATGGCTCGTTAAAGCTGATGGTTGTAAATGGGACTGTGGATTGCCAGGACAGGTTAACGGTGAAATTGATGAATTATGGGACGATAATGATAATGGTACAGATAATGAAGATGATGAGGACGATAACGATAATGATGGCCAAGAGGATTGTGATGAAATACTATTAACTGCTGGTGCAGAAATATGTCGTTTCCTTTCTAGTTCTAAACAGGTTAAACAGCAATGACTTCTAGATGTATGTTTTGTAAATGAATCCGGTTGTTCATTACAACGGAATAAATGTTTGTAATTATGATCGTTATTATTAACATTATTTTTCGTATTATTATTACTTATATTATTGTGATGATTTCGTATAGAACCATTCATATGATTAAGTTGATTATGCAATAATAATTCGGACCCATTGAAAAAGCGACAATTATCAATTTTATCCAAACAAGAATAAATCCCATGATTCGACGAGGATGAGGTGGATGACATTATTGGATACCTTGTTGGTTGTTGTTGATGATGGTGGTAGTGATGATGATGATGATGTGGTGGTGGTGGTGGAAGAGAATAAAGGTGTTCTTGTCCAAGATGCAGTGTGGACGATAGTGGTGGTCCAAGGAGCGGTTGTTTATACTGTAATCGATTTCGGTTTAAATTAAAACAATTATTTCCATTCACTGATAATGAGTACTGATTACTACTACAACCATGAGTAATATTAGTTGCACCTATTGCATGAATGAAATTTGAAGATGTTGCAATAGACAGTGGAGAAGTTGTTGTAGCTACTGTTTTAGCTGATGAATTACAACACGATGATAATGTCATATTCATTACAGAACAACAATTTGGATTCAGTGATGAAATGCATGTGGAAGGTATAAAAATATTATCGTTATTATGCACTGTAGAAGTATTAATAAATTCATGTGTGGATTGACGTGTAAAATCCATGCTTCCTAATGAGTTTGCGACAGGTTGATAATATGAATATTGAGAACAAGTATGTGACGATGGTTCTGTATTCCGTCGACAATTTGTATTATTATTATTATTATTAAAATGATCATTACCATTTCTTTGTTCATGATATTGATGACGATTAGGGTAATATGATGAACTTGACGGTGGAATGTCTAAATTTAAAATAAACGTATTAAACATGAAACTTAATTTATAAAACTTAAGGTAATATGTTTTATGTTATATCTTAGAGCTAGGGACTTTATTAGGTGTATAGTTATTTTCCCGTTACAAACGATTAAGATTGCATTTTGCAAGAACGTGAACCCATCTCAACACGAAAGTATGGCTACTGATTGAAACATAAACACGATGAAACCCAGGAAGAGAATAGGAGTGCAGAAAAATATTGCTATTCAAGAACTTAACAAAACAAAATTGAAGTAGTACTCCATAAATACAGTAAAAACAAACAAGACCTTGAGAAATATGGGAAAAATTAACAGTGTAAAAGTGATAACAACCAACTAGAAAACGGCAAAGATCGTGAAGAAATGAAGACTAGAAAAAAATGTTATGGTAATAGTTACACTGTGGTGTATTCTATTTATGTCGACAGATATAAATAATATGTAACACCAATTAGAAGGGGAATGAATGGCAGCAGAAGGCAATGAAGGTCGACTTAAAAAAACAACACAGAAACGGAAATAGAAAGGAATTGTGACTGATGCAGAATGTGAAGAACAAATGATGAGAGATCTGCAAATGAAGTATTCTTATATTTTACCAAGAGATTCTGTAGTTTTGTACTAAACAATAAATTGGGCGCCCAGACCTGTGTTCTTATTCACAACAACAGGATAGAAGTTTAAATATAATCACTTGGTATAACCGCTAGTAGTACACATATACATAAAGAACAAATTAACCCAAAAAAGGTACGTGACAATTTTGAAAACCAGGATCTAACGGTAAACGAAGAGTGAATGTATCTGTTTCACTGAAAACGAATGTGAGTCAATGTTACCTAATGTCTACAGCCACTGCTTACGTAAATAGCATCATAATGGTAGTCCGTATCGACCAAAATGATTCAGACTAATAGTTATTGACATCATAAACTGATGCTAAGCCTTGATTTGAGTGCCTTTTACGTCGTGATAACCACTATCAATGGCTGGAAACGTTGAATGGAATAGCTTAAAATCGCTTATAGGGGTTACAGATGTATTCACTTTTCGTCATATGCTAAATCTTAATCTTCAAAATTATTTTGTACCTTTCATTCCTCAATTTCATCCTTTCTATCTGGACTGTATTCTGAAATGTTTAATCCTTCACATTGTAGTTGATATTACTAGTAATTCGTTTTGTTTGGTACTCATCACGTTAATTTCATCATGTTGTGCTAGTGTAGTATGAGAATTTGGCTAACCGAATTCTACACTATACTCTACGTTGAATTATATGCATCCAACAGATATGGATCTATGTAGCAGTCACTTCTAATGTATTCGATTATTATTATTATTATTATTATTATTAAAACTCTGGACGGATTTATTTAAAGTTACTTAGTTTATTTATGTTTTCCAGCATAATACAATCAATCCAATGGGACAATGTGTGTGTATGCGCGCACACTATGAGTTGAGGTTATTCGGAACATTTTCAATACTCAATAAATGTATGTTGAATTTAGTACAGTTTGTTTCCACTTCATTTAAACAATGATGGATGTATATTGGAATGTAAATTTTACTACAAGTGTCTGTAATTATTTGATTTAGTGTAGCAAAGACAAAATGTTGGACGGAAGGCAGAATTAATCAAGACTCTTGTTGTCTGATATCGAGCATTAGTAAGAGTGATTACTAGAAAGCTGTAATAGATAAAGGAGAGCAGAAAAAGAAAAATAATATATTTAAGAGTGTGAAAATTATTTGATCTACCCGCTGTCCTCATACCTCTACGACCAATCAGCAACATAGTTCTAGGTGTCAAAGATTTTTTGATTAGATTTTTATCGCATGATGTATAGTTATTTCCGGTTAGCATAGCAAGATGAACACTGGATTCATAGAAGCAGTTAACTCAGTGGTGTACACCTACGCCATTGTGATCGATTCTGAGCCATGTCATCCAAAGTCTCCAACCACTGATTACGATAGCCACGCGCACCTCAACCGAGTAATCTGTATCTACTATGATGGTTCAGACCAGAAGTTAGTGATTTCAAGCACTGATCCTACGTTGTGGTTTGGCCACCCCTAACTTTATTCCAACCATCCCCTACACTAGTCAGCATTACGCGTCGTCGTAATTAGTGTTTTGGCATACGCAACACGTGGCTCAACCATCTCAGTTGATGAAGATTCACAACCTCATCGACTGATTTATCATTATTCCCTAATACCCTCACTATTACGGATATTTCGCCTTCACCATAGGTGACATAAGTTGACAAAAGCCAAACGAGCTTTTCGAATCCGTGCAAAGTTTTCATCAGACACTAACCTATTAGTACTGGTTACACTTCCAAGATAAATGAAGTTGTCAACGCGGTTCGACTGTTTTACTCCCTAAAACGACCAAACGCAGTTTTATAGTAAAAAGAAAAAGTGTGGCGAGAAAAAAATCATTTCTTTTCTTCAAAGTAAACAATTTTTCAGAAATAATGTAAATAGTTTTTTTTTCTCTCTCTCTCTCTCCTATTTTCTTATCATTATTTTCATCATTGGGATTCATTCAGAACAACTATAAAATCGAACTGAACTACTCTATGAAATGAACAGATGCTATGATGTTAGTAAATAATCTTTTTCTTTTATTGAAAAAAGGAAACGGGGAGTAAGTCAAATGGGAATAGAAACTATTAATCCTCATGTATTCCATTCATCACTATGAGTACATAATGATGACATAATGTCAATTTTTTTATTTCAAAAGATAACTGTGTATAATTAAAATTATTCGTTAAAACATGCATTGAAGTCTCCCCCTCCCTCCCCCTACTGAAAAAACAACATTTTACGAAATGGTCAGTAGATAATCTAAGCGAATTTATATATGGAAGAACGATGCATTGGGTAAACATTAAATATCAATTGAAAAATACCCATTTTAAAATGAAAATCTCGACATGAATGAACAAAAACGTTACGCGAGTATTGAAATGAGATCCCAATTGTTTTTAATGGTTAGGTCCTGGATTCAAATATCGTGATGCGGGATCGTGGATAAGCACTGCTGAGGAATCCCACAGTAGGACCAAACGGCCGTACAATGCTTCCAGGTTTTACATGGTGGTCTAGCTTCAATTGACTCATGATCTAAACTATTAAAATTACTATAATATCCACAAAATCCCTTCTGAGTTTTTAAATAAACAATAAATTCAACTGTTTAATTGCAATTATATGCATGACTGTGAAATATGGCTGTTGAAAGTAGGAATTATGTGCAAACTGATAAGCATTTGGTCACAAATTTTCTCAAAGCATTGCCTGCTTGAAGGAATCGCATTACAGAGTGGTTAAATTAAAAAGTTCCACGTCAGTAAATCAATCAAATTGAAATATGATTTACACCTAAAATCATTTGGTTAACATACAAAATGCTCCAATTATAAAGTTAGTGCACAATAGAGTTAATTTTCACTTCAAAAACCATGAGTTGGACACAAATGTGTTATTTGAGTAAGCATAAAGTTGATGAGTTATTTATCACACTACTATTCTTGAGATAAGAGAGGGTTAGTGGAAATCGATAGAAAACGTTGAAAATAGGTTTCACATTAGTCAGCAACCGAAAGTAATGTGTACTTTTAGTCTTAAGAAAACAGATGGATTCTAGTCGGATTCGGATTCACGACACTCAGTAATACGCTTTTAGGTACTAAAGCTGAACTATTCGGAACATAAATGACCTTGTATTAGACCTTTAGTCCTGATCATGATGAAATTAATAAGATAAGTAACATAAGAATCGAAATAATGAAAGTACGAAAACTACAATTTGAAAAGGAGAAATCATATTAAGGAGTAAAAAGCAGAAAATAATTTTGAAGCTCAAAATTCAACGGGACAGAAAAACGGGATGTATTTGTACTACTACAATTAATTCTGACCTATGTCATCTAACGATTCCAATTAGTGATTGTAATTAATTATGAAGTGGACCCTAATATAGTAGTCTATAACAACTAATACGACTTAGAACAACAATCAACAACTTCATGGACTAATATCATGTATTGATTTCCTCACTCTAAATCATACATTTTCCAGGCTCTTTACAGTGTGTGAATAGTACATATTCATCCCTTGGTATAATCATACAAGTATCAAAAGTCTAGTCGATATATATATCATAATCTGACAGATTATACAACTTACAAATGACAATAAGTAACAAAACATCAATTTACAACAATTCACATGTTTCAAATCAGAACAATCAAACACTTATTCCAGAGTACCATTAGATCATACATGTCTACTTATACAGAAATTTATTCAGATAAATCACATATTAAAAGTAATGAAATAAAGGTAACAGATGTATAAGACCAAATAAGTAGTATAAATTATCGAATTATACTATACTAACAGTACAATTAACTCACTTAATTGTAATGACTGAACTGATGATGATGATGATGTTGTTGTTGTTGTTGATGGTAAAAGACAAATATTTAATGGATTTTGATGTTGTTCAATATGATCAATCAATTGTTTAGGTTCTGAATGTTGTTTTTGTTGTTGTTGTACTTGATGATAAAGATGATGTTGTGAATAACAAACGGTACAATTACCTTTCGATTCATATAATTTATCATGACAATTACTATTATTAAGTTGGTCATGCAATTGTTGATATTGATGATGATGATGTAGTTGTTGATTTTGTTGACTATTCATTTGTTGTTGTTGATAATGTTGATGTTTTGATAAATTTCTTTTCTGTGTTGTTATATTCAATAAACGATCATGATTTAATAATGTATGATTCATTGATGGAATCATAGAAATATCCGATGGTTTTATACTGTTATTATTAACATTGAATGAATCAATATGAGAAAACATTTTTCCTACAAAATTATTATTAGTATTAGTATTATCAGTAACGATTAGATTACCACTATTATTATTATACATTGAAGGAAATAATAATGAATCGGGAAAATTTCCCAAACCTAATCGATTAGCATCGAGACAACATATAGACGATGAAGACTTGTGAGAATTGTCGCATTCAACATTATTATTTACTGGACGATGTTGATGTTCAGCAATAAATAGATTTGAATCAACATTAATACAGTTGGTTATTGTTGTTATGTTTACCGATGACGATGAGATAGTAGTGGTAGTAGGTCCTCCACATTCTGTTGTTAATGTATGCATAGACATATTCATTGGTGCCGGTGTAATTGGTGAATATTGACTGCTAATACCAAGTTGTGTTTGATAATTCGGTTCATTAATTAATTGTAAAGGTTGAGGTATTGGACGGTGAAAATTAGATTTATGAGCTTGTTTTCGTTGTTGTGTTGACCAAGAGGAGGATGACAGTGGTGGTGAAGATGACAGTGATGAAGAATTAAGTATAACTGATGATGAGACATGAGGAGGTTCGTTGTTGTTCAGTTTTAATAATGATGTCTAAAAAGTGAAGACAATAAGCATATCAATGACCATAAACTTCATGATCAATACTTGCTTGTATTTGATTTGTGTTAACAGAACAGGGTCTCAGTGCATACCTCGACCAAATCGGAACAATCTTATTAGTCCATCTTAAACCATAAAGCGTTATGGAACGAATCATGTAGATGCTAAGAGGTTCTCATGTAAATTCTGCATATATTCTAATATTCCTAATAATATATTTTTTATTTGGAATATTGCAGTATACACAGTTAGTTCCCAATGCCTATTATAATTCGAGAAAAGTCATATGAAGTATCGTGCTTAGGAAATTCTACACAGTAAAAAGAGAAGTTGACATCATATCAGAACAATACAACCGTGTAACATTTTCATGACTGAATAATAGTATTATATTGACTAGCAACATTCATTGCCGGTTTACGATTTCATTCACAGGAAGTCTAGACGATTCTTGACACGGTTTACGTTAACTTAACGGGTCAGAAGTACATTGTATCTATTACGATTATTGAACCACTGCTAGAACGTTGTTTAAATATATACAAAGTACACTTAAAAATTCATCGCGATTCATTTCTAAATTTATTTGGACATATAAATATTGGTACAGGAGTGCACCGAATACATATGCGCCACACTTTTTCACTCGATTTCTGTGAGCGTTGAGATACTGCCCAGGTGCCCAAGGCAGTGGAGCAACGTCAGCAGATGCAGTTTCATGGTACCCGGTGATCAACAATTGGTTAATACGCCATTTGTTCCCTTAGTATCCTGGAGCCCATGTGCACCATTGGTTTTGGATCAGGGTTTTCTAACTTCTCTAGATGGAGTTTCCACCAACTTGGTTAAAGCGCCGGATATTCGCTTTTCGTTCTCTCAATTTCGCAAACAACAATCCCGCCACGAGAATGTAATGAGTAGGTCTTCCCTTGCAGTGGTTGTATGAACGTGCCCATGTGAGAGGGTTTCGAGAGGCAAAGTTGACTCTCCCTACCCTCGACATTACTAGGGCATTTGGGGAAGATTTTCATCTTGGAATTTTATAACTAAATAGTTAAAAATGATCAGAAATATCAATTAAGAAAGAATTTTAAGGCATCAATTCATAAATAAAAAATGACAATAGATAAAATAGAGAATTTCAACTTACTAAATGAATATTTGGTGGCATAATATTACTATCATTATTAATATTAGTAGTATGTATCATATGTTTTTCATCAAAAAAAGCAGCAGTACTTGTAGTGTTCTTTAATTGAAAATTTGCTAACACATTTAAATTATTATTATCATTATTCGATGATTGGACATGTTCGATAGATGGCCATTTCTGGTCAAATATATGCATATCTATTGGACACTGTACATTAGTATCATTATTACTACTTGCATGGTTTGAAATAGGATGCCACCAATCATCATTATTGATTAAACCCAATAATTCAGATCTCTGTGATGAAGAATTGAGAAATTTAATACTACAAGTAGTAGTCATTGCATTAGATAAACAATTAATTGATGATGGTAAACATGTATGTTTTATTGATGGCGTTGTACCCTGGTCTGTTATTAACATTGATGCTTCAGACAGAAACGATGTGCTCATTGTCAGAGGAAACTCTTCATTTCGTGATAATAATGAACAACTGCTATTCGATATGCTTGTTGATACTGGTGTGGTAGTTTTTTCCAATGAGGTTGAAGAAAATGCTGAACCGAATTTTAACATAGATAATTCATCAACTGGTACATGACGACGATTTTTAATACTGTCATTATCAGTAATAGTATTATTAGTAATATGAGTATCTTTTTTAATAATATCAACAATATGATCAAATTCTGACGAATTTATGCGAAACAGTTGTTGTTGTCCTGATGTATGATCATCATGTTGTGATAACCATAAGCTATCATAAATAGATGTTGAAGATCCTGATGTTGACAGAGGCTGATGAGGCTGACAATGATGACAACTAACCACAGTATTTGATAAAGCCTCATTTTGATGATCAAATGTTAACTGTGACTTTTGCTGTTGACTTAACATATTAGGGCTATTACAACAATGATCAATTAATGAAGTGTTATAGGACGATTCTAATATTTGTTTGTTAAGTGGATATGACCAAGTATTATTATCATTATTAATATTACTATTCATCGGATGATGACGATGATCATGACTATTAGACAACTGCATTTTCAAATCTGGAGTATTCGATGATGTATTAACCAAGTCAAATAGAGCGGAACTAGGTGAATTGACATTTTTAATGGAATTATTCGATGTTACTGTTGTATTAGTAGCTCTTGTTGTCGACAGATCGGTCGAAGTGGAAGGATTTGAAGAAGCAGCTGTAGTCATCACAAATGTAGTAGGCCTAGTATTTGTTCCAACAATACTTGATAAAACAGAGTCGTAACTATTTTGTGATGCCTATATTTATCAATAAATTAATAAACAAGATCGATATTATTAGTGTAAGGAGGATTTATAAAGATGGTTGAATTTCACTTTGCATTACGAACTGACCTTGGTTAGACAGCGATTGGAAATCATAAAGAAATGAACAGAAGTCCTGTAGTAGTGTAGCATCTCCTAGAAGTGTGCGATCACGACTTTTATGAGACCCGGATGTCATCAGTCCGATCAGTAGTAGCTCTCTGTGTGAATATTGTTGAAGGGTTCCATACTAGGACGAAACTAACTGAACTCGGTTAGCGACGTACATGATATAAAAATATTAGCAAACAGCTGTCAAATATTTTTTAAAAATCTACAGACCACCAGGTGTAATGTAAGAGGAAAAACTCAATAATGTTTAATCCGAACGAAATATTGAAAGAAGGAAGTTTAAATTTCTCGAATATAAATTTTCTTCAGAAGACAGAAAAATTAGAAAAAGATTGGCCTCAAGCAATTGTACGTTGGACATTCTGTTCAATATTGGTTACTGAAACGAAAGCTACAAATAGTTTCAATAATTAAGGTGAAACTCGGACATATTTGTTAGTAAACTCCCACCATAAACTGATTTCCATTTATGGTGAAACACATATTCGTCAAGAACGAACCTCCAAAAAAATAACAATTATATGCTCACTGGTAACTATTATGACGACAGATTTGTGAAGATCAAGCAGGAAATCGTCAATATAAAGTTCATCATTTCGAGAGTGAGATAGTATATCATAAATGTTAACACATTTACTAAATACAGATTCGTGTACATAACTTCGACTCATCTGAAATTTGAGGCCCCACATATGACTAGGTGAAATTCTACTGGGCCACTGCGCTTTCTACAAAACTTCAGGAATTACCTCAAGAAATTAGTCTCCGGTGCGGATATATTAACTACTAATGTAAGAAGTATGCGAAGATTGTCTAGTACTTCGTGGTTATAGAGGTCAACTCGCGATGTAGACTATGGTGATGTATGGTGCGATGTTCCAGACAGATTGGTTGGTAAGGCTTTTTTTTGAGAGAGCATATGTAAGTCCTTCTGGAACGAATTCTGAGTTTTCAAGACCCACAAACTCACCGCGTGGATGTGGTTTCGTGGGGTAACTGCGGTCCAGCAGATCTTTGCGTGTATTTCGGTATCGTAGGAAGAGCAAGTGAAGGATATTTGGAGATTTCAATTACCCTGGATAGATATAGTCTACATGCATACTAAGTAACGCACGGACTTTCATCCAAGTATCCTTTGATATACATACAAGTATACCTACCCTGTGAGCAAATATATGTTACAGGCACACAGGTTTTATCCCACTCATCCTATAGCAAACATATAGGTATATTCACCCACTTCGGAGGGTAGATGTTCACCACTCCCTTAGAATCGTATGTGCCACACAGACTCTCTTACACATTACACACATACCATTCAGCCCATGTTTACCGCTGTTAAAAACTTTTTCTTACGGTCACGACCCAGCTATTCCTATTGCTTAGTATTCTCGGACACCAATTCACTCGATAAGTCCCCAAATCAGAATACGGTTGGACAGGAAAGAGATTATATTCCAAATAACAAGGTTAGATGGAAGTAAGAAGCACAATAGGGAAAACGTTAGTAATATTTATAGTTTTTACATGAGAAGATTCTAGAGTATTCTCCAAATATCGACTAGTGCTGATTGGATAAGAATTAGCTAACCAGCGTGCACCAAAGTAATCGTGCATTGAGCATGCTTCAATCCCGTCTATGTCCCGCTAACAACCGCCCAAGTACTTCCTGGCACACATATAAGCATAATCATTCCCACAGAAAAGGTATTTGGTGGCCTCTCCTTAGTAATTGCTACCATATGTTCTGATTATGTATTAGACCTGATAGATTAAGCCATTGATTTTACTAGACATGGGGTCGACAAGATTTCAGCTAACGTTTCCTTTGCACACCGTTTGCATATACCTACATACTTGGACTACGAAGGCCCGAGGACTTCTGCATTTCTTATACATGAGCAGACATATCAGGTGGCCACGTGTGATTAAGAGAGCCTCGAGCAGAACCCGAGTTGATCAAGGATACAACAGAGTGGGTGATCAGTTCGATCTCCGTTGACCGCCTAAGTTGGCTAGCAAGGTTGCCCCTATCATTCAGCAGCGCCGCGAGGAGGCCTTAGGTCAGATTTTGCTGTTAGCTCTAAACTATACAATCTTTCATTTACTATTAATGCTGCCACAACATTAGATTTTATATCGCTACCACTGATCAGTTAACCATCAAATTAATTAGTACCAACAAAAATATACTTACTGTAAATCCCTTTGGATGAGATTTTAAACTGAACGACTTCAAAGAGTCTATATCACTAGATGTTGAATAGCCTTTTTTCTTGGAATCTGAAACATTGTTATTTTTCTTGATATGACCAGAGTTTGTTTGAAATAAATTAAAATGTATTGCTTTATTACTTTCTTGATTATCATTACTACTGCTACCAATGGTAGTAGTAGCAGTATAGGTTTGATTTGATTGTGATGTCGTTGTTACTGTTGTCGTTGTCGTGGTGGTGGAGGTGTTATTCCCTCCAATCAAACCAGCCGGTCCATAACCACCATGTAATCGCATATGACCATTTAGAGCAGATTGATTTTTAAAACGTTTTGCACAGATAGCACATGCTACACGTTTTGGTTCTTCTAATGGATGTGCCATAAGTAAAGCAACTTTGGCAGCATTTGCTACTTCAATTGGATTCAAGGAAAAATTATTAATTGTTACAGTATTTGTATGATGATTAATGCTGGCATCATTAGTAAATAATGTTTTATTAAAAATTGTATTTGTTATGGTTGATGTCAGTGTTCCAGTTGTTGTTGATATTGTTGTTGTTGTTGTGGTGGTGTCCGATAACTCATCAGTGATTACATTTATTGCATTCTCACTTTCCATATTGATATCCATCATATTATCATTATTATTATTTGGAGAGATTGGTTTAGAGGAAGGATTCGGTGAACGACAGACAAATCGTGATGGCGGCGATGATGATAACGAACGGCTGGGACGTAGAGATTTTTCGCTAGCATTTTGACTAGTCGATGATATTGACTGTTTTGATGACTTGGCACCATCTATTCAATATGAAAACACATACAAATAAACACATGAATGAATATAGGAAAATTGAAAAAAAAAACAACTGTGAATAATTTTAACAACACAATTAGTTGCATAGTTCAGTGCTTGTTTGTAATTATTTTTTCGTAGGAAAGGCAGTTGTGACTGACTAATGATTCAAATATTAAACATTAAAGAGTATAATTTCACTTTATAATGGATAGATAATTTTCCCAATCAGGTTTAATACTTAAATCGTGTATGATCAATATTTGCTGATAGATGTGCATCCTGAATGGCATGCCTTGATGTAGCCAAGGTTTAGAGCATATGAATTGCGAATAATAGTGAGATCCATGACAGGTATTTTGTACTATTTCAAACTCCTCTAATTCTTGAGAAACAAAATAAATTTAAAATTTGAACTATTCTCATATTGTAAATTTAGAACAACATAAATATAAGCGAACAATATTGTTTTCGATTAGATCCTCATCAGGCTTTAGAAATAAAATAAACCAACTCGATACAGATGTACAGTTTGAAAATCGATTTAAACAAACAACAGATTTGATGCCTACTTCTCCCGATGAACTTACTAGGTTTAAGACTACGTTGCTGGACGTCTGCCAACAATACACAAATAGTAAAAGTACAGTGAAAACTCCACTAACCAAACAGCAACGAAATGCTTTACATATGCTTATAAAAGACAACACTCTAATCATAAGCAAGCCAAACAAAGAAGGAGGGCTAGTTCTTATGAACAAAGCCGATTACATTAATAAAATGAACTCGATTTTGAATGATCCGACAAAATTTCAGAAACTCAACGACGTGAAGGACTTAAATATGAAGGCAGAAAAATTGCTGACTAACTCACTAAATGAATTTTTAAAAAATAAAGGTATACTTACTCCTGACATACACGACTCACTCAAACCCACTGGATCGAACACACCGCGACTATATGGTTTACCTAAAGCTCACAAGACAGGTCTTCCTCTTCGCCCAGTTTTAGATATGTATAATTCACCATATCATAAAACTCCAAGGTGGCTAGTTCGAATCCCAAATCCCTTACACAAACTAGTCGTCAACAGAAGCATGAAAGACGTCTTCGATTTTATTTCTAAAGTGGAACATATGAACGTAAATGGGAAACGCATGATATTTTTAGATGTTGCTTCCCTGTTCACCAATGTACCGTTAACGGAGACTATTGATTTTGTGTGCCAACAACTACAGGAAAAACAAATCAATATTAGAATTCCTGAGGTTAGTCTTAAAGAATTACTTTTGAAATGAATGTCCATTTTGTCTTTAATAACACATATTATAGACAAATTGATGGTATAGCGATGGGTTCGCCTCCAGGTCCCATCCTTGAGGATTTTTTTGGTGAAACTAGAAAACAGACCTCTCAAAGAGGTTATCAATAAGCTTGGTTTCTACTGTCGTTACGTTGATGACACTTTCATCATTGCTGACCAGAACATTAAAAAAGAACAACTACTAGAACTATTCAATAACAAACATCCTGCAATTAAATTTACATATGAAGAGGAAATAGATAATAAACTACATTCCCCTGATGTTTTGTTAAGTAGAAAAGAAAATGGTTCTATCAACAGAGGTGTGTATAGAAAAAGTTCTTCTTCAAGCCAATACACACATTTTTTTTAATCTTTGTGCCTCTTCATTATAAGAGAAACTTAGTCAAATGTCTGGCAAATAGAGCTATTAAGATATGCTCAGTTGACACAATTGATAAGGAATTAGAGCACATTCATAATATGTTGATTAAATTGGGATATCCATGGGGTTTCCTGAAGAAACACTTGCGTGTAACAAGAAGGAAAATAGTGACACTAACGGCTAATAAGAAACCGCTTTTCTTGAAAGTGCAGTTCAATGGTGATGTATCTCGTGATGTATTACGAGATAGACTGACTAGAGCAGTAAAGAGAACGTTTAATGCTGTCGACCTCTGTCTATCGTATTCGACCCGATCAATGGTGATTCCTCAACTGAAGGATAAGTTACCTGGTTATGCCACTTCTGTGTGTATCTACGAATTCAGCTGCTCCTGTGGAGAAAGTTATATTAGGGCGCACTACCAGGCAACTGAACCAAAGAGTTAGTGAACACCTCCCTTCGTGGTTAGGAAAAGGTTACATCAAAACAATACGCAGCTCGGTTCTATCACACTTGGTCGATAGCGGTCATGTAGTGGACAGAAACAAGTCATTTAAAGTTATTTATCGTATTCCCACTAGTTTTCCTTATGGTGTTCGATCTTATCTCTTACACATAGCAGAAGCTATAGGAATCCGAGCCAACAAGCCAAGTCTTTGTGTTCAGAAGAAAATTGTAACACCCTTATCTCTCCTTTGGCCTTAATAAATGAATTTATTTATCATTTTTTTCAAACTTTCTCTTGGTTTATTATTTTTCTTCACCCCCTCCTACCACTTTATTTTTTCTCAACTATACGTTTCATGGTTCAATTATCTGAACACTTCTTATTACGTCATCTTATAATTTTATCAAAGTTATTTCACTGTCTATATTTTTCTAATTATTGACCTATTTCTGATTATGTAACATTGATTTGAGCCTTTATTATTCTTATCACTTGTTATTACACTGGCAATTTGTACTTTTCACTTTTCACTTATTATGTAATCGTTTTCATTGTTATCATTGACTTATAAACTACCTTGATTGGTTTATTAATTTCGTATATGCATATAAATATTACTGTATATTAGAAGTAAAGCCTGATGAAGATCTAATAGAAAAGAATAAATTTAGTCTCAAAAACTATTATAAACCATCAGTACATGAGACAAGTAGACACTGTATGTACTGTACGGCAGTTCGTTCTGTTGTATTTTACGGCTGCGAAACGTGGCCATTAAGAGTTGAAGATACTCGTAAGCTACTAGTAACTGACCACAGATGCCTTAGGAATATTGTTGGGATCTCCGGATAAATAATAGTGAGGTTAGACACAAGGTATTAGGGAATGATGATAAATTAGTTGATGAGGTTGTAAATCTTCATCGACTAAGATGGTTGGGCCACGTGTTACGTATACCTGAACACCGATTACCACGACGCGCAATGATCACTAGTATTGGAGACGGCTGGAAGAAAGTTAAGGGCGATCAAACCACAACATGTAGTCAGTCCTTGAAGTCACTAAATTCTAGTCTTAGCCATGTTAGTAGATGCAGACTATTTGGTTGGAGTCCGTGTGACTATCGTAACCAATGGTTGTAGACTGTGTGTGACATGGCTCAGAATCGATCACAATGGCGTAGGTGTATACACTCTTTGTCCTCCCTTAAATTGTGAGGTTAAATTCACTTTATAGCTTCCTGCCAACTAATTCTTTCTCCCTGTACCATATCCTTATATTCAATCTTTCTTTTGTTTATTATCACCACTGAATTAACTAATTCTATGAATTTGGTGTTTATGTTGTTGTGCTAATAAGCTATGACAACTTCTACCGATGCATATATGTGTTTGGTCATACGTCATAACTGACTGACTGAGACATTGTCTTAAGTCGAACTAAGAAGCTTTTCGAATTCGATCAACTTTCAATGTTAAAAGATGAACATTACATTCTATTTGATGGTATTCGTTTCACTCTTAACATATACTAGTAATTTGTTTGCATTACAAAACGTGAAAATATTTTGATTTCCTTCTAGATTGAGGCATTAGTTAAAACAATATGAAATAATTATCATTGAATAGCTTCTAATTTGAAATGATTATGTTGGTTGATATGATGAAAACTTTACGATTAAACATAAAATCATATTGATTTATAATATAAAATTGATTTGATCGGTGCTGGATGATAAAATTATACAATGTCTACAGAAGACTATAGTATTATTAAGTGAAACAGGAAAACATGCAAAGAGCGGTGGTGGGGTAGTGGAAACTTAATTTCTTACTGCTTCATTAGATGAAATCAATGTTTTTTTGTCTGTGATGATCGTATCAACAATGTTAGTTCAACTATTTTACTGAATAAGCTTTAATCAATAAGTTAATGATAGTCCTCCCGTTCCAGATAAAATGAATTGGTGAAGCCTAGTAGGCTTTTATGGAGAAGTGGCTATATCGAAGTACGGCACAGCTACCGAGGTGGGATAGCTATTTTTGCAGTTAAAGCTGTGCTATTTTTCTTTATAGAACTAGTAACGGTTTATGGTTATCGGTCGAGTAGTAGATTAGTCTGATCTCTACCACCCAGTTTACCGCTCACGTTAATTTATGGGACAAGTCCCACTATCCAGTAGGCAAGACGAGAACATGTGAGTTGGATTTTACATATAGGTACCTTCATGTAAAAAAAAACGTTTCTTTAAAAAAACACCTCAATTTAATTTAAATATTGTACATTAAAATGTGTATATTCCCTACCGTCTTGCTAATTTTAGTAGTGTTTTTGTTTTAGAAAAAAAGTATAATTTTATTCCGATTAGATCACCATTTAACTCTAATTTATAAATTCTTATTTGTTTATTTATTTCTATTCATATTGTTTAAATTAAACTGTTTGACAGTATAAAGTTGTGGATATTATTATATTTCCGATCGAGGTCATGAATAGATTGATGTCAGACCACCATTGAAAACCTGAAAACACTAGACGGCCGTTTCATTCTATTGTGGGATTCCTCAGTGGCGGTGAGCATCCACGATTCCCCCTGCATGATTCAAACCCAGGGCTTTCAGTCTTGCGCGCGAACGCCTAACAGTTGGATGCCAGCTCGACGGTCTAGAGGTTAAGCGTTCGCTCGTATACATATCATATACATATACAAATCAAGTGACTTGTGTGGCGAATATGTATTCGGTGCCCCTTTGTGTCCATATTTATATGTTCAAATGAATAGAAAAGATAAATTTTCATCAACTGCCAGCAGTGGATAGTCCACACTGCATGAACTCCATTAATCACGGATTCTCACAAGAAGAATTGGGCAAGATCGTATACATTTAATTGCTCATAAATTGCTGTAGTCGTGTAGTTTATGGTCATTAATCACATACATTTTCTAGTTTGAGATAGAGAGACTAGTTAGAAGTACTTATTAGTTCAATAACGAAGGGATAGACGAATAAATAAAAATCGAGTACACAGTTTTCAAACAATTTTTGAATGAAATTAAATGTGAATGAGTTCTATTTCAAGTTATATAAAAAAAACCCGGTGGAAAAAATACCACTACTTTGTTTTGTTGTCAGTTGCTTATTTCTTTGTATGTACAGTTGATGAACCAATGAGTTTCTATTTCAACAAACTTCTCTCATACTAAATTCTAGAACAAATCACTTTGTCAGAGAATAACTGAATTCTATCAGCAATTCAATTCCTAGGGATCTCCGAAGGAGGTGGTAACACAGCCTTTATACTTATGGTAACACTCAAGATCAGTTGATTGACTGATAAGTAAGATACCCTCTTGCCATATCGAACAAACACATAAACAGCAATGTAGAGCAAATAGTACATACATGAATAAAAGTCAAATCACAATAGTGACCACTAGTAATACCATGAAGCGTAAACACACAAACACTTATGGAAGTTATTAAAACTATGCCCCCTAAATATAATAAATAGATAACAAATATGTACATATATCCACAACTATGTAATCATATATACATATAAACCGCAAGGTATAGCGGGTAAATAATATTCATAGTATATAATTAACAATAAGAACATACAATAGTAAATAATTTTCAATCCATGAAGTGTGATAAATACTCAATTGTCTCAAGTGTATACAACGCTTTATGTCTTAATGAACGCTATGCATACATAAACCTGTATACACAAAGGCAGAATGAGAGAGAGAGAGAGAGAGAGAGAGAGAGAGAGAGAGAGAGAGAGATTTGTATACAAAACATTTCAAGGGACCAGTTAACACACATATTAAATGAAAATGATATAGATTCATACTAGTTACAATTGAAATTATGAAAAGCCTATTTATTTTGTGAATATTTCAAAATAAATTATTACCTTAATGATGATTAATTAGTTTCAGATAGAATTTGAGGTTGTATCTGTGTGTCTCTTGAAAAACAAGTCCGTCAGTTACTTACTTAGTTACGCCTGTTACTCCTAGTGGAGGAGCATAGGCCGCCTACCAGCACTCTCCACCCAACCCTGTCCTGGACATTAGTTAGTGAATTCAAGGACTGACACAATGTTATCGTTTGTCCACCTCTAACTTTCTACCAACCGTCCTCAACACTAGTTAGCATTGCGCTGTATTCAGGCATACGTAACACGTGGCCCAACCATCTCAGTCGATGATGATTCACAACCTCATCAACTGATTCTTTAAGTTGGATGATCTATTTCTGAAGTTGCATTCAATATAAGATGGATATTTATTAATATTGGTTAGGACGAAAATTAAAGCTTTCACTAAACAACACAATACTACAAAGAGCAACTGTCATATCAGCTACAAATTAAAGTTTCAATGAATTAGCTCTTTGAATTAATATCTAACCAAGCAACGGGAATACTATTCTTCAATCTAGATTTCACTTACAAAATTTATGTCTCATATCTACAGAGTTGAGCAAAAAACATTTAATAATTGAGTTTATGAGTCAATTGAAGCTTGATCACCATCAAAAACCTGAAAGCACTGGACAGCTGTTTCGTCCTAGCATGTGACTTATCAGTAGTGCGCATCCACAATCCCGCCTCGTGAGATTTGAATACAGTTTCACGCGCGAGCGCTTAACCACTAGACCACTGAGCCGGCCAGCATTCGACGGTGTTAATGTCTAATTTCAACCAATTCACAAAATTGAGCTACACATCCACCATGGTCATCAGTGAGTTACTATCTCACAACAGAACCGGTTGAACTCCATTGGTCACGTCTTCTCAATAAAACTCCACGAAATACCTCTTGGACACCGTAACACATTGTTTAGTATACCAAACACAAACACTGTATCATCGATGATCATATGAAGTTACATACAATTCCATTCATTAAATTTAAAGCCTAGATAAGTATATTGTAATTTTAGATTGAATTCAAGGTATCATATATGAAGTGACCATAGAACTGAAGTTTCCAGTCACAGAAATAAGTAACTAATACTAACTAATATTATGGTTTTGTTTTATTAATTATTAATCTCAATTTTCGATTATAATGCAAGAGAAAAAATGAATAAACAAATAAAAAGAGTCATAAACAAATTCAACAGAGTTCAAATAAACAAAATTGACAAAATAATGTCTGGGTCTGTTTTGTTGTTGTTGCTGTTAAAGGAAACTAATTAAATCAATATGAAACAACTTTTTAAAAAAATAATTCTAATGTTAGATGGTTGAAGATAGACGACAATAGGATCAGTTATGATTCGAATATATTCATGGAATCATTTCAGACTGAGTTTGGTTCGAATTCCACAGGAAGATTTAGTTCTCTAAAGGTTGTATGCATGATTTGCTGATGAATTCTTAAACGTTTCCTGCTATCTCAAACCAGTTAACATCAAAATATAATGTACAAAGAGTCGAGTTTTGTTAGACTAGCGAACATATTGCAACTTGATCAATGGAATCCGATCAGTGATAAATGACTCAGTCAATCAATCAGTAACAACATAGAACTTCGTATGTACGTACATCAGTTCGAGTTACCAGCTAGTCTACACCTACCACCATGGCTCAGTCCACTTGTCAGTGACTTCATGAATTTGTGCTATGTTTTGGTCTGGCCGCCCCTAGTTTTCTTCCAACCTACCCCTATACGTTTGAGCATCGCACGTCAGGGCAGTCGGTGCTGAATAACTAGACAATTGTGATATCCGTCACTACTCTGTGATTAGTTAATTAAACAAATAATTCAATTTATCAAAACAGGAATTATACAGCAATGTATTTCTATGATGAACGCGATAACAGCTGAAAAAACTGAAAAGTAAGCGAGTACTGAACTACTCATATCAAAACATAGGTTGAGTAATATTTAACATCATATGCACGTATTTCTTACAATGTAATCTGAATTTCTAGATTAACTTCCACAGAATTTTCAACGTTAACCATCTAAGGCTGAGGTAGGTAGCGGTTGTGAATACTTAACGGATGATCTAGCCACTCCACCTAATGAAGACTCACCAATTTACAAATAGATTTTCAATATTTAAATAATGTCGTGAGTTTAAACTTAGCATTGCATATTTGATAGTTTGATGATATCCGCAAAAGTCCTAGTAGAGCAGAGAGTGAGGATATAGTGAACAAAAACTCGGGTGAGGAAGACCAATTTACGTGCAATGCAGAATCGTAAAATATGAAATTCATACAATAAATCCATCATTTGCAAATCCTCTTTGCGTTGTCATTTATATACTCAATTATTCCTTCAATTCTGTTGATATTTCGATTGCTCTCCGATTTCCTTTCTGTTCCCTTCCGATCGCAGACATCCCAATATCGGGGAATAAGTCTACTTCCGACTACGTCTAAACTATTGACTTTCGTCATACTTCGTAGATTGTTCAAAACCCGAGAAAGATTGACTCATGAGGAGCAGACTAGTTTTCATTCTGGTCGAAGATATATTGATCAGATCTTCACACTCCAACAAATTTTAGAACACCATCATACTTATCACCGGCCAACAATTGTAGTGTTTCTTGATATCAGGGCTGCCTTCCATTCGTTGGAGAGAGCTGTTATCCGGAGTTGTATATTGAAGAAGGGTGTACCTGAAAAGTTTGCTAAAATCTTGAAAGCCCTATATACAAACAACTCAGGTAGAGTGAGGGCATACAACCATATCACTCTGTTGTTCCAATCAAGCAGTGGGGTTAAACAGCGTTGCCCAATCTCACCATTCCTCTTCAACTTTGCTATCGACGACGTTCTGCAAACAGCTCTGATGGATCTGGGTAATGGTGATAGGAATCTGTTGCCTGGAGAAAGGCTTTTCAACCTTGAATATGTGGATGATATTGCCTTACTATGCGATGATACCCAAACCATGCACTCCGCACTTAATCAGTTGGTAATTAGTGTCTGTCGGTATGGCATGTGCATTGCACCTTTGAAGTACAAAGTACTTTCACAAGGTTGGCAGGACCGTGATTCAGCGCTCACCCTGGGTAGTGAGCAGATAGGAGTAGTCGAGAATTTCGTGTATCTGAGCAGCTACATAATTGCTAGTGATGGCGTGAGAAATGACATCAATTCACGTATAATGAAAGCCAGAGCAGCTTATACCAATCTGGGCCATCTTCGGCACTTTCGTGTTGTTAGTCTGGTTGTAAAAGGTTGGATCTACAACGCGTCAGTGAGAGCAATTTTCCTCTGTGTTTGTGAAACCTAGCCTTTCCAAGTTGAGGATGCTTGACGACTCTCTGTGTTCGATCATCGCTGTTTCAGACCGATTGATGACATCCAGCGTCAACACCATGTTAGTAATGTAGAGGTTCGGCAAGATGTGTTCAGTCACAGCGACGATAATTCAGTTGATATATCGTCTTGAAACACTGAGTTCAGTGGCTTAGACATGACATCTCAGAGAATTCTTCCTGGTCGGATTTACCCCAACTGAACTGCTACTCCCATTATTATTATTATTATTATTATTATTATTATTATTATTATTATTACCTCACTCTAATATACTAATTTCCATTAATCTTTGTTCACCTTCCTTTCTCTCTTCATAACTTCATTTTCATCGTGTGGTATATATATATATATATATATATATATATATATATATATATATATATATATATATATATGGTGACCCGTCATACCAATGTTTAAATTTTCAAATAAATAACTTGGAAAAAAATACGCAAGGACCGCTCCGAAGGCATCTATGTTCAATTAGTAATAGCCTAAGAATTTCCTATTTTTAACGATCAGAACTAATTGATGCATAGAGCACTCGAGTTTTAAGTTGTAAATGGACAATTTACCTGGGCCACATATGATGCAAAGTGAGAAAAACTAACCGAACCTTCTTGATCAAGGTGATCAGAAGACGCGTTTTGTCAGCATCTTCACCAAAAAAACTGTCTTCCGGGTATTTAAAGTAAATAATTGAGTCTCTGAGTAAATTTTGCCCAATTGAATTCAACCCATAATTAGACCTTAGCTTGAAATAGAATAGATATCTAATCAAAAAGCCTAGAACAGAATCATTGTTTGATAATCACATAGCTATCTATTCATTTTTCTTTTGTTTCTAATACTTACGAACATGTATATATTATGATGAGTGAAGAAAACTCTTTATCATCGTAAGAAATTAGGATAATTGGAAGTTTTTTCCCTGGTATACGACAATTCTATATTATTCACCCTCTACTTTTTTTTAAAATACAAACTTTTTGCATTAGATGTGGAATGTATGTCTGGTTAACATAGTAACAACAAGTAAGAGACAAGTTGTGACAGTACATACAACAAAAAGGAGTATCGACAATTATAAGGCTTATATAGAAAACGTATGTATTCATTCAATAAGTTACAAATAGAAATCATATAATCCAAAGTACGTTGTATTTGTGTTAATTTGTATTTCAGGGATTGATAACTTATTGAAGATCATGTGACCATAACTAATGACAATAAAAGTGGAGAACGTTATCGGCAACATTTTCAATGTTCAATAGACGTGTTCATCTTAGCGCTTTAGGCTATATCTTCATTTGTTAATCGATTGAGTGTTGTGTATATTAAAGTACAATTAGTACTAGAAAATTAACTTTAAGTCCTAACTTTCCTCTATTTGTGTTTTTAACCTAGGATAATGTTTACTTACGCCTGTTACTCTAAATGAAACATAGGCCGCTGACCAGCATCCTTCAGACCGCTCTGTCCTGGGCCTTCCTTCCTAGTTTTAAACTGGGATAATGGTTTAGGCTAAATTGAAATATTTAGAACAGGCAGCTAGGAAAAATATCAGATGCTTGAAATGAAGACTCAAACAAAAATTACATTCTAATATACAACAATCACGTATTGAATCAATAGAATAATGATTGAAAGTGTTGAATTATCAAGTTCATTAAATATTGAAATCATTTAGCACTATTATACAGAGCTCAATAAACAAAGACCACTTATTAAATCCATCTACATATTTCAATATTTCATTTACAATAGTGCATTTACTTCATGTAAACAAAGGAAGAAGGAGTGAATGTACACAAAAGTACACAATTTAAATTCTAAAGATTATTCTTCAATAAAGTTTCTAATAACGATTTCGTTTTGGAAAGATAAGAGAAGTATCAGTACGATAAAACATCATGAAGACTTCAAGAGTATTAAATAACTTGTTTACTGAGCAATTACCTTAACAATTATGTACACATCTATATGAGATTAAATTTACATTAACACAAACTAACACTATTACTGCTAACACTACCTAGTTTGATATAAAAGCAGGGGGAAAAAGCAATCACACATGAATAAATACAGATAGGGACAGTTTATTTATTTATTTCAATACATAAATATTGGTACTAAGAGGCACCGAATAAATATGAGCCACACAAGTCACTTGGTTTGTGTGGGCTATGATACTGCCTGGGTGCGCGGACCGAAGCAGGCGGTTTACTTACGAGGCTATACCCGGAGCCTTCGACCTAAAGGTCTGATCCATAAGACAGTGGAGCAACGTCAGGAGATGCAGTGTCATGATACACCATTTGTTTCCTCAGGATAGTGGAGCCCATGTGTACCATTGATTTGGAATCAGAGTTTTCCAACTCCCCTAAGTGAACTGTTCGTGTCCATCAGCCCGGTTAAGGCACCGGACATTCGCTTTTCACCATCTCAATTTCGAAGACAATACTAATGCCACGAGAATGCAGTGAGTAGGACTTCCCTGGCAGTGGCTGTATGCACGTGGCCATATGAGAACATTTCGACAGTGAGAGCTGACTTTCCCACTCCCTGCCGTACCAGGGCATTCGGGAGCAATTAATCTGTTTCGTTGTGCTTTATGATTTTTCGAAAGTGTGCATACATAACCTAACACACAAGGACCGTAATCCAGAATCTTTTAGTCTTACACAGAGAGAGAGTTCATGAACTTGGCATTACAATGTTAACTTATTAGTGAATCAAATTCATACGTGTTTGCATATTAATAAAACAGATTGATAAGTTAACTAAACAATTTCATTTGACATTTTACGCTTTCATGTCACTACAACTATACAAATAAGTGATTATTTAAAAAATGACTAAAGAAAAACAAAACTAGCCTATTAATTGTATAATTAGACGATAACCATAACGCTACAATGAACTGAATTAGACAATTATTGTAAACCTACAAACATTGGATATTTGTTTTATTATACTTTGGAATTCCTTAGAACTTTCTATTCATATCACTTCCAGGGATCAAACTCAGAACCATCATTCCTTACGTCAAGCATTTATCTTTCGGACAATTGATTTAGCATTCGATGGTATCTAACATCGATCAGTTTATGAGAGTTCCCAACTACTATACATTATCATTGATGAAGTTTGTTTTACCTTCAATTTAATTGAAATATTATGGTCACGGTTTCATGCTAAACTCCGGGGATTTCTTTTCGGATTTAAACACTAAAAAACAAACGATGGATTCTTTTTATGAAGTGATTTGCCTTGACAATTTCATTTTCCTATTTTAATGAGGTGGAGCAACTTTAATTGATGTCCATGTGTCAAACTCCACTTTGCATATAACTGACTAATGAAGGGTTGTTAAATTTTGTAGTTACAATTATCAACCAACGGTTGAAAACTCAGAAGATTAAATTTTAAGCACCGGTGTACACCGTTGAAAAGATCCATTCATGGATTAAACGGATATCCGGTGTATTGTAGTTTCCAATGGTTGTCTAACTAAGATCAATGTAAAACTAAAAAAATCCAACAATCTCCACAATCCTCTATTTTAATAATTTCTATAATTATCTAACCGTATCATATTTGAAAACCAAATACTATGGAACATTGGTTTATTATCAGACGATGTCTTATCACTAAGCTCTCTATATCATCTAGATACGAATCAACAATAACATGATAATTTCATATACTGATTAAGTACAGATTTATGAAATCGGCTTTGAGCTACACTATTCTTCCCTAGAGACAGTAATACTCCACTATTATCTAAACTGACATAGATGAAGTGTACTTTGAACTTGAGTTTTAATGATTGAAAGTCATATAGTTTGCCAACTAAATATTCACAGCAAAATTGAAGTAATTAGTATTTATAACAGTAAAGCAATCATATGGTTTCTACGCTGTAATTTACTGACAAATATGCAAGATTTATTTTATCATTCAGAATGAGTTGTTACTTGATTTATAAACAGAGTAAGTGATTGGGTTATTCAATAGTGTATAGAATTTAATAAGTAATTTAAAAAAATAAGGCAATATTATGATTAGTCTGTTAATCTAAGAAATCGGTGATAGTGATAATACAGTAGGTGTTAGTCAGCTATCAACCGATTATAAACAATGTAATATCAGGCACTAATGTACACCGAAGGAAAATCCTATATTTCACAAACGTTCATCAAAATGAAAGACAAATGAGTTAAAATATTCATGTCAATTGTAGTGATATATTAAAAGGAGGGAGATAGAGTTAAAAAAGGAAGGACAGATGGAAGAATAATCAAACATAAATTTATAAGGAATTGAGAAATAATACATCCAAACTCTAGCAAATTGTTCCATCCAATATCAACTTTTAGGTCTCTGATAATTCCACAGTTAGTCATTTAGTCAGACATAAGACATGGAATATATGCACATCAGTTTAAGTTGCTAAACCATATCATTACAGAAAAACGAAACTATCGAAATAGACATCTGCAGAACGACCGTGAGTTAGCCAATTAGATAAAAGATAGAGGCTATTGCATTTCAGCGTGGAATTGTAAGACGCATAAAAAGACAACAAACAAGGCATGACAGAAGAGTTAGAACAAACATAAACGATCTGCAGAATGACGATAAGAAATTCATTAAATTTCAAAGGAAAAGAATGATAAACGGTACTTCGAACTTTTTAACGGTAGCCCGTAAGTTCTTGGAATAACATGAAATTCGTTAGAAAAACCAAACAGATATTACCTCATGTGTATTTGAGTGAAATCCACCTACACACACATGGCTAGGAAGCAAGAATGGTTTATAGCCTCAGTCTTTGCATGAACGTTTACGTCAGTTCGTGAAGAAAATCCTAGTCTTAGTCGTAATTCCAAACCCTAAAACTCAAAGCTATCTCAATACCGCAACTCATAACCCCAACCCCTGATCATAAGCCTCTTACCTTCAGTGTGAGAAATAACTCACATGATAAAATTCATTATACAAATCAAAACTCCTTACACTTTGTAAGTTTATCTTTTTCTAAATCAAAAATTGCCCTAAACCAACAAACTTTTACTGACTGGCGAGTACGGTACTCAAAGTTATATGAAATTTATAAGATCCTCCACACAGTTTACTTATACTTAGATGTCAGAGAAGTAGAAGTAATAATAGTTATTAGTTGTTGTAGAAAACAACAGGAATAAACAATATAATTTCAGAAGAGTGAATGTTCGTGGAATAGAAAGAAAAAGAATAACTGCATTTGCACGTTTGCAACCTATTTTCAGCCATAACAGTCATGGTCGTCCACCATCGGTCACGATAATTGTAAGGACCCTGTTCAGGTAGATTTCACTGAACAATAAAACCTAATTCAACAGTCAATCACTTTGTGAACTGATAACATGTTTCGGTTAGGTAGACCTAAGGTTTCTTCCATCCTACTCCTACACCAGAAAATATCGTAGGTCGAGTTAGGCAATAACTACACAGTCTTAAACTGATAATAAGGTACCACCCGAAATGTTTCACAGTGTAATTGTTAATGACGCGTTATGAATGGTTGAAATCACGTTTTAGTATGTCTGCCTTTAGCATTCTCTCGAATGAAGTATATTTTCGTCTCAATTTGATGTTCTAACTACACTTTTTTTCCTGAAGTATAAAGTTGTGAGATAGTAACTTATTGATGACAATAGTGGATATGTCGCTCAATTCCGTGGATTAGTTGATGGTAGACATTAACACCGTATGATGCCGCCCTGCTCGGTGGTCTAGAGGTTAAGCGCTCAGGTTTTCCATGGTGATCTAGGTTCAGTTGACTCATGATCTCAACTACTGAAGTATAAAGTGTTAAGAAGAATAAAATATAATTTAATGATAAAACGAACATAACTCTTCATTGAAGAAAGACACTTTAATTAGCAATAGAGAATAAGAACACCAATTAGGTTACTTACTAGATACGCAAGTCGATGAATTAGAACGATCTAATTGTTGTAAGCTTGAAGAAAGACCCGATGTAGAACCTGTAGAAGCGACTAAAGCGACTAATGCAGCAGGTGATAGGCCAGTTTGATTACCCAATTCAATTAATTTATTTACACTTGCAGAAGAAACAACGCCAGTACTGCCAGCTGAAGATGATGATGATGCCGATGTACTATTACTCAAGGCATTCAATATGGCTAACGATGAAGCGTTGTTATCATTATCGGAATTGCCGTCAGCATTACCACCACCACCATCGCGAGATAGTGAAGATTCAGCATCAAGCCCTGTCGTCGCTGCTGCTGCAGCTGCCGCCGCTGCTGCTGCTGATGAGGAAAGTAGAGCGGCAGCAGCAGCAGCAGCGATAGATAAGGCACTTGTATCACCATTTGTTGCTTGACATAATAACATCCAACGTTCATTCTCTTCGGGATGAGCATTTTCGTAATGTCGTCGAAGTGAACGTGAATCACTATAGGATTTATCACAGAAATGACACGCATGCGGTTTACGACTTTCATGTGTATACTTATGACCATTTCTAAAAGAGAAAAAAAGATCAACTCAAACGAGATAATGAACGGATAGATAAATAATTAGGTAGAAAAACTGGAAGATAAAAAGTAGGTAGCTGGTGAAACTATTAATGAATGTACTTGTTAGTAATAGTAATTAATTCACTAAACTTTGTCAAAACATTCTTATACAGATAATCCTTCCATCGTCTGACTTTCAAAGTATCTGTGCTCTATCAGTGATTAAGGACGTTCGGTGAAATCATTAAGAATTAGTTAAGATGATGCACATGGATTTATTCTGTCTTGAATATGTGTTTAAAGTGTTGAAAAAAAAACACTGTAGTGTCGGTTACTGTGTTAAGTCCACAAAACTTATTCTAGCTTCTGGACAAACCAGTTTATCCATTATTCTGAAATCACATTTTGACCTTGGCAATTTTTAGCCTATCAACTTTGACTGTTTTTATATGAGCGTATATGCGTACATTGATTTTCATACTCATCACATGTCTGTAACTTATTTTCGTCTGACTATAAATAAAGATTCACGCTTGGTTAAGTTGAGTCGGCTGAGCGTCATTTTACTTCGCTCTCTTTTCACTTCGTTTCTTAGATCATTTGTGTCGATTAACAATTGTACGAAATATACGTATTCAAAAAATCATCCTCGTATCTGACTTATTTGTTTGCGTTATTCACCAACACAAGTCGAAAGCTTTATACGAGGATTGACGACATGTACATTTCAATAGCGATCAATGTACGATCCAAATGGATTCAGATCTCAGGCCACTAAAACGCTACAATTTGGTGAGTAATTACTATGAGTCGATTTAAAATGTTTATGTAACCATTCATTTCAGTAAGCGTACAGATATTCACAGAATTGAAATGATTCAGAAGATTCCCCACTCAAATAGATGCTTTATTCAGTGTTGTGTTCTTTGAACTAGTTGTAGTAGACACTAATGCTGTAGTTTTGAAATACGACGAAAAGAGTTAACAACATCAAAAATAACAAACATTTTAATTTTAAGATTTTAGTTCCTCTAAGAAATCACAATGACATTTTCTAATTTGAGTTTTATTAAACTTAATCTGCTACTCAGTTGTAATATGTATTACTCTATGTTGTCCTATCAAATAAGCACGTAGAGAACAAAACAAGTCAAAATAATACCAGTACTAATGATGATGAGAAAGATTGAACACTAGACACTACTTGTTCAAAAAGCAGAGACAAATTAGAAGAATGAAAAAAAAATGGAATGATAATGAAGCTCAAGATATATAAAGGGATCTACGCTACAAAAACCATATCACCCAAAGACCCAACAAACACCGATCGTAGTTATCGCAAGAACCCTAATCAGGTTAGTTTGCGCCTACCTATACGTCTTAATTCAACTTCACTCCCCTATTTATCTCTTCCGAAATTTTTAGCTTTACTATTCTCCTGGGATTGTATACAAAAAGAGTTGAGTTCGGACAGATAATAAATTATGTTTAATTTAACATTTCACTTAATTAGTAGTATTTTAAATGAAACCTTAATGTCAAGTCTACCATAATTTATCATATTCAAATTATAATCTATCAAACCCCCTCCATACACTCCTATAATATATCTTAATATATAATGTAGTTGAACATCCGGATGATGGTTAAAAACGAGGAGAAAGAAAACAATCAAGTGAAGACAAAGAGAATCGACAGAAAAAAAAACCCAACTGAATAAGGTCAACATAATAAAAGTACATTGTTTTATAGTGAAAGATAAAGACAACAAGCCATGAATCACCAATTAACAAATAATAAAGATCAAAATTATTAATATGTATATAAATACACATACAAAATGGTAGTCATAAAACAAGTACATAATGGAACTACAGAAAAATGTGAATTAATGTAAGTTGATGAGTGAAGATGAAGGAATCATTTAGTTTTACATGACTAAGGTTATTCCATATTGTCTGTGTAGCACAGACCAATATACTAGATGAAAACTTATTGCTTGGTATTATATGCAGCATTTATTCAATAGATGAACGAAATTACTGAGTGCTATACAGTTATTGAACAGTAAGAATGTTGTAGATAGGGCTTATGTGACAAGTGGACTTTATATAGAAAATCATTAAGAATGGAAACATTTACGTAAGTGAATAGAAAACACAATTTCGACAAAGATCAAATCGAAGGGCCTTTAGATTTGATGAAAGAGAATATTTCTATTTCAGATCATGAGATTAACATTCATTGGTTCGTATTGGAGGATAAAATAGGTGATACCAATCAACATATGCTCACTAGTGACTGGCTTCAAGAGGTATATTCTGGAATTCTAGTGAGAAGAAGAGACCAGTGGAGTTCAACCGGGTCAGTTTTGAGACAGTAACTCACTGATGACAATGGTGGATGTGTCGCTCAATTTCGTGGATTAGTTGATGGTAGACATTGACACCGCTGGATGCCGGCTTAGTGGTCTAGTTGGTTAAGCTCCTAGCGTGAGACTGACATGTCCTGGGTTAGAATCCCGCGAGACGGGGTCGTGGATGCGCAAAGCTGAGGAGTCCCACAACAGGACGAAACGGCCGTCCAGTGCTTCCAGGTTTCCCATGGTGGTGGTCTAGCTTCAATTGACTCATGATCTCAACTGTTGAGAAAATTATAACGTTTCATATTGATTGGAGTAATCAATAATTTATTTTTATAGACTGTTTTCTATTCTTTACAAAAATTGAAATTATGAGTTGGAAGAGATCAGATGGCAGAATAGTTAAACATACTTCTACTATCCAGTAGTAATCAGTTTATAAGGAACATAGGATCTGCCACATACTTGCATAGATCCACTTTAACAGACAGTTAAGTCAAATTATCAAATAAGTGTATTAAAATGATACAAGAGAGAGACACACGAATTCATATTATTTTGATAAAGTAATTGTCCTTGTTCCATCCTGATTATAAGTTAATGTAATAGATTTTGAGTTTGATTTCTGTTAAATAAAGTCCAAGAATACTACTCAAACTGAAATCAAGCCAGTGGGTTTTTAATCTACGAACCAGTATTTAGTAATAGAATTCTATAAAAAGTGGAACACAAAAAAATCTCAAAAAACTAGCTTATCTTTCCCTAACATGAATTACTCGAGTCGTAGGCGATATGTCAGTTTGCCAAACAAAGAGTGAGTATACTGAGTAACACTTCACTTCGTATTACTCTATGGCTATGAAACAGATTAGCAAAATAGAAAATATAGGCTTCTGATGACAGGTATATTTGAAGCATAGTTCGTAAATAATAAAACTATCAGCTGAGCAGCTTGGAAGTTTGCCACAGGTTACTACGCGAAGACGGTAAATTGGTTTATGAGGCTGTGAATAGCTATTACATATTGCTTACCTCCACGTGCTACGCTGGATAGAGTATGAGTACGTTGGAGGAAGACTGTAATCAACGATTTAGAATGTCGGATAATATGGCTAAGGATCTATCATAGTCGTACAGATCCATTAACTTGTTACTTTAATCTACATCTTCTATGTTAGTATTACATCATACATACATTTTCATTCGGTCTTTTCAAACCAAACCCTCAATTCTTAATCTTTCTGATTAACTATATTATTTCGATTGTTTGGTTATTCATATACGTAATTTCATTTGGTTGTAATGATGTAATACAGTAACTTAGAGTAATCTATGTGTATATTTCTTATAACTGATTAATTGGATCAAATTCTGTCTCAAATAGTCAATCAGTCATCGATGCTTTGCTAATTCAAATCATTAGGTACTAGCTATTGTGGTTACGGTAGTTGAGTAATATCACTATGCTTCAACTAAAAAGTATATAAATCAGTACTCATTTAAATCATACTGATATTTATTGACTGTTGAGCTTACTGAGAAAAAAATGGAATATTGAATGACCAATAAACTGATATGTATTAGATTAATTATTAAGTATACACAACATAAACAAATATATATACAACAAATAGAGGTTTGCATTGGTAACCGATTCGTTATTATGTAATTAGTTTTGTCTACATACTTCAAAAATGACCACATATGTAGAGACAACATTCATATTTACGAATGACAATATAATATATATTCAATAGTTAAAATCTAATCACTGTAACAATCATTCTATCACTTTGTGTTTATCTCAATGATACAACCAACACTGTTATATCCTGATGGGAATAATGAATGGTAACTTTTGGGAACCATTTATAGACCAATACTATACGTATATTTTTATTGTATAATTATTAAGTAACTCAACCATTCATATTCGTGTCCCTCTTATTATGAGCTCCATTTTGACCTATAGACTAGTATAATACAATTTACCATTCTTGAGTTATTCCCAGTCTGTCAATTACTTATTCACAGCCACATTTGGTTAAATCTTGTACAAATGTTGTTTCCTATTTTATTGTTACGATGTATTCTGTCTGGTTGGTATATAAACCCAGTATGCTTGAAATAAATGATTCATATCGTGGAGGTTGAGATTTGTATTCTGGACTTAACAGGCAGAGTTAGGTGGGAAGCAGGATCGCTAAGGACTCTAGACTGCTTGTACAGGTTTTATGCAACATTGGTCCAGTTGATAATTCACTGTTCTCTAATTGGCGGTATCATTACGTCATACATTGATAGGGGCACAAATCCACAAGTTAAAACAAACACATGCACTCATATACAATTCCAAACTTATACATAACTGTACTTTCTATGATCAAACTAAACATTATTAATATTTTTTTCTAAATGCAATACAAATGGCACTTTTGTTTAACACAACGACATAAAAGAAGGTCAATATATGGACTGTTATCTTTACTCTACTGATATAAACGGTCCTACATTCTTATTTATATAATACATTCCTTAAATATTTAAAGAATAATACATTTCTGATAGTTGATTTTGAGTAAATTTGTTAGATTTATGTTAAATTTATCATTTTAGTATCTATCTTAGTAACAGTATTATTAGTGGTAATGATAGGAAAGATCAGATATAAACGATCTGTATCGAAAAAAAAAGAAACAAAGAACGATTCTATCATTGATTAGGAAGTGTAAATATTTAAAGATAAAAATAAACAAACAGTATAGGATTGTTTGAACAGCATGCAAATGATGTGGATGTGTATATGTTAAAAGGATAAATAGAGAGAGAGAGGGAGAGAAGCAACGAGCCAAAAGCTCTGCAAACACTTATCAAGTTAGGTGTCCTGAAAGAACTTGAATAACATCAAACATTATGTGTCTGAGGTTTGAACTCTGCGATTCAACTATTTTGGTTTGACCTAGCAGGCGATATCACAGGCACCTGATATAGGTATATAGAGTGACTTCATAGTGAATCATATGACCACATCTGTATGTTTGATTACCAAGTAGAAATTGAAAACACGCTTCTTATGAAGGTAAGCAGAAAAATGTGATATAAATACAAACTACAGTTTTCCGTTCGAATTCAATTCAGTACTCGGTTCCTCTATTAACTTGTCTATAATTATCATAATCAATCATATGAAAAACAAGATAATCCCCTGTACAATACAATGTGTGAATGTTATACGATAAAACAATAATATATGTGATATGCATCTGTATGTGTCTAGTTAAAGCCATAAAGGGATAAACAGAGTATCTGTGTGAAGTGAAAAGTAAATGCAAAAATGTACACAAAGATAGTGAGATAGACACAAACAGACAAGGACACTTATTGCTAATGCACATAGACATCACGTCAAATAACAAGAGTTGTGTACATAACCAATCAAATTACCATAGGGAATTATGAGTAACCAAGCTATCGTGAAGAGGTGTGAGAAATATATTACATAAATATCAATTCGTGTCAATCAATGGGACGACAACAACAACAACAACGAGGTAAGAAATGTGTGAAACAAAAATACCCTGGGTTCGAGTCTCAGAGTGAACGTGAACTCTGAAATCCAAGTACATCCAGCTGACAAGTCCCAAATAGAACGAAACGTGCGTTAAACTGGATTCCACTGCTAGCCACTATCCATCTTTGCTTATAAAGTTTGTGACTTCAGGCAATATCGAGGCAGTTCACACAGAATGCGCATATGCCAACAAGAGACTGATCAATTTCAGTCCTAAATAACAAAGGAATGATACAAGTAACCAACACCAAGTGAAATATACCCCTGGGTTGACATTTTGTTTAACACATTTCTTACCTCGTTGTTGTTGTTGTTGTCGTCCCATTGATTGACACGAATTGATATTTATGTAATATATTTCTCACACCTCTTCACGATAGCTTGGTTACTCATAATTCCCTATGGTAATTTGTTTGGATATGTACACAGCTATTGTGATTTGACGTGACGTCTATGTATATTAGTGGAAGTTTATCACAAAAACGGAGTGCATAGTGAAACAAATTAGTACCAAAGATGAGATAAATTAAAGCTAACAAAAATTCAGACATCAGTGAACCAAGAACAAATATTTCTGTTGTGATCAAATCCCGTCATACAAATGCATCGATTAGAGTCATTACGTTTGACTGACTTTAATGGTTACACTAACCCTTTGTCACAATTAAATCTAAACTCTGTGATTCTACTATGTAGTTGTCAGCTCAGTAGAGTTAAATCGGAAAATCTCATTGGCTTTTTTTTACTTCACAAGGTGAACCTCCAAATAATTGAATTAATTATTGATAAATATTTAACTTTATGTATGCGAAGGGAATTATTGCATTTTCCAAACTTTTCAGAGTTAGATAATATTGAATTTGGTTAACCATTAAAGGGGCTGACTAACTTTGTTGGTTTATTTGCAAATCATTCATTATGTATATAGTTATATGCCTGGCTTTCAGTCACAGTTTAAGTTTGATGTCTAATATAATACTACACAGTCCGAGAACCAAACTAGGTGGAACAGGGTTCGAACAACCAAAATGGATGAAAAAGGTCAGTAATCTTTATCATAATATCAAAACTAATAGACGAGAATCTTTAAATTAACAATGAAATGTCGGTGAATAGTGATTATGTATCTCCACCACGTAACTCGTAAGAGAATTCTATAGACCAAGTTTGTTACACCAACAACTAATTAGCAAAATCTCGGATTGATTTACTTTGAAAATTCCTTACAACTTCGAAGATATGTTATTGTTGTTTAATGAATATAAACAAGCTAGACACTATCAAATGTGATAAAATTCAAGACTTTTACATTATATACTCAAACCCATCGAGTTTACATAAATCGGTTCATGGAATCATATGAATTTTAGCAAACTACTTAAATGATTATTCTTATTTATCTGAATGAATCTCTTATATCGCAGTGAAAGTGGAAATGATCGAAGTAAGAGATAATCACTAGTCTACATTATGACATATATATATTCAAACAAATATACAGACAAATAACAACAATTGTTCACATTAGTTAAACATTCCTTTCCTATACAAACAAAAATGCATCCCTCTCACTCACTCACTCACTCACTCACTCACTCACTCTCTATCCATAAAAGAATCAACTAGACGATGTCCAGAAATTATGACATTAACATAAATGTAAACCTGTTTGTTTATTTGTATGTATGTATGTATGTGTGTGCAAATATGATTACTTTAAAGTACATAGATATATACTACTACTAATACTACTATTACTTACATTGAAAACATGATAGATTATACATTTGAAATGAATACATGTATAAAAGAAAATAATATCAAGGTATTCAAGCAACGTTTGAGTTATCAATGAATAAGGGTTATGATGAAAATTGGGACATTTCGTGAAATAAAAAAATAATGATAATAGACAAGTGGTAAATTTTTAAAAGGTCTTAATTGAGTAAATCACCATGGGAACACTGGATGACCGTTTCGTCCTATTGTGGGACTCCTCAGAAGAGCGCATCCACGATCTCACCTTGCGAGACTCGAACCTAGAGCTTATCGGTCTTGTGCGCGAACGCTTAACCTCTAGACCACTAAGCCGGTATCCAACTGTAAAAAGAATTACAGGAATGTGTTTGAACTATTTGTTGATAATATAGTTTAGTGGTTGGAGATGGTCAGTAATAAACTCCATTGAACCTAGGTTTCATGATAATTGGAAAAATGTGTCTTGAGGCAAAATGATACTTCCTGATAGATCCAAAGCAGCTTCAATACACTTGGTATCTGACTAGCAACGAAATACAAAATGAGAGTTTCCGCCCATTCGGGACTAATAAGATGGATATATGTGCATCTCAGTGTTGAAACTCACATTAATATTTGAACTTAATACATTTAGCAACAAGTGGCCGACACTTAATCAATTGAGCTATTGAGACTAGATAGCTACTAACATATTCAAAGCATTTGAAAGTTTAAGTGGTGTGTAGTTTCATGTTGTCGGTATTCAGGATTACATGAATTAAGTCTCTGCTAATGATATGAATCTAAATGTACTGTGTTCAAGTTCTAAAGTGCATGCCGATATTGTGATTCATGGTGAAATTCGCGTTTTGCATTTCATACATAGCCAATATCCAATTTTGATGAAAACTCAAAACTCAATGGTAATATTTAAGCTATTAGATCAGGGTGCACATATTAAAAGAGAGGTTGATTAATTAAAGTCCTTATGAGCAATAGCAAGAAATTAAAAACTACTTCTAGGATAGAACAAAGCTTGAACCAGCAGTTTGAAACGACACTTGAAATCCAAGTGTTTTTGTCATTGTAAACACTACCGCTCCCTGAGCAGTTACAACCGGCGTTATCCAGCGTCAAAGTTGGAGACGTTATCACTTAGTTGCCCATGCCATAACTGAGTTGCTATAGTGAACACAGTGTCCAATCACTTAGACTAATGGCCACATCGCGACTTGATCAATAGAACTTGGTCAGTGGTGAAGGCCTAGACAAACATTGTACTGGTCACTACTCTGTGAACAGCCATTTCTAAAGAAGAGGATTACATTTTAAATTGTTACACGTTTCAACAACTAGCAGAACAGAAGATCAAGGTCACCTGTTACTTAAGCGTTAACTCGTTTACTAAGATTTTAAATGTGAGGGCTACTAATGCTACCAGGCTACCCAAACCGAAGTAAACGGAGCGAGGTTTGATCCTGTAACCTGGTGGCCAGAAGACAAGCCCCCTAACCACTGGAGCTACCGGCTTATATCTCTTGGTAGTCTGAAGACAAATGACTACCAAATAAGTTATTTTTAGAAACAATGCTAATCAACTGAATTTAAGTCAACACTTTAAAATCACTAAAAACTATCCGTTTCGAATACGTTAACGACTAATTGCCACAAAGGTTCATACTTTTAGGCAGTATTCATCACAGATTTATCTCATTTACGGTCGGAATAGACAACACTGGATATGAAGATATTATGGGACGACATGGACTGGGAGAGAGGAACGAAAATGGAGAAAGATTTGCAAATTTGTGTGCATTCAACAAATTAGTCATAGGAGGCACAATATTTCCACACAAACGTATACACAAGGCTACATGGATCTCACCGGACCACACTACAGAGAACCAGATAGACCATATTTGCATCAACAAAAATTCCGAAGGACAATGGAAGATGTGAGAACCAGGAGAGGAGCTGACGTAGCTTCAGATCACCACCTAGTTGTAGCCAATTTAAAACTGAAGCTAAAAAAGAACTGGACAAGTGGACAAACAGCACTACAAAGGTTCAATACAGCCTTCCTTCGAGATACTGACAAACTCAATGAATTCAAGATAGCTCTCAACAACAGATTCCAAGCCTTTCAAGATCTACTGAAGGAAGAAGAAACTACCATGGAGGACAACTGGAAAGGCATCAAAGAAACATTGACTTCAACGTGTCAAGAGGTTCTGGGCCTAAAGAAACACCATCATAAGGAATGGATCTCTATAGAAACACTGGACAAGATCAAAGAAAGGAAGAACAAGAAGACAGCAATTAACAACAGCCAAACACGAGCAGAGAAAGTCCAAACACAAGCTGAATACATAGAAGCAAACAAGCAAGTGAAGAGGAGCATTAGAGCCGACAGGAAGAAATACGTGGAAGAATTAGCAACGACGGCAGAAAAAGCTGCTAGAGAAGGAAATATGAAACAGCTCTACGATACAACGAAGAAACTATCAGGGAAATACAGTAAACCAGAGAGGCCGGTCAAAGACAAAGAAGGCAAGCCAATCACTGAAATTCAACAACAGCGAAACAGATGGGTAGAATACTTCGAGGAACTCCTGAATAGGCCGGCTCCAATGAATCCACCGAACATCGAAGTAGCACACACAGATCTTCCTATAGATGTCAACCCACCAACGACGGAAGAAATTAGAATGGCCGTCAGACAAATCAAGAACGGGAAAGCAGCAGGACCCGACAACATACCAGCTGAAGCACTGAAATCAGACGTCGAAGTAACCACAAGCATGCTTTACCCTCTATTCAAAAAGATTTGGGAGGAGGAACAAGTGCCAATGGACTGGAAAGAAGGACACCTCATCAAGATTCCAAAGAAAGGAGATCTGAGCAAATGTGAAAACTACAGAGGCATTACACTACTGTCAATACCAGGGAAAGTCTTCAACAGGGTGTTGCTGAACCGGATGAAGGATGCAGTAGATGCCCAACTTCGAGATCAACAAGCTGGATTCCGAAATGATCGGTCGTGCACAGACCAAATTGCAACACTACGGATCATCGTCGAACAATCAGTTGAGTGGAACTCGTCACTATACATCAACTTCATTGATTATGAAAAGGCATTCGACAGTGTAGATAGGAGGACATTATGGAAACTTCTTCGACACTACGGAGCTCCTGAGAAGATTGTCAATATTATCCGGAACTCATACGACGGACTACAGTGCAAAGTAGTGCATGGAGGACAGATGACAGATGCATTCCAAGTAAGGACCGGAGTCAGACAAGGCTGTTTACTCTCTCCCTTCCTCTTTCTTCTGGTGGTCGACTGGATTATGAAGACCTCGACATCTGAAGGAAAACACGGAATACAATGGACAGCTCAGAACCAATTAGACGATCTGGACTTCGCAGATGACCTAGCCCTCCTATCACGTACACGTGAACAGATTCAGATAAAGACAGCCAATGTAGCAGCAGTCTCTGCATCAGTAGGCCTCAGCATACACAAAGGGAAAACCAAGGTCCTCAAATTCAAAGCGGAGAACAGCAATCCAATCACCCTTGATGGCGAAACTCTGGAAGATGTAGAATCCTTCACATATCTGGGAAGCATCGTCGATAGACATGGAGGTTCAGATGCAGACGTAAAGGCGAGGATTGGCAAAGCAAGGGCCGCATTCCTACAATTGAAGAACATATGGAACTCAAAACAACTTTCAACCAATATCAAAGTGAGAATCTTCAATACGAACGTCAAGGCAATTCTACTGTATGGAGCTGAAACTTGGAGAACTACAACAACCACAATCAAGAAAGTACAAGTATTTATAAATAGCTGTCTACGCAAGATACTCAACATCCATTGGCCGGATACCATCAGCAATAGCCTTCTGTGGGAGAGAACAAACCAACTTCCAGCTGAAGAGGAAATTAGGAAAAGACGATGGAAATGGATAGGACATACATTACGCAAATCGTCAAACTGCATCACGAGGCAAGCTCTAACTTGGAATCCTGAAGGGAAGCGGAAAAGAGGAAGGCCAAAGAACACGTTACGTCGGATAATAGAAGCAGATATGAAAAGGATGAATTACAACTGGAAGGAGCTGGAAAGGATTGCCCAGGACAGGGTTGGATGGAGAATGCTGGTGAGCGACCTATGCTCCTTCACGAGGAGTAACAGGTGTAAGTAAGTAAGTAAGTAAGTACGGTACCAGTGAAAACCAGGGCGACCTGGATAGTTATTTTATTCTAGCATGATGCTTCAGAAGTGACCATCCAAGACCACAAGAGTGGTCGAACCCTGAACCTTCGTGCCTCAGGGTGAACGCCCAAACAGTCAGGCGGTCAGTAGCAACGTAGAACTTCGTACAAACGTACATCAGTTCAAGTTACCATACCACATTAGCACAAAGATACAATTGTCGGTTCAAATCCCGTAGTGGTAGCGGTGGTAAAAGTATAAGTAGTAATCAGAAACATTAGGGTTTGTAGATGTTATTCAAAGAGCATAATCCAGTAAAAAAATTTCAAAAGAGAACAAAAAGAAAGGGACATGAAGAATCTAAAAGATTAGAGTTTGGGAGAACATAAAAGGTAGATGCACCTGAATTATTGCAAACTATTTTAAACCATGTCATTCAAGGTCTTTAACCATCTGTTGCTATCGTCTCCCGGATTCCAACCAGGTAGTCTACAACCACCAACATGGTTCGAACGCCCAATTAATGATATAATTCCAACTTCAATCGATTTAAGATGACGTACAATTATTGTTTAATGATATATGTGACAAATATTTTACTCATGATACGTCTGAACTCCCCCAATCACAACTTCTTACAAAAACCTGAGGAACATTTTGAAGCAAATAGTGAGTTGAATAATTTAGATTTTTTCAATGACTGAGATCATGAGTCAATTGAAGCAAGACCACCATGGAAAACCTGGAAGAACTGTATGGCCATTTCGTCCTAGTATGGAACTCCTCAACAGTGCGCATCCACCATCCTGCTGTGTGAGATTCGGATCCAGGACCTATCAGTCTCGTGCACGAGTGCTTAACCTCTAGACTATTGAGTAGGACGGCATCCAACGGTGTTAATGTCTACCATAAACTAATCCACGAAATTGAGCGACACATCCACCATTGTCATCACTGAGTTACTATCTCACAACAGACCCAGTTGAACTCCACTACTGAGAAGTCCCACAATAAGGCGAAACCGCCATCTAATGCTTCAAGGTTTTCCACGGTGGTTTTGCTTCAATTGACTCATGATATCAATTATTGAAATTACTATAATATCCACGAAACCCCTTCTGATATTAATGTAGATTTGTTGAAGAGAACAATGTGACAAATACTGTTTACAAATTGAAAGTATTTTTTTAAAAAAAAAACACTAGATAATAATTTTATTGAACAACCTAAACCAATTACGTAATTGGATTATTACTATTATTATTAATAATGTAAATCAACAATTTCACTGACTGAAGTCAAGAGTCAATTGAAGCTAGACCACCACCATGGAAAACCTGGAAGCACTGAACGGCCGTTTTGTCCAATTGTGGGACTCCTCAGCAGCGCGCATTCACGATTCCGTACCCCGCGAGGTTCGAACCCAGGGCCTATCAGTCACGCGCCAGGCGCTTAACCAACTAGACCACTGAGCCGGCATTCAACGGTGTTAATGTCTAACTTCAACCGATACACGAAGTTGAGCCACTGTACACCATTGTCTTCAGTGAGATGACTTCTCACAACAGACCTGGTTAAACTCAACTGGTAACGGCTTCTCACTAGAACTTCAGGAGTATCTCTTGAAGTCAGTCACTAGGACGAAACGGCCGTCCAGTGCTTCTAGGTTTTCCATGGTTGTCTAGCTTCAATTGACTCATGATTTCAATCAGTGAAATTTCAAAAACTCCTGATAAGTCAACAATTGTTGATTTATCCACTTGAAGAAAATATTCTTCTAAGTTAATCTAGTAAAACAAAATACACTAAAAAGGTATCATTAAAAATGAATCAATGTATAGTGTATTACTTAAATCTATAATAAACGATAAACCTGTTGTATCCGTATATACACTTACATACACAATAGGTGTTTCTATTAAATGTGCTAATACATATGATTTACAAATACAGAAAGAAAAATCGATTACATCACAAATCAGTGATCCGATTATGATTATGATTATTATTGTAACACTGTTAAAGAAGACCGATGTGGCTTATTTCTAAAAAAAGAAAAACCCCTTCCCCCCCCCTATTTCTCATTTCTCCATACATGTCATATAATCAGAGTGAGAGACAGTACATGTGTAAGTATTCATTCTATCAATCTACTATTCGTTTCTTTGTTTTTTTTTTTTCATTTTGACGATAATCATTAAAATTATGAAGTAAAAAGTAACAAACCAATATTGAAATTATTGCTATGAATTATTCAAGAGGTATACACACAGCATAGAAAAGTTTCATACTAGATAGAAAAAGAAAGTTTAAAGATGACAATGAGTTGTGCACAACATTAACTTGTTGGTTGTTGGATATATATATTCTGTGCAATGCTAACCGGTGTTGAGGATGGTTGGAAGAAAGTTAGGGGCGGCCAAACCAAAACGTGGCATCAGTGCTTGAAGACACTAATTTCTACTCTGAGCCATGTTGGTAGATGCAGACTACTTAGTGGGGACCCTCACGACTATCGTAACCAATGGTTGGAGACTCTTGGTGACATGGCTCAGAATCAATCACAATGGCGCAAGTACATATACTATCTGTTTTCCCTTAAACTAAGAGATTAAAATTGCTTTATACTTTTCTTTCTATGAACTAACTCTTTCTTCCTGTATTATATCCCTATACACAATCCTTCTTTTATATATTACTATCATTGAAGTAACTGGCTCTATGAAAGTCAAATACTTTAAAAACCAAATGACGCAAATCGACTAGTGAGGTCCTGAGTTTTCATAGAATGGGGTGATTAGGCCATGTGTTACATATGCCTAATAACCGCCTATCTTAACATGCGATGATGTTTGATGTAGGAAGGAAGCTAAAGAGAGACCAAACAAAATATGATGTCAGTCTATTTCGCCATTGACTTTTGAATGAACCACGTAGTTAGATACAGAATACCTGATTTAGGTCATCTTAATTTTCATAATCAAATGCTCAAGACGTTGGATAATATGGCTCGAAATCAGCCACAATGGTGCTTTGACATTTTGTCTTAAAATCCTTGTACATTTTACTCTGCAAATTCATAATTCTCGAATCATATTATATATCCATAATGCGTTCTGCTGTTACTATGACATTTGTCTGAACAATCTAATGTTTCTATGGTGGGAGGATTTGGACTGATATACATACGTGCCAGATTATATGTCGCCTATGACTGATATAAATTTCAGAAGTATAAATTTTTCAAGCAGTTCTTAGAAGGCAGTTTACGCAATAGAATGACTCCTGCTGGACAACCGCTGGATACCAAAATGTGCTGGATGGCTGTTTTACCATAAGCATTAAACTCTTTAAAAATGCACTTATTTATTTATTTGAACATATAAATGTTCGTACAAAAGGGCACCGAATACAAATTCACCACACAAATCTACTCAGGGAGTTACACTCGGAGCCTTCGACCTAAAGATCTGATTCACAACGTGGTGGGACAACGTGAGATGCAGTCCCATGGTACCCGATGATCAACAATTGGTTCATACGACATTTGTTTCTTCAGGATATTGGAGCTTATATACACCATTGGTTTGGAATGAAGGTTTTCCAACTACCCCAGGTGGATTCCTCCATATCCACCAATTTGGTTAAAGCACTGAACATTCGCTTTCCATCCTCTCATTTTCGTAAACAACAGTAATGCCACGAGAATGCAGTGAGTAGGACTTTGCATCGAAGTTACTGTGTACGTGTGTCCATGTGAGAGCATTTTGAGAGTGAGAGCTGACTTTCCCACACTCGGCCGTACCAGGGCATTTGAGGTTTTAAAAATCCACACTCAAATTGAAAACTGTAGATCACTGAATTAGTAACAAATGTCTTAACAGTAAACTTCACTACTATAAATATAAGACATTGGGCTTAGTGCTTAAAGCATACAACTTTCAATCAGCAGGTGGTAGATTCAACATCCGTAAAATCTACTACCCAGTTTGAACAAATACAATATTTATTTACTGGGTAAGTGTCGTTATACAGTTATCACCACAAACAAATGCATCTATTAAATGATTAAACAAAGTTTGTTAGTTACATTATAATCGACCGAGTATATTTGGTTTAAACAAATTCATTAGAGTAAATATTTCTTTGGTTAATAAATTTTTAAAAAATGTAAGGGTGAGTTTCTATTGTTAAAAGAAGAATGTTATTTCACTTGTCTATCATTGCCTTCAAATACATGAAGTGAATACGTATACACACACACACACATACACACACACACTTAATCTAGAAATATTTGTAAGCATATCCATATAATTTAATGATATTAGGACAAAATCTCGAAACTTGAAAAAGGTACACGTAGCAACATGAATATACATGAGTATGTAGGCAAAATCAATGAATATTTCATTATATACAAATAAATGAAAATACAAAATATGTATTGAGATAATAATAATAAAGATATACATAAATATATATTTATATAATACAATCACAGTTATAACTTCGTCAATCATTCATTCAATGAATCAATCTATAATCACAGTGGAAACTGGCAAAGATGTAATCAGTTCAAGTTTCTATACAACATCAATGTAACGAGATGAAATTATAAAACAATTATCATAATTTCACAGGTTGAAATCATGAGTCAGTTGAAGCTAGACCACCATTGAAAACCTGGAAGCACTGGACGGCCGTTTCGTCCTGATATGGGACTCCTCAGCAGTGCGCATACACGATCCCGCACCACGCGGGGCGCGAACCCAGGACCTGCTGGCTTCGCGCGCGAGCACTTAACCATTAGACCACTGAGCCGGCAGCCAACGGTGTTAATGTCTAACTTTAACCAATCCACAAGGTTGAGCCACCGTGGTCTAGTGGTTAAGTGCTCGCGCGCGAAGCCAGTAGGTCCTGGGTTCGAGCCCCGCGTGGTGCGGGATCGTGGATGCGCACTGCTGAGGAGTCCCATATCAGGACGAAACGGCCGTCCAGTGCTTCCAGGTTTTCAATGATGGTCTAGCTTCAACTGACTCATGATTTCAACCTGTGAAATTTCTAAAAAAACTCTCCACAAAACCCATTCTGAAAATATCATAATATTAAATGTACTCATAGTATCAACAGTAGTAGAAAAGATTCATGATTTTAAAAAAAAAGATTATTCGAGAAGCTATCAACTACATAAGTATAAGATGACGACGTCACAGATGTGAACACATAAGCTGACATATTAACGAAAGTATAATTCAGTTAGTTGTACATTCGTATTAGGTTAGGTGAAATTTAGATATACCCATAATCAATTAATTATGAATAAGGCAGAAGATGGAATAGATGTAGATTAGACTAAGTTGTCATTAATTCGAATCAGTATAGCCAGAAAATAAATTGAAAAGGTGAAAAACAGACTGGCTGGAATAATAATAATCTTTTTGCACATCCATTCGAGAACCTTTATTGATCAGTATAAAATGTCTCAGTTACCAGAACAACAGAATAAATAGAAAAAAACGCGGTATGCATTTGAGGCTGGTCAAGGTAACTTATTTACGACAAACATCCTAAGATGGTTTGGAGTAAAATAGATGAATTTCATTGTCGACTCAAATACAAAAATACCAATATACAATCTGAGAAAATGATATGACATTACAGTTCACTTAGTTTTGTATCGTAATGTACTGATTCATATTACGTGTATGTTTTATTGTCTGTAAGCAATTAACACTATCTCAATGTTATCACTGCACAAACCTTAAAGAAATTCTCGATTCGCATGTAACTGGGTAGTTGTATATCTCGCCGGACACCCCCGCGCATAACATTAGCACATGCAAGGTAAAAATTATAAATGTTTACTATGAACTAGTAAGCGATAATCAGTTATGAACTAATACGTACCAAACCTAACATTCCTAGTAAAAACATACTGTTAGGTAGCGCTCATTTAACAAAAGTTTCGGCATTATTTATTATTTATGAAGGCTAGTGATACTCTATGTGGTCGCTTAACACAAAGTTGGCAGAGTTTATTTAAATTGGTCTCACCATCTTGAAATACTGAATTCAATAGCCGACATATGTTTTAAAAATGCCAACAAACCGTGAATTATTTGCTCACATGGAGACTACATGGAAAATGAGGAAAAGTGGTTAGTTTATGACATGTCAATATCGTATAAAGGAAAGCCGTGTAAGATCGGAATCTGAAAGTCCATCACGACTTCCTAGTTGGTGTCTTGAAGATGTTGAAACTCAATGACGTTATCGGAGACAGGTCAGAATAGAAGTCAGTGGCGAGCCTGCTATAGTTTTCTTTTACAATCCTTATTAAATTGAACTGAATCACTCGCTATACACAATTCTTGTATATTTATTTATTCCCTCTTTTAGTTCTAAACAATAGTATCAAACTAGTTGTATGGTGTATATTACTTTCGATGCCAAGTTGCATCCGTTTTTAAGTGTATTAAATTGAAAATGAATTTGAACTTTCAACCTGTTGGTCAAAAACTGGATGCTCTAATCACTCACTACATCCTACAAACACAATATTGAGTTAAGTGTTCTTAGACCAATCGAATACACTGAAATGGAAGTAGTGGAATTAAACAAACATTTCACTCTAAACGCATGTTGATATCATTTATTCCAGTTGGATAAATGCAAAGTAGAAACTGGTACACTAGTGCATTAGTACAAATAGTCATACCACATCAGCACAGTAAAATAAAATAATAGTATAAGTAATAACATTAATAGTAATGGTTAAAAAGATTAAGCATAAAACATATGATTCTAGAAGAAAATATAGAATAGTGAAATAAAAAGTTTTTTTCAGGGTAATGTAGAACTTGTTTATAATAAACGCGTGGAACTCAATCAAATGATCTTTATCTACCTGCATGGCTCAGTTCAACAAGCAATGGCAAAATGGACTGACACATTTTTATTTGGCCACGCTTTAACTTAAATTATTTATTCTGGTTAGCGTTTTTTTTGGTAAGATTGTTTTCTATTACGGAGAATCCTGGTGGGAGGCCTATGCTCCTCCATGAGGGGTAACAGGCGTAAGTAAGTAACTCTTTAACTTCCTTCCTACACCAGACATCATCGCCTGCCAATGTAGGCAGTGATTAGGCATATGTAACATATGTCCTAACCATCCTAGTGGATGAAGATTCAGTAACTCATCAATCATTATCTCATCCATAACCTCAACACTGTTAATATCGCCGTTTAAAGAAACGCGAGTAGATTTTGGAATACACACATGATCAAAAACAACCAGGCTAGGTATATATTCTACTTTCAAAGACCATATTTCACATATATAAATCAATTCATGTCTTTTGGTTGACAGAGAAATTTTTCACCCGCGATACAAGTGATATAACTTGACAAAGGCCAACTAATTTTCCTGAATCCACCCTCTTATTAGGATATGAAAATGAAGATTTTGTTGACAAATTTATTCATTTTAAGAGTAAAGAGATAAGAATTTGTATCGCTGAGGAATACATTAATTTACGATTATGGATGTGAAATGGTTATGAATAAACACAAAATATGCCTGTTTAAAAGTTCTATGTATATAATTTTATTTATTTATTTAAACACATAAACATTGGTACAAGGAGGCACCAGATAGATATGCGCCATATAAATCAATTGATTTATGTGAGGGCTGGGATACTGCATGGGTGCCCAGTTCGAAGCAGGTGGTTTTGTTAGGGGGTCACACACCGAGCCTTTGACCTAAAGGTCTAATCCACAAGACAGTGGAGGAACGTCAGGAGATGCAGTCTCATGGTAGCCGGTGGCCAATAATAGGTTCACACACCATTTGTTCCTTCAGGATCCTGGAGCCCATGTGCACGATTGGTTTGGAATCAGGGTTTTCCAACTCCCCTAGGTAGATTCTCCAATGTAATATAATTAAGAGATCACAAAAAAATCGATCTACAACTAGAAATCAGCTATTTCAACAAACGAAAGAAGTATTCCAGTGGAGAAAATAATCGCATTTGTCAGATAATATCTTGGTTATCTCAATACATCAAGAAAAAAATCGCCGTATGAATCTTTATAACATTCTTAAGCCTTAAATATCACAATCATAATCAGGAAACAGGTAATAACGCTAATTACTTCAATAACGTTATCGAATGCCATACTCCGAAGGTTAGTCACAAAGATAGATCTAAGCTATGGATATACACATATCTTTGTCAGATGTATAAACATCATCACAACAACGGCAAAATTATGACAAAAATCTAGAAACCAGTTAGATGAACTCGAATATATATAGATTACACTACCAGTAGTTGAATACTCATATCATACAGAATACATACATACATGAATGACTGGTATGTTTATGAGGTTGTAAGAACAAACAATTGAGCCACAGACATACATGCGCCGTACACTCATATGTATATATAAACCATAATTTAACTGTATACACAAGTCATGTTACATAGTATTTAATCAGCTCAAAACAATCAATAAATACTCATGTCTTCCTTAGTTATTGTGTTACAAAAAGCTCATTACATAACACTCATTAATTAATAAGGACAGAGATAATTTTGAACAAATTGAGAATGTGAAATAACCGACTTGATTGTAATCAAATGAAAGAGTTATTTTCTCAGTTAATTTTTGTCTTAAGCAATGTGAACTTGTGAAATTCCCGAGGTCTACCATACTCTGAACTCAAGAATTTCATGCCTTATGACGAGTTTGTTACTTTTTAATTAATAAGACGGTATTTATTGGTTTAGGTTTCTAACTTTACTTAATTTGTGATAACACCCAATCATGTTTCTTAGCATAAGTGGTTGCTAGAAGGCTTTAATCGCCTGGATTCGATGTCTGGTAGGGTTGTAGATGCTCACAGCTAAATAATAACGTACTGACATAAAACAAATGTCTAGTGCTTTTAGATTTTAAATGACTGTCTAATTTACATTAGTTCGTGATATAAACTATTAAATTCGACAATACACACAAACACATTATACTAATTCATAATACCGTGTAATTTCACCCTATGTTATCATTGAGGAGTGGATCGAGCACTACATCACTAACATTGCTAAACATTAACAGTTATGAATTTTCATTAGAATTAATTCATTTTGAAGTTAGTTTCATTTGTGTATACAAAACTAATGTTTGATCATAAGCGAGGAAAAGAAACTAAGAGAGTGAAGCGTTGAATGGCATTCGATATTTGTTGTTTAATCCTTAACAGAAGTTGAACAACGATAGAAGTAAACTTTAATCTATTATTGCCAGGGAAAAAAAGTATCACAACAATCCTAAGACAGAATTATTGATTGTTTTATAAATCCTGATTTGAGTCGAAAAGATAGAATGAATAGCTCTTTGTTTAGATATACTTTCTAAGTATACAATCACGTACTTGTTCACAGTTCAGTCAGTCAGTCAGTAACAACGTAGAACTTCGTACATACGTACATCAGTTCAAGTTGCCATACCACATTAGCACAGAAATGCAGTTGTCGATTCAAATCCCATAGTGGTAGAGGTAGTAAAAGTATAAGCAGTAATCGGGAAGATTAGTCTCTGGAGATGTTATTTAAACAGTATAATCCAGTGAAACAAATTTCAAGAGAAAAAAAGGGACATGAAGAATTCAGAAGATTAGGATTTGGGAGAACACAAAGAGTGGATGCACTTGCGCCATTGCAAACGATTTCGAGCCATGTCATTCAAGGTCTCTAACCATCGGTTGCGATCATCTCGCGGTCCCCAACCAGTTCGGTTAATAGTGAATCGAAGCTATTGGTTATTTATATTTGACATTCAATCAGACTGTTTATCAGATCATGGTGACGAAAGATATTATAACAAGGTAAGGTATATTTATTTTTTATTGTGATGTTTATTGAATAAATGTTCTAATCAAATATTCAACTAACAAATATTTTTTGAATCATTTAAGGTGCGTAGACATTCGAGATTTTGATGATAATTTTACACTATGACATGATCTAAATGGTCCAGTATGATCAGAGTTGGGGAGAGTTCACTCTTCTTTTAGATATTCATTCATATAGTCATGCATATATGACTTATACCAGGGAAATATTACTCATTACCTTTATGTGGCATGGGTGTATTTTACAAAATAAGAAGACGAAAAGCGAAAACCGAATGACCCCCCGGTTAGGGGGCATAAGGTTCATTTAGAGGAGTTGTAAAACCCTGATTTCAAGCCAGTGTTGTACATGGGAGCCAGAATCTTAAGGAAATAAATGGTTCATGAACCTAGTTTGAGTCATCAGGTACAATGAGAACGCAGCTTCCAACTTTGACCTAGTGTTATGAATTAAATTTCTAGATCAAAGGATCGGGGGATGGTCCACTAAGAAAATTTCCTGCTTCGGTTTATAATAATAATAGTAATTATTATATCTGTTGAACAGAAGATATCGGTGGCAGTAGATAATGCGTTATTCATTGACTTTTTTATGCGATTCGGAAACTAGACAAAATAACACAAAACATCCCTAACATAAGTATACACTCACTTGCCCTGGCAACAAACTCATAATCTAACACTTAAAAATCTGCAGCGCCGATCAGTATAAGATAAAATACATGGATATGCATACAGCATTTCAAATCTACCCTTGGTAACCAGCCACTAAGAATGTGTAGTCTAAAGTGGTAAATTTAATAACAATCAGACAGTTAAAAAAGTCCTTTGGTTGGATTAGTGCGAAACTATGCAGTAAATACCTATATGTTGTTTCTTAAATAGGGTAAATGGTTATTTTTTACTTGTCAACAGTTTCTATAACACTAAAGAATGATATGAATTAATGTATTATTAATTCATTTGTATTGATTGCCTGAATCTTTCCATTGATGTTTAGAACTGCAATTGATCAGACTCCTATTAGTATATGTGCATCCTGTGCGGATCGCCTGCATATTGATTTAAACCACAAACATTATGAGCAGAGATGGCTGGTGGCTAACAGTAGAATCCAGTGAATGGCACTGGGTTCGAGTCCCGGGGTGAACAACAACTCTGGGATGCAGGTACATTCAGCTGAGTCCCAAACAGGGTGAAAGGCGCATCCTGGATTCCACAGCTAGTCACAATCCATCTCCGCTTAAAAACAGATCAGTTTTATTTTTTGCCTTTGATAAACGATCTTGAAATAAGGAGAATGCCCTCAGCTTATACTGTGCATTAAAGTGGTAATATAGTGGTTGAATCATTTTTTTCAACCAGTAGGTAGCAAGTTCAAATGACACTTCAGCAACTCCGATTTGGCAAGCGACGTATTATCGACGTAGATCTCGCACAACTAAAGTGTACATAAACTGGTAATTAGTAAATGAGTTTTGTTTTAGCAAACACTTTCAGTTGTTTATCTTTTTCTAATTCCGAACCTATCAAACCGAAGTTTAGGTCTTGTTGTCACTCTTTTCTGATCATCTAAAATTGAACAAAATGTGGAGGAAAGTGGAGAATAAGTGGACCACAGAGTAACTTGACCCCCATAGGATTTAATAAAGGCTACCTCGAATATGGTATTTGTAATGTAACTTAATTATCACATGTAGATTTATCTATTCAGCACTAAGACATACTGTTTTATGTGAGTAACCAAGAGTTTTAACCATTAAGCTACTGCCCAACATATGATATTGATAACCAATAACTGTAGTTTTATTTCGTTCATTTTCTATATCATCAATCACAGCAAAACTCAAAGTAAAGTCAACTCTGACAGATACAGACAAAATGTACAATTGGTTTTTATTTTATTAAAGAAACAAATTCATTATAAATTCAAAGTGATACCAAAAATAATGACGAAAATTTCGACTTAACGTCTATCAATCCACCATTTTCAGAATACTAAGTATTACATCTGAGAATGTTGTTTTATGGAATAGATAGTTTGTGGTTAACAGCCGGATGCAGAATGACCATTTCTTTCTACTTGGGACTTTTCAGTTGGATGTACCTGAATTTAAATGTTGATATATGCAACAGGACTCGAACCGAAGACCTCTAGCTTTACATGCCCAATGCCTTATCCACTGAGCTACTGAGTTCAGATAGATAAGAATTCTCCAATAGGATAAAATATGGCTACTGAATTCCACTTAGCCATAAGTAATCTATTCTATAAAACTTGTGATAAGATAGCTATACCAAGGCGGTTCATAAAGGATACACATATGTCAATTAAGACTGATCAGCAATGCAGTCCACAATATTAACAACGGAATACTTAAAACCATAATAATAATTACATGTTAACTGTATTGCTTTTATTACGTTCAAATCAGTCAACAACAGTGTATACAGTTATAGAATGTCAGTAACAAGCCTTTTATATTAAATGATGAATAATTAATAACCATTTTCTCTACTTCGCTTATATTTTAATACATCAATACACTCACGTCGGTTCACGATCGTTCTTTTATTTTTACATGTTAGTTCATTTGTAACTACCAGAATATGTTCCCAATAGATCTGAGAATTTCTATTTCACTAATTACAATTAATATTATGTTTAGTTAATCTAAATGACCCCGTAAGTCAATCTAAGCTAGACCTGTTATAACCTGTGGCCATGTGCCCTATTAATATATAATGAAATGATACCGCCAATTAGAGAACAGTGAATTATCGACCAGACCAATGACGCATAAACATGTACGAGCAGTCTAGAGGCCTTAGCGATCCTACTTTCTGCCTTACCCTGCCTGTTGAGTCCAGAACACAAATCTCAGCCTCTGCGATATGAATCATTTATTTCAAACATGCTGAGTTTATATACAAACCAAACAGACCACAACGCACCATAAAACATAAAAAGATATTTGTACAAGATCTAACCAAAAATTGGCTGTGAATGTGGGAGATTGTAATTAATAGACTGGGCATAACGCAAGAACTGTAAATCGTACAATACTAGTCTATAGGTCAAAATAAAGCTTATAATAAGAGGAATATGAATATACATAGTTCAGTTACTTAACAATTACACAATAAAAATATTTGTATAGTATTAGTCCATAAATGGTTCCTAACAGTTGTCATTCATTACCCTGATCGGGATCTATTAAAACCACCACTAATAACCTGGAAACACTGGAAGGTCGTTTCGTCCTAGTATGGAACTACTCAGCAATGCGCGTCCACGACCCCTCACGCGAGACTCTAATTCAGGACCTTCAGCCCCGCACGCGAACGATTCGGGATTTTAATGGTGGTTTAGCTTAGATTGACTCATGAATTCAACCGTTAAAATACTACAGTCTCTACAAACCCCATTCTTATAATTCCATAAGTCATAAATAATGTACAGTTTGATAAAAAAATATGCATTCGATAAAAGAAATGAACATGCTATAGAAACCAAAAGAGTCCAAACAACAATGATATTGATGCTGCTGAAACAATAATTTAAGTGAAACAATAAAAATGTTGAGATTAAGGAATTAAAGAAAGTGAATATTAGTAGATTTAAAGGAAGACAAATAATGAATATATTCAAGTCACTTCGATTGTTCTCCATCTATAATACCAACTCTGTTCATATGTAATACAATCAAAACGTTTATACATTCTGGTACCACTCAATGGTTGAAAAGTTTAAATACCAAACGCTAGATGGTAAGCCCGAACCCTGTTATATCTCCTTCCGTTTGGGCAGTTAAGTAGTATTACAATCTCTTACACTCAGAGTTTGACCCGCAGTCAAGTATAAAAATCTGTTAGATGCAAATAATAAATAACACGACCCATAACAATGGGATTGATAACTTATGCTGATATGGATGCGCTCAACTTTCTCTCGACCATCTCCTACACCACCTAACATTGTGCGACAACAACTGGATATATATATTGTTGAAGATTAACAATGGGAAAATGCAATTAATAATACGTTACAAGGATTCATACATACCAATAAAATAACATCCACTTACAAATGATCTTGACGTTTGAAAGCTTTATGGCATACAATACAAATGTATTTACGCTCTTCGCTATGTGTTAGCTTATGCTTAGCGATAGCACTGGAATTACTGAATACCTAAAGAGACAGAAAAATCAAACAAAATATCTAATTATGTATCTTTTTTTCAAACCAATTTTGTAAAAAAAAGTGATTATTTGCTGTATATAGTCCATTTGGTTTCATATACTGTAAATTAAGTAGTATTATAGTTTAAAATGTACTAAATAGTTCACGACCAATCTGATTTGAAATAATGACTCCTAGTATTTTTTTTTCTGCGAAATTAAAAAAAGTCTTGCCAATCATCATTATCGCTGTGATTAATTATAATGTATTCAATATTTAATAAATGTGTTGTATTCACCAGCTTCGGTCATTTTTCATTAATGTAGTAGATGAGTAACTTCGCCTGAAGCTAATCTGGGGCTACTGCCGGTCCCATGCACGGATAAAGGAAGAGGGTTGGGCATAGGGTTAGCGACCATATCCCGTAGGAAACTAAATTGCCAAAAAACGCTAACTAGAAAAACTAATTCAAACCATTTAAACTCTGCCCTGAGAGTAAGGTCTTCACTCAGAAGAGTTATGACACATGGTGAAAGTCGAGTTCCTTCGGAAGTCACGAAGTTGATGACTCTTCCGACAACCACAGCAACCATCAATTAAGGTACATGGAATGTTCGTACAATGTGGGAGACGGGGAGAGTTTTCCGAATTGCTGCAGTAGATGAGTGCTGTGTATTTTCATTCTGTTTGTTAGGTTGAACTAAATTGATATATTCATATGATAATGTTTCGGTGAACCCCAGACGCTTGAAATGAAATCTTTGATGAAAAATTTCATTCTAATATACAGCATTTAGTCATTAAATGAACAAAAGGATAGCTAAGCGTTAGATACAATAAACTTATTGGACACTGAAAATGTTCAAGATAATCACCGCCACTGTTATTTATTTAACGAGATATAATTATGCAGCACTTAAGATAATAATGTTTACTAATAAAGTTTATTATAGCATTAATAAGTTGAAATGACAAAGTGTGAATGCAAACACACTCAGAATGCTTCCTCATTTAGGGATAAATTGTGTTTTTGACGCAAAATAATAACTAGTTCCTTTGAAAAACCTTTCATGTAAATTATTTTATTAGTGGTGGACTGAATCAGAAACACTTTTATAATATACAGATCAGGATATCCAAATATAAGGTCGACAGTTTGTTGTTATAAACCATTTTAATTTTCATATTACGGAAACTTTAGTTAGATAACCACTGAAAAATAGGAAGCATTGAATAGCCATTTATTCCCAATGTCAGATTCCTAGATAAGGAACACCTATTACCTAACCAAGCATCAAACCAGGATCAGAAGTCCCATACTTAGATGAGGAAATTATCAAACGCTCCCTGGTTTTCAGTAACTTTCGAAATAACATCAGTTCATGATAAGAAATTGAAATCTCACCAATACCCTATAACAACAATCATACAATTTTATTAACCTTTGAGTAAGTTCTCCTACAAAAAAGAGAGTGCTACATGAAATCATTTGTATTGCTATTAGTGGCCTTAGAAATAATTCGAAATAGACTGATCTGTAATCACATAAATGACTTATTTTATCCGAAAATTCTTTGATTTCAAAAAAGAAAAGTTGATTATAAACTCTGGAAAATTTAGAAACCAAGTAGAAACGACACGCGTATTGATGTTCCATGAATATTTTTTAGTGGGATGATTTGTAATTAAAATTATCCATTTACATATTGACTAATAAATGACGTTAAAGTCTTTTTGAATATTTCTATATATCGGTGAAGTTTTGTATACTCCTACCACAGATAATAAACCGTAGAACCTGTTTGTTCAAATCCCAACTTAACACATATCTTCTCATGTCTGTACTTGACTGATACAGTATTTATTTTTTTTAAAAAAAAAAACTGTTTATGGACCAGGTTGTCATAGACTTTAATGTCAAGTTATTGGATTCACAAGTGTTTAGTATTTAAGATAGAACTATGAATATGAATTGACTATTGAATTTGAAGGAAACTGAGAGTGAGTGTGTGTGTGATGCGATGATTAAGAATTAGGTTTAATATATTCGCGTTCTAATTGATTGTAGAATGAATGGCCTGCAAAGTGAATTCCTCCAATCAACCATGATATTTTACCATAGTGCTTTCAGTTTCACATTTTATAATATAAGCATGTAATTTCATTACAAAAAAGAATCTATTATTCTGGCTGGTGATATATTTTCTGACCTCAAATTATTGGTAACCAGATATCACTGGGAAAATATATACCATTGCATATCATCGACAGATGTACATTCATTTTCTTTCATTTTGACAGTCAAAAATTCATTTGATTCATGCAATTCGCCTCCGTAACAGAGGGAGCAAGAGAACCATACAAAAAGATTAAGTTTTAGACACAAAGATTCAACAACGAATCATCCAAAGAGAGTTTAATGCACTCAAAAGTACATTTCACTGTTTAATGTGAGATAAACGCCATTCTGAGACATAACCAGTACGGAGACGTAAAAACGTGAGTTATCACAATTTGCCATATAACATTAGCATGATGAAATGGAATTATTATGAATAGTAAAGCAGTCGAAATAATTTATCACCAATGATAATCAGAAAGGCTAATTATTGAGAACATAGTAGGAAAAGACATGTATAAAGAGAATCAATACGTTACTCTATAAAATCAATATATTAAAGCAGCCATGACAAACCGACAAATTCGAACTCGACAAAAGTTAATCCCACTATGACATATCAATAACTGAGCAACTTCCTGCTTCTTAGGGTTTTAGGGTATGAAAGCTGCCACAGCATTGTAAGAAGAGACGAATAAAAAACTGTAATAAAAACACAACACCCACTCCCAATTAAATGAATGATTTTTTTACGAAATGCAAACTTTGTAGCTAAACATGAATGTTTATAACACGGTATTGCGACAGAATGTCAACAATTATCCTGAGACAACGCGAATATTGAACATACAGATCCATCAGATAAACAGATATAAACTTCCTAAGAACAGGCATAAAGGCATACTGATACAGATTGTCACGTTTCACATAAAAATCGAGACTTATATCCTTCCTTTCTGTTCCAATTGATAAAGTACACTTTTATTCTTGATAAAAAACGGCAAGAAATATAATAAATTCAGTAACCATTTAGAGGTTTCACACAACAGCAAACTAATATGTAGGTCGTATTCGTCATATATCGGTATCATTTAAGATATCATTAAAAAGCAAGGAGCATTAGACAGTTGTTTAGCTCTAGCATGTGACTCTTCAGCAATGTGCATTTACGATCCATCTATGGGTAAAACCCAGGACTTCCAGATCTCGCTGGGGAAGCTTAGCCATTGGAGCTATTGGATAGGCGTCAAATGGTACAATTTCAACTACAATGAATTCGCAGTATAGCACAATAATCAACCAATGTCATGTATCCAACAGTCGATGGTCTAGAATACTTACTACTCATTTACATCCAGACGAAATAATCAGATACAACACGTTAAATAAAAGATATAAGACCACAGAATTAGAGAACAATACATATACATGTACAATCTAGTTTTTTCCCAAAAGTATTCTAGATGACATTAAGGAGGGAAATTATATTTGGAAAAATAATTTTTCACGGTCATTAATATTACATTAATCCAACCTCTATACACCTTGTGTCAATTTCACTTCGTCATGCTAATGTTGTGTAGGAACGTGGATCAACACACATCGGCTCCAAGTTAATGATAGCTTACAGATAACTAACAACTTTTTGAACACTACGTAGTGACCAACGTTATATTTATCTGGTGTTTTTAGCTCTGCTTGAATGTTATCGATCAAGTTGCAATGTGGCCACTAATCCGGGTGACTCAACATAAAACATACTATGCTGAGATATTAAATAGATGTAGTCAACAAGAAACATTGGACCTATGTCCACAGTAAGAAACATTTCCACCGAGATTCCATGTAGCCTGAAAACTACGGTGACAACATTCCAGATTGTAAAGCAAGGTAACATGGATCTAAATCCCATAAGAGACATAAGTTTTCCCAACATTGTAGATACACCCTACAGTCCAGCATCAACAAGAAAGAAGCCCAGGTTCAGGGTTTCTTACCAACTACTTGGAACCACTTAATACATATACATTACATCATGTAATTTAACAAAATGATGGAAAAAATACATACTTACTTTATCACAAAACGGACATTTTAATGTTGTTCTTGGATGAACTGGTTGCTTTACTAAACTAGTAGGCGTTTCATTTGAATTAACTTTAACAGCAGGATAATCAGATGAAGCATTATTATTATTATTATTATTATTATTATTATTATTATTATTATTATTATTGTTCATTGTATGTTCCTTTGTCACTGATGATATAGCTGCTCGTTCGTTGTTGTGGTTCTTATTCTTACCACTTATAGTATGAGTAGTATTCCATATAAGATTAGAGGAAATTGGAGAATTGGGCGAACTAATGATGGGATTATTATCATCATTCTCGTTATTAAGAATATTAATACGTAAATCAGCAAATTTTTTTTGTTCAGATTTTGAAAATAAAAATAAATCACTTGATGATATTGTAGTATTGTCATTATTTAATGTTAAATTACTGATAGACGATTGTATAGTATTACAACAAGAAGATGGAAGAATAGGAAGAACAGCAGTAGCAGTAGTAGGACCAGTAGTAGTAGTAGTAGTAGTAATAGTAGTAGTAGAGGTGATGATCATCTGATGATGATCAGCTTCATTAGAAATTATTGATGAAGTAGGAGAATTACACAAAAGATCAAAATTATATGGATCGTTATTAGAGGAAGTGGAAAAAGCAATAGAAGATAAGGAATTAATAGTTGTTGGGGATGTTATACGTTTCAGTAATCTATTCACCGGGTTCACTTTAACAGTAGAAAGATTTGATTGGCTATTTATCAAATTCGTTCTAAATAAATCACGACTTGATGATGTAATGATGATGGAGATGACTTATTCGAATTGATTAATGGCTCACTAAAATTGGATATGAACATAGTTTATTTTGTATGTGTTATAATTTTTAAAAGAAATCTAAATTATAAGATTATCAGTATCAGAAGGGGTTTTGTGGATATTATAGTAATTTTAGTAGTTGAGATCATGATCTTGGATGCGTACTACTGAAAAGTCCCACAGTAGGACGAAACGACTGTTCAGTGCTTCCAGGTTTCCCATGATGGTCTAGCTTCAATTGACTCATGATCTCAACTATAAAATTATTGGAAAGAGAGCATAGATGAAACACAATCACTAACAGTAAAATAACTAGTTGGTTGGCATATCACATTCAATAATAACAGATTTGTAATTACTGAAAATTTCATACTAATCTGTTTTACATAACTATTAAATACTAACTACGAAATTGTGATCGGTTTAGATAGTCGGTGTAAAGTCGTGAATCAAAGGTTTTTGGTATTTGACATTGGGCTTTAAGGTGTACTTAAAATTTGAGGAAAACAGTATTACCTGGTGGATTCGAACTAGGACTATTTAGATTAACTGTTTGAAACGTTACCATTAAACAGTTTAGGTCGTTATTTGTAATGTGACTTTGCAATCGAATGCAACTTTACGAAATTGACCAACGTCTTATATGAGATCTAGCAATATTACCCAACTTTCACCAAACTTAACTAAGAAGAGAGGGTTCGAACCTGCAGCTCACTGGTTGAAAATCAACTAATAACATCATTAAAATGTCGCTTCTTTAAATAAGCAATAACCCATAGATCATATATACACTACCTCACCAATGATAAATGCTAATAACAAGCAAAACCCATCTAGAAAAATTATCTAACAATGGCCTCGAAATCTATCTAAACATTGAATGTACAATAACATAATGTATGATGTGAAAAAGTTATGACAACGAATACTTTTAATTTGAATAAACATGTTTAATGTTACAATTGAATTAGTTGATATTGAGAGTTAATTGGTCAGTTAGTCAGCTACAACGGAGGACTAGGCACATATATGCATCGGTACAAGTTGCCATACCTCATTAGCACAACAACATGAACACCAGATTCATAGAAGTAGTTAATTCAATGGTGGTAATATATAAAAGAAAGATTGAATATAAGGATATAGTACAAAAAGAAAGAATTAGTTCGTAGAAAGAAAGACACAAAGCGATTTTAATTTCATAGTATAGGGGAGAAAGAGAGTTTATACACCTACGCCATTGTGATCTATTCTAAGCAATATCACCCAGAGTTTCCAGCCATGTCACCCATAGTCTCCAGTTAACTGTTCTACTCACAATGGACAATTTATTTATGAGAATTCACTATACATGAAAATCTTATGCATCTGGACACTTATATATTAGAGGAGTTATGTTAGAGGAATAGGGTTCAAATTCAAAAAACTCAATTATAGTACTTTATCAAACATTATGCTTTCGCCTTACTGGTATTAATAATGCATCATTAGAACAAAAACCTTACAGAACTATTAGATATAGAAGGGGAAAAAGTTTAAAATTCACATACAATGAAAATAATGTACTTACAAACATTCAATATATTCAAAATAATACACAATAGAATATTAATGATTAGCCATACAATACCAAACTTTCTTTCAGGAACAATAAAATTGAAGCATTTCTCACATTTTTTCAATGATTGAACCTAGTTTTGAGGCATGTAAAATCTGAAAGAAAAAAAAATTAGATTTCGTTTGAAAGAAAGTATTAGAAATAAATTCAATATATCAAATATCATTAACACTGGTTGAAATCATGAGTCAATTGAAGCTAGACCACCATGGACAACCTGGAAGCACTGGACGGCCGTTTCGTCCTAGTATGGGACTCCTCGGCAGTGCGCACCCACGATCCCGCCCCCCACGAGATTCGAACCCAGGACCTACCAGTCTTGCGCCAGGCGCTTAACCAACTAGACCACTGAGCCGGCATCCAACGATGTTAATGTCTAACTTCAACCAATCCACGATGGATGCGCACTGCTGAGGAGTCCTATGATGGGACGAAACGGCCGTCCAGTGCTTCCAGGTTTTCCATGGTGGTCTAGCTTCAATTGACTCACGATTTCAACCAGTGAAATTTCTAAAAATCTCCACAAAACCCATTCTGATAATAATAAATATCATTAAACAAACTGTATAACTATATATCTATTTTATAAACCTTAGTTGTTATGTAATGGGGTGGAAACATAAAGAACTACGAAAGTTATCATCCAGAAGATGCAAGTGTTTATTAACAGTTGTCTACACAAAATACTTTGGATCCGTTGACCAGACACTATTAGCAATAACCTACTGTGGGAGAGAACAAACCAGATCCCACCGTAGCAAGAAATCAGAAAGAAGCGCTGGAAATGGATAGGACACACATTACGGAAAGCATACAACTGCGTCACAAGTAAAGTCATCACTTCGGATCCTCAAGACCAAAGGACATATTACGCCGGGAAATGGAGACAGACATGAGAAAAATGAACAACAATTCTATAGAACTAGAAAGGAAGGCCCAGGACAAAGTGGGTTGAAGAATGCTGGTCGGCGGCCTATGCTCCATTGGAAGTAACAGGCGTAAGTAAGTAAGTTGCATGTTATTCATTTAGTTACGCCTAAAATATGAGAGAGCATTTGAACTTAAAACTTAAATGAGTAAGTAGTTAAAGTTAATTAAACCACAGAATTCCAACAGTAGAAACGAGCAAATTCAAGAATATAAATAAGTAATGAACTATTAAACACTGGAAGTTTTTTCCAAATAAGGTAGGATACACCATTTGAATCCATTGCATTGCAGTTTTTAAGTCATCATTAGGAAGTTCTTTTTAACAGAACATCATGTAAATTATATACATGTGTACTCTGTTAGAGTAAATATAGAAATTACTTTCCATACGTTGGCTTTTATACTTGACAGCTCCCAACTGGTAAGTAACAGTGTTGAGATAAGACAAATCAATGAGAATGAAAAAATCTGGGAGTGAATTTTGACAAATCAATATTTATATATTTAACATGTATTAATTAGACATTCAGTTTGTAGTTTTTTTTTATTCTTCTGGTTGTAAACTTTGGCTATACAATCAGTGTTTTTTTTAAAAGTTAAAATAGTGAAACTATAATTTGTGGATGACCTTTGAGCGACGCAAGAGTGAACATGAGATTGTTCACTTAATTAGGGTTATAAACCAGTACGAAGAATTAGAATTACGATTTACAGTCGATAGTTAAAGTTTTCATCATGAACTGACATAAGCTATAATGTTAAAACTCTATTTAACCAAATGGATAGATGAATTTTGTGCCAAAATCCAAGATATATATTTCATTGGTTTGTTCATAAATTATAGTCTCGTCGTTAAAATATAGAAGTTACACTGACTTTTTGTGTGCGTTCTGAATGGGACTAGAAAATAGAATTCTGCGTGAGCTAATAAACATTAACATTCTTCGTGTCACTTTTTAATATTACCTGTGAATACATCTCAATCCTACAGGAGGTCAGTCGCAGCCCAAATAGCTCAGTGATAACATCTCTGACTGTGAAGCTGGTTGACAAATGATCGAATCTTTCAGGGAGTATCAGTTCCCTCAAAATTACAGGTACACCTTGTTGATGAGTGGCAAATAGTAAAAAACCTGGGTTCAAGGTTTCTTGTTGACTATCTCTAACCTCCAACCATCTTACATTCAAGGGTAAGTTGGAAGAAAGCTAGGGGCGGCCAGACCAAAATATGGAACAAGTCCATGAAGTCACGGACAAGTGGACTGAGTCATGTTGATAGGTGTAGACTACCTGGTTGGGATCCGCCAGACGATAACAACCGATGGTTAGAGACCCTGACTGACATGGCTCAAAATCGTTTGCAATGGCGCAGATGCATCCACTCTTTGTGTTCTTCCAAATACTAAACTTCTAGATCCTTTATGTCCTTTATTTTTTCTCTTTCCAAATTTATTTCATTGGATTATACTCCTTGAATTGCATCTTCAAACCCCAATCGTTCAGATTACTGCTTATAATTTTACTACCTCTACCACTAAGGGATTCGAATTGACAACTGTATCTCTGTACTAATGTGGTATGGCAATTTGAACTGATGTACGTATGTACGAAGTTCTACGTTGTTACTGACTGACTAACTGATATTCGTATTACTGGTTCAAACACAGTAATCAACCCAAGATCATATCATAATATGGATATACCTAACATCTGTTTCATATAGAATGATCAAATAATCAACGATATCTCAATGTATAGGAGGTTGGAAATCTTATCATTATTAATAGATCTAATGCATAAAAGAGTAATTGTATTTCTTTTTTTTTAAAAAAAAGAGGGCGAAATATAAGATTAATTATGGGAGTGGTGTAAGTTACCATAAATGATCATGATAACAATCATAGTGATAACCATAACAGTACTATAATAATAATGGTAATAATAATACAAAAAGCTTAACCATAAATTATAGTAATTACATTCCATATTAACAGAATTTATTTGACAAGTAAAATATTCTCAATCAATGAATGTTTCTTACTGGTAACATACACGAACTATTAAATGACTAGATAGGTTATGAAAGAGATAAAATCACTTTCCACTTTGATGAATTCATGATATGATAAACACTATTAACCATATGAGCATGCATACACAAAACTGAGAATAGGGACTTGAATCAATGAAATACTTTTTTTATTAATCTTTATGCATCATAAATAAAAATGAATTATATTTTTATTACATTTTAGTGTAGAATATTTGAATAAAATTGTTATCATTCATATGGTAAACTGTGATCTACAATTGGTTAAACAAATACTTATATATGCTTATCTATGTTGACTATATGAATATAATTTCTATAAAATTATATTGTAAAAATGAATGGTTATTTATGTGAATGGAATTGTAGTCAGTCAGTCAGTCAGTAACAACGTAGAACTTCGTACATACGTACATCAGTTCAAGTTACCATACCACATTAGCACAAAAATACAATTGTCGGTTCAAATCCCATAGTGGTAGAGGTAGTAAAAGTATAAGCAGTAATCGGAAATATTACGGTTTGTAGATGTTAGTCAAAGAGTATAATCTAGTGAAATAAATTTCAAAAGAGAAGAAATAAGGGACATGAAGAATACAGATTAGAATTTGGGAGAACACAAAGAGTGGATGCATCTGCGCCATTGCAAACGATTTTGAGCCATGTCAGTCAGGGTCTCTAACCATCGGTTGCTATCATCTCGCGGTCCCCAACCAGGTAGTCTACACCTACCAACATGACTCAGTCCACTTGTCAGTGACTTCATGGATTTGTGCCATGTTTTGGTCTGGCCGCCCCTAGCTTTCTTCCAATCTACTCCTACAACATGAAACATCGTACGTCGAGGCAGTCGGTGGCTGGGCAAACGTAACACAGGTCCCAGCCATCTCAACTGATAAATTTCACTACTTCACCAATTGATTTGCCATCCTTACCTAGTACCCGTTTCCTAACAACTACATTACTTACTCGGTGGTCCCAGGATATACGAGCAATGCTTCGAAGACACCTATGATCAAATACTAGTGACTTACAAATATCCTCTACTCTTACCGGCTGTTTCACAACCATAAAGTAGGACGGAACGAACTGCTGCGCAGTAAACTTGTCCTTTGGTTGGTTGACGGATATGGAACAGTAATGTAACATTTAAGTCATTCGAGCATTGGTTAGAAAATTTATCTAAGTTCGGAACTTAATAAAGGGTAACTACAACTTTACACAGAATCGAGTGCAGACTCTTCAGATTTGATAACCAACACAATAAATACCCAGTTAATAAATCATTTTTCAACCTCTATCATCATTCAATCGCTATTAGAGGATAATAACAACTCAATTTGATTGACTCCACATACAATATAGTTTTCACTAGGACTAATTTCGACATGGATCAACTAGCGAACCTTGATAAATAACCTAACTAAATAATAATCAACTGACTTTGGATACTGTGCGAGATTTATGCTTTCTAATCGCCCACACCATGAGATTACATTTCTTCTTGAAAAGTGTGAAAAATTAACTGCGTTAGTATCTAATATGTCTGGAAGCGTGACCAAAAAGACCAAACGATAACTTTTCTGAAATTGAACGCAAATGTAATTGTCTTGATTATTGCAATCATTGGTTTAAAACTTTAAAAACCCTACCGTTGACAGTTAAGATCGGTGGGGGGAAATAGGAAAAGTGATCAAGTTAGACAGAATTCTAAGAATTGTTATGTGCGCGACTCAGTACGTATATTTACTAAGTTTTCAGTAATACTCTATGTTGGGGTCATAAACAGAATAACGTTATTTGGTTGTTTAAACATGATAAGACGGAGTGGGACGTGAACGTGATACAGAATGGATTATTAAACTCGGTATGCTGATAATTCTTAAGAAAATATTGAATGCTGCTATCAGTACAAATGCTCAAAAGTGTGACTGCATTCTCACCCACAGTTAGTTGTCTGTAAGCTCACTGATCATACACTAAGGTATCAAGTAAAATAAATAAAGTGGTGAATAGAGATTACGACACTCAGATTTTATTCAGTAGATTGCGAAATTCAAATCCTAACCTATTCAGTCAATCATGAGCAACGTAGAACCTGAATCGATCCAAGCTGCCATGCCACACGAGTACAGAGAGATACAGTTATCAAGACAAATCCCAGAGTAATAGTAGTGTTGGTAAAAGTATCAGTGACAGTAGATCAGGCGTAGAAAAACGAAAGCATAAAGATATTTGACCATTCACTTTTTGAAAGAAGACAAAGAGTCTGGGTCATGTCGCCCAAAGTCCGTAGCCATTGGTCACGATGATCACGTGGACCCCAGTCACAGTCTACACCTGTTAACATAGCTATGTTCAATTACCAACGATTCTATCGAGTAGTGTCACGTCTTGCTTTGGTCGCCCATAAATTTCTTCTAGACTACTCATACACCAGACACCGCGCGCAAAGGTAGGAGGTGGTTGGAATTACGTAAAGTAAATCTTAATCACCACAGTTTAAGATACACAGCCTGACCAACCGACTTGTCAGCTTTACCTAGGACTATATGCGCAGTCTCACTGACACTCACTTGGCGAAGCCAAAATACACGAGCGGTGCTTCTAAGACAATTGTGGTTGAGTATGAACCAAAGAGTATCTTCCATTCTCAATAAGCATGCTTCACACCAACCAAGTGTCTTTCAATTTGGCTAGGTTTAACTACTTGGGTAATAAAATCATCTCTCACCATTACTAAATATGAGTGTCTAGTATTTTGAAGGGGGATGGAAAGAACTTTTGGGAATTTATATTTCACTTCATCTAATCTGCGGCTAATAGAACGGAAAGCATAAACAACGAAGAGGCAACGGCGTGCGTCCCAAACTGTTTAAGTCCTTACTGTTCTGTTCATTCAGCTGTCTGTTGAAGTCCAGTCTAAAAATGTGTTGTTTTTAAGCGTAGTTCTGCACCTAATTCGATGAGACCGTGAGAAATACCAGTGGAGTCTACAGGTACACGCCTCAAACAATGCAGTTTCGGAAGTCCAGCAGTATTACTAAACTTTTTAAAAGCTCAAGCACGAGTACATAAATAAGTAGCTGGTAAACGAGTTGTGTTTTTCATAGTACGTTAAAACTTTAGGAAACATCAGTTCCGGTTAATATATCTAGACTAGGTCATTACAGTGGACAGTCTTAACTACCAAGATAAAATAACAGTTATTGTCAAGTAGTTTAACGGTTTTATAGTCGCACGCAATCTACGAATAATTGTAAGATAGATATAACTAAGTATAATATAGTTTTATGGACATACTGGGTTTTCGATTAATAAAAACAAGTCTATCAGGGAGTTAAAAAAAGATTCTTATTTAAATGGAAAGCAATATTGAGTGTATATCCACAATGGAAGTAGAATATAACAAAAAATCTCAATGAAATGTCAGATTTCCTTTTTATCTACTTCGCTTTCGATAACGGGACTACATCACTAAGACATACAAAATTAGTAGCTCAGAGCCAAGCATATGAAACAATGAGTAATGATCTTCATTAAAATTTCCAACCTTAATCTTGTTTTCTACTGCAACTCGAAAAAAGGATAGGATCCGATGTTAAGGACAAATAAAAATTAGTCTAAGAAACAAGAATAAAAGCACTTTAGCATAACGAAATCATTAAAAAACATGAATGCGGGTTAATAACACATGACAACCGCCAAACCTAAGATTATTGGCGAGTTGATCGTAAGTAATTGAATACAAGACCAATTTCAAGTCACATCACTCTCAAGCCGAATTTGTTCAAAACAATAAAAGCAGGACTATACACTTGGAATACTACAGAATTTGAGATGATAATGTTATTAGATATGTGACATATTGAGCGCCCATGGAAGAACAAAATGTGCCACTGTGCCGTATAATCATCCTGACTACCTACAGGCATTAAAGTTCAAACGCGTTAACAAAATTACTGGTTAAGAATTTATTATCCACAGGTCTTTTAATGACCAGGTAGTATATGGGTTATCATAAAAAATTTACTGTGCGAATTGCATAAATGATTCGATATTTTTAACTTATTTTCCATAACTAGCACCGTAAATAACAGATACAAGCAAGATTATGGTTTATGAACAAACCAATCAGACTCAAACTAATGAGTTCTGGATGTCTGCAAGAAATTCATCCATTTAAATGACACTATAGCTTATATCAGTTCGTGACGAAAACCCAAACTCAACTCCTGACCGTATCTCCAGCCTTTAAGCACTAAATCTGATTTCTAACACTGATCTATAATGCGCTTTTGATTCTAAAAGGTTGCCGAGTATTCTAAAAATCACTTTGGCGTCGCATCAAAATCGTCCATAAATTTTAATCGCACCAACACATTTTGGAGAAGACCTGTAAAAGAATCACGATAGCGAAAGCGTTTTACTGTATAAGACCACTTTTTATGTATATAATTCGTAACCAAAAACGGGTGTGACATACAGCGACGGAACATAACGGGCAAGAACGTAATATTAATCCACATGTAAGCACAACAGTATAATGCCCTCGCTTTTTCAAAAACTCCGCTCCAAAGGACAAGGTGAAATATTAGATTTTAAAGTAGTAAAAGTGCATTTCTCTTCTAAAGTTTTAAGCTAGATCAATCAATGAAAATCCGTTGTTTATTCAATAAATGAATTGTTCTATGTTTACTTTTTTCCAGGATTATATAAAATTGAGGATTCAGAATCAGCACAGCGTACGTTATGTTTCGAACTAATATTGACACAATTCCCATCATCACCTAACCAATCACTTCGTTCCACTAACAATTTCCAAGAGAAAATCATACTCAGGAAAGGTTAAAATGCCAGTTCATTGCGTTTTTCTTAAGGTATTCAAATTTCCGCCTTCAGACACGATGCCTGAAATGCTTTAATTATATATTTTTTCTTTCTGTCCATTACAGTGTCGTCGTATTCGCATAAATTTCATCAGTGTCCTCAAACCCTCCTTAAAGTAACTAATGGTTTGGGAAGATGTTACATTTAATAGGCTTCTTAATCTCCTGAATTCTCAAACTCTGTATACACCTACTTTTACGATCTGTGAGGTTGACTAGCCACTTGTTTTCTCAAAGTACTGGTCACCCTTGCAATAAAACTAGACACCATCTCTACAATAATGTCAATCGGCTTCATAATTAATAATAGTAGGGCATTTCCGTAGTCTGGCAAAATACAGATCAATAACTAAAGCATAATATGAGTTTAAAAATATGTCAGAGTAATCCGCATGAATACGTTTCTACCATTCACAGGATGCCGGTAAGGGATTCCAAATAGACTTATTATAGGATGTCAAATGTAAACCAGCTTCAGTTTTTCAATTTTCGACTAGTATCAGCACCAATCTCTGGACGCCAACAGATCTGATGAGCAAGCAATTTCGTTTTCTCTTCTCTCACATGGGCAGAATAAAAGTTGGAAATAACCGCAGGTCTCAGTGTGCGGAGAATGATTACTCTATCGTTAAAGGACAAATACAACTACGGGCTTTAGTGGTAAGTCTTCTCTCTTTTTGTAAAAACCAAGAAACTTACGCGTGCATTGAATGTTTCAACCTCTTTACATGTAATCACGACCGTTCCAGAATACTTACAAGTATCTTCTACCAGTTCTGCTGTATCACTGGATTACAATGATGAAGTCATAAGCCTATTTACTTACTACTTACTTACGCTAGTTGCTCTTCGTGGAGAACCATAGGCTACACACCAACATTCTCCACCCAATTCTCTCCTGGAAAATCCTTCCCAGTTCTTCCCAGTTGTTATTCATACTTTTCATGTCTGCTTCCGATTCCCGACTCAATATGTTTGTCAGCCTTCAACTTATCACTTCCTTCATCATGCAGTTTGATGATTTCTTCAATGTATGTCCTATCCACCGACAACGTCTTTTCATAATTTCTTCTTGACCTGGAAGTTGGTCTGTTCTCTTCCACAGAAGGCTGCTGCTGATGATATCCGGTCAACGAATCTTGAGTAGACCACTGATAACAGATACTTGTGTATTTTTGATGATGGTTGTGATAGTTCTAGAGATTTCAGTTCCGTATAGAAGAATTGTCTTGATGTTCGTTTGGTGTCTTCACATCTGCATCAGATCCTCCTTGTTTATCAATAATTCTGTAGTGAACGAGAGCTTCGGTGACGAAAACCATTGTATTATAAGTCGTAATGTTAGTTTGAAAATCATACACTGAACACATCATTTGCACATCTTTTTTTGTGTTGTCCTTTACCTATTCGTTTATTCCTCTGACTCTGTAGTTATCTTGACTGCTTTCTGATCACCTTTCTGTTCTCTTCAATTAAATTTTCTACTTCTATGCATTCTATTTCCGACTGTTGCCGCGTACTACTTATTCCTGTAAGCATAAGTGGCATACGCTACTTTGCTGCCCAAATACACGGAAGATTCCACCTTTCTCAGAGCTTTTCCGTCAAGTGTGATTATGTCGGTGCTCTCTGTTGTATTTTTAGATGTTGCTTTCTCTCTAGTGTATGTTGAGGCCTATCGATGCAGAAGCTGATGCTAAACTGGCTGTCTTCCGCTGCATTTGTTGGTTTATATGAGGTAGGGTAGCTAGGTCACCGGTGCATTTCAAATCGTATAGTTACATGCAGGCAGTTCATTGCATTCCGTTCTTCCCAGAAGCTTTACCGGACTCCGGTTCTTACTTAGAATGAGTCTATCAGCTGTCCTCCACTCACGACATTGAAGTATGGTCCGTCCAATGAACTCTGTATGATTTTAACTAATCTTTCATGTACTACAGTGTGGGAGAAGATATCACAAGGTCTATAAGGAAGTTGATATATGGAAGCGAGTTGTGCTATTACTAATAGCCCTGTCAAATATAACGTGACAAAATCACGAACCAGAACACTGACTTATATGCCTTTTTCCGTATGCTATGATGATGTGTCTACCCCAAATCCTTATTAGTCCTCTGCATAGTATATTCTCGCCTAACCCACTACATTCAGTCCAGAACACAATTATCAACCTTCACTATATGAATCGTATAATTCAGACATACGTGATTTATTTACGAATATACCAAACCGTATCACACTATAAAATGAAAAGTAGTAATTATACAAGATTAAGCCAAATGTATCGGTGAGTATTGAGAACTGTAACTAATAAATTGAAAATAAATTAAGAAGGTAAATCTCAAAACAGTTGCCAATAGGTCAAATGGAAGGTGATGATAAGAGGAATATGAATAGGCATATAATCTAATCCGTTAGTAATCACCTGATAAGAATACATGTAACAATTTTCCATAAATAATCCCTAGCTGATAGTATTCACATATTATTCATCTGGATGTGACAAGTTCAATTCAACCGAGTTTCAAACAACGATCTATTTTGGTAGGTTAACTGCCGATTCTTAAGTACTCGAAGTTGCGTAGCTAGTGAGTAGTAGTGTGATATTTCTGTGGTTGTTAAATGAAGAAAAACTGTTCACATAAGACGTCCACTTATAAAATACGACCGATTTCAAAGTGAGTGATCAGTCCAATATCTGGAAATATCGATGGAGTTATCATGCGAGATGAATAATAATGTGTAGCCATTTTCCTCTGTATTCTCGACACAGTCAATAAATAGCTGAATGTAGTCTTAATGATTGCATACACTGACGACACTTAAATCACATCTGTCAAAAAGATTGGGAAGATGCTTGCTTTTTACTTGAAATGTACGTAAAATCTAATGTCTTCCATATATTACAATTCTTAATCACGATTATTCTCGTCCTGATTAGTGATAAGTCAAATGTTTTCTTTAATCTGTAGTGACCTACTTTTACCAGGAGAACGCGATTGGTTTAATGGAAACAATTATTATTATAATCAATTGTACCAGTGATTGTTTTACTGTGATCGTTTGTTTACAATGTCAACGATCAAAATTGCACAGGCACGTGACTGCCCCCATTGGCAGGTTCGCTACGCCTGATGCTCGCTTCGATCACGTTCATATAGACATTGTGGGACCACTTCCACCATCGCATGGGTATGATCACGTACTCACGTGCATCGATCGTTTTACAAGGTAGCCCGAAGCTATTTCCATCACGTCTATCACGGCGGAGACAGTTGCTCACCGCTTTGTAGAACGATGGATAGCGCTATACGGTGGTCCCTCGACTGTCACGACTGACCGTGGACAACAATTCCAGTCCGCATTATTCTTCTCACCGACCCGGCTGCTTGGTACGGAACGCATACGCACCACCACCTACCACCCAGCATCAAATGATTTAGTTGAACGGTTTCATCGCCAACTTAAAAGTGCTCTTCGAGAACACGAAAATAACAATTGGTAAGAAACCTTGCCGCTTATCCTCTTAGGCATCAGAACGAGTTTAAAGGCAGATACTCGATGTTCCGCCGCTGAACTTGTTTACGGCACGACATTGCGTCTGCCTGGGGAATTTTTCACACCACGGAGCGGTAACGATTTCTGTGAGTCAGACTACGTCCATCGACTGTCTGAATTTATTCGAACACTGTCCCCGGTGTCAACTCGAATACAACATCGACAGGTCGCTCTCCGTCGAGAGTTATCTACCTGTTCAAATGTTTTCATACGGGTAGATTCGGTACACAAACCTCTGCAACAGCCTTACGAAGGACCTTTTCACGTGATTTCTAGTCACGAAAAGACTTTCAAGGTTGATCGACATGGCCGTGTCGAGATCGTCAGCATTGATCGTCGATGACAGTGCTTTACCCGATAACTCGAGACGCAATGCTAGACCCATCAAACCTAATAGCAGGATCCTTACATCTACTTCAGGTCCCACGCTAGATACATCAGAGACCTCATTCTCACGCCCCGGTCAACAGCACGTGTCATCTGCACCAATGACGGACGAGACTTCAGTCTCACGTCCAGATCAGCAGACCACGCCACCCTTGACTTCGGATGAGATTGCAGGCTCGCGAAATACGAACGAGACTACCGTCTCACTTTCTGGTCGCCGACAACGCTTACCCGTACGTTTTCGCGACTAACCGTACAATCAACAATGGATACAGTGTAGGACTATTTCTATACTACATGCGTGCAACACTTTTTCTCTTTTCCTTTGATTTTTCTTGTATCCTGAGCCCATGCCTCCAACCATCGCCTTTTTGGTATCGTCAACTTCAGTCAACCTCGGCGAAAGGTGGTCTGATCGCCCACGCTCTTGCCAACGCACTCAGTCGATATTCTGGTTTCGAATCTGCCTGGCATACGCATGGTCTTGAACCTGGTTGTTACGGTCGCTTCTGGTTTCTTGGCTCAACGTGGTTTCGTCGTACGTCTGCAGTGTTTGCTGGTCCGGACTCCTAGGAACGCAATCTTCAGATCCTTCATACAAACCACTCTGGTATGATATACTAACTTGAGTAGAAATTACAGCACATTTCTCCTGGTACAGTTCTACGTAAAAGACCTTAGGTGGCAACACGTTTGCTGATCAGTCCCACGAATTAAACCGCTACGTATCGAAAGTGTAAACCCTTTCTAGGAGGGGGCTCCTGTAGTGAACTACTTTTACCAAGAGAACGCAATTGGTTTAATGGAAACAATCAATTGTGCGAATTGTACCAGTGATTGTTTTACTGTGCTTGTTTGTTTAACTGTACTAAAGACAGCCACTACTCCTCCATTATTTTTCCGTGAACTGTGGCCTTGTACGCACGTACGCTCGTCCATTGATTCCGTTTGTATTTTCCTTTGGCACGATCTCGGTATTTTTCCGATACCACGAGATCGCCAACGAGTAAATCCGGTTACAATCTTTTTTCGCATTCTGATGTTCTGGTACGCGCTCTTCTTGTAGTAGTGTTCATAGTCAACCGCGACTCGACTCCACGCTACAAATCAACGCTGAACAGCAAAAGAACACAACGGATATGACCCCATCTGTTTGTGTCTCAAACTAAGAAAAGACGTTTCGTGTCGTTTTGTTTTTCAACAATTGTCAAAATGTGGAGACTTGTTTTCCATCTCAGTGACTCACCGATATCGTAGCAATTGTGTGAGACTTCAATGGCCTGTAATGGATTCTGTCAGAATAGGTGGACCGGTATTTCTGAGTAGTCCTAAACAGAAAAAAATACATACCCCGTGATTATCGACTTCTGATCTTCCTATAATCAACGTTAGATTATGGTGACATGTATTTTCACCATAGAAGTTTGAAGAATTCATATTAGTGGATCAATATTCGGTATTTTTAACATTTGCACCAGCATTTCATACAAGTGAATATAACTTGGAATTATAACTTTTGTTCTATCTACTTGTCTAGTTGACTAGCCGTAGAATGACAATAAGTATTACAAGATCGATTTTTACCGTATTTTTTTGTTTCATTCTCTTACTTTACCGCTGAACAAGAAGACTAATATTTTTACGGACATTATCATATTATTAACAGCTATCACATATGACCATCATTTAAAACTAGAAGTAAGTGTTAATATTGTATGTAGATCATTGCTTCAATAAGGTTCATCCACGTGTTGCTATACTTTAAATCTACTTAACACAGCTGAAACTATAGAGTTTATCGATTCAGTCTGAGTTAACCTTGATTAAAGGTGATAGTCGAAAAATATCTTTAATTAATACCAAGTGCTGGAAACAAAAACGTACACTACACTAACAATTTATATCTAAGAACTTAGATAGACTGAGTAACTACATTTCATCAAACACTACGGTCAAAAATGCAAAGTCTGACTTTCTAAACTTTTTCAAGTATGATACACTGAATACACAAATCATTATCAACACCATATCAACAAGTCCTCAGTCTTAATGAAATTATGTAGATTTAATATTCACTGATTACTTTTCTAAATGAAATTGTATAGCTTTCTGAAATAGTTGATATTGGTTAGTTGTTAATAACTGATGTTTGAGCGAGATATTCACTCCATAATAAAAGTTGAAACAAATACCACGTGTACTGGAGGGTTGTGTATTTTGAAAATGCAAACTATACACATTTGTTGGTTTTCTTTTTACGTTTTTTTGTTTTAAAATCTCATCAAAATAGTGTAGTTGATTCATTGTGAAATTCCTGTCTTCAACAAATATTCAGCCTAGATTATACAACAGATAAGATGTAAAAGGGGAATTTAGGAAAAATAAAATGAAATCATTTATTCTAATCATGTAACATTGGAAAATATTTACGTAAATTGATGATTGAATGATGACTCCTAATTCAGTATAGATGTATTAACTTCCGGTCAAAATTTACAGATTCACGACTTATCCATAAAAATGAGTGAACTTTAGGAATTGTTAGTGTAGCATATTGTGTAAAGTTTGTTAAAAGTTGATCACACAAAGCTGACTCCTGTTTCAAATACTCATGGACTCATCTCAAAAAAGCCCTAAGAAGAGATAAAAGACGAAAGAGGGAAGCGACACAACCTTCAAGAGTTATGGATCGCAAGAGGAATGTGGTAATCAAGTTTCAGGTGGACCCGAGGAAAATACCCTACACAAAAGACTTTAAAGAGTAGAGGTGCGAGGGTGGCACACGGGTAAACTTGAGGAAGCTCTAGAAAGCTCTGAAAGAGCTAAAGATATTCCATCTAAACATCTTCTGGAAGAATATTCCAGAATCTTTACGTGTAGCTTTCCTAATGGAAAAATGCTAAAAACCCCATGTATGTGGATTGAATGATTATAATGATGATTTCGTTTTTACTAAAAAAACTATAAATACCTGAAAGTTTTGTAACATGTTTGACACTGTTTGGAACAGTATTCCTTTCGCTTGTCTTCTGTCTTCCTATTTACGAATTAGAGGGTCCTAGTGTTTGAGTGCTCAAATTTTACATGGTATATTAAGAATCAAACCTCTAGATATGACAGTATATGATAGCAGGTAAATGTGTTTCTCTACAGATTGCAAGTCAACTCATTAATCATCAATATAAATGTGACCTTTTGTCTAAACATGTTTGGTTTATGTTAGATCTAGTGTCACCACCTACCTAAATAGAAGTATGTCAGATGAGACTCTAACCTACCATTCAGTGGCTGATGATTAAATATTGATATGCTACTACTTACTAGCAAAAGACATCAACATTTTTTTGAGCGGAACATGTCTACTTATAACTGAAAACCTAACTCGCTGAAGTTTATGGTCAAAGACGTTATTATTGAGCTTTCCAAATTAAAATTGATACTCTTCATAACCGGTTTAGACATTTAAACTTCCTAGTTTTTATGTCAGCACAAAACTTCACTTATGACAATCTGTAGTGGCTGGTACTATGTCAAGCCCACACAGGTTTTTCTGGCTTTTGAACAAACCAATTTATACATTATTTACAAGCTATATTTTGACCTTATCGGTTATTAAACCTATTTTTTATACGATCAGATGTGTGTTAAATGATCATCCTATTCATAACCTGTCTGTAATTTATTTTTGTCTAGATATCACGATTGATCAAAACGACTTGGTTCACACGTCTTTCCCTATGCGAGTCGTTTCCTTTTGCTTCGTTTCTCCGATTGTCCGTTTGAATCAACGAGTATACAAAATATACGTATTCGAAATTTATTGTCGTATTTGGCTTATTTTGCTCCGTTATTCTCTAACGCGAATTAAGTCGGTTGGCAGCACGTATATTTTGATAACAACATCGCACGATTTAACTAGAGTCAAATACAGGACCACTAAGAACCATACCGAATCTGGAAAAGTCATACAGGTTTCAAAACTAGTTATTAATGTGTAGTGACCTACTTTTATCAAGAGAACGCGATTGGTGTATTGGAAACAATTATTATTATAACCAATTGTACCACGGATTGTTTTACTGTACTTGTTTGCTTAACTGTACCAAAACACATACATTCCTCCGTTGATTGTGACCTTGCACGAATTCGGTTACTCTCAGTAAACACACTTGTAACCTGGCACGATCTCCGTATTCTTTCAATACCACGCCAACAAATACATCTCGACTACAGCCATCAACTGCCTACTGATATTTGGCTTACGGGAGATAATATCGGTTAACTGGTACGTAGTCTTCCTGTAGTGATGATCATAGTCAACCGCGACTCGACGCTACACTACAAACACACTACCCACGTATTCCATTGTTGTATGGGGCGGAATCTTGGAGAACTAAGAAACCCGTCATCCGGAAAATACAGGTGTTTATTAACAGTTGTCTACGCAAAATACTTCGGATTCGTTGACCAGACACTATCAACAACAACCTACTGTGGGAGAGAACAAACCAGATCCCACCGTAGCAAGAAATCAGCAAGAAGCGCTAGAAATGGATAGGACACAAATTAAGGAAAGCATACAACCGCGTCGCAAGTAAAGTCATCACTTCGGATCCTCAAGACCGAAGAATACATTACGCCGAGAAACGGAGACATCTGAGAATAATGAACAACAATTGTATAGAACTAGAAAGGAAGGCCCAGGATAGAGTGGGTTTGAGAATGCTGGTGGGCGAACTATGCTCTATTGGGAGTAACAGGCGTAAGTTTTGAATCATAAGAAACCTACTAAACTTTGACCTCAATCCCCAATCTAAGGATCTGCTGAGATATTTTACGTTAATACTTATCACTAAAATGCACAAAAAAAAATCAAATCATTCTTCTCCTTTTGATTGTAAAAAGTGAAATAAATAAACAATGAATGAACTTGCCACAAAATCAACTGGATCATCTGGACGTATTTCAGAACATTCCAATAAAGCTTTCGATAATTCAGGCATAATATATTTCATTAAATAATAACGCATTGGTAGTGAATGTGCTTCAGCATACTGATAATTTTGTGTATTCAACAAAGAAAGCCAATTGTTCTAAACAAAAAAAATTTATACAATAAGTTTTATCAACTATTAAACTTTAAGACTGGAAATGAACAAGCACATTGAAACCGATTCAATTTATCAACCAATCAGGAGAAGTATACACAAACATAGTAACAAAAATTAAACCAATGGGAGATACAACCAAAACAAAGAAGTAAACAATGACAGGTTTAAAGTCAACAATAACAAATCAACATCGAAGTCTATAGGACAAGCTGTGAGCTATATGTGGAGAAATTTGAATACTTCACTTATACTTAAAGTTTGTGCTGATGATGGCGTTTAGAAGAACGATGAAAGTTCTACGACCAAACCATCCAGCTCAGAGAACAAAACGCCATCAAAATGATTTAAAACCAATCAGTAACCTTGAAGGATTGTTGAATGTTAATATGTGACTTCATTATAAAGTTTTTTTTATTGATGGTTTTAGTTGAAAATAAAAGTAGTGTATACTTTACAGTTGGATCATTTAGAGTAGATAGGGCAACAAATTCGTTTGCTATTGTTTACTTGAATCTTTTCATTAATGATAAGAACTGCAATTGATCAATCTCTTACTGAGTGAACATGAACTTTGAGATGCAGGTACATTCAGCTGATAAGTCCTAAATAGGACGAGAACGCACATCAAACTGGATTCCATGGCTAGTCACAATCCATCTTTCCTTATAGATAAAGTAACATTTAAAAAATTCTCAACTAGAGTTACATATCTTTATTAATACTTAGAGTTGTTTATTTTCATCTAAATTTGAATAAATCGTCACAAGAAGAATTGCTGAATACAATATTTTACCTAAAATGTTTTCAATGCTTAAGACCTCTTTCAGAATAGACTGTAATTCGAGCAGTTAAGTTCACATTATTTGTCTGCTCAGTCGTTCAGTATTCAAATGTCTCGGAACAAAAAAAATGTAGAAAAGCCATGAAAAATGATTCATGATCTGGTTGATAAATTATAAACCAGTATCTGGTGGTGATTAACCATTAATCACTGTTTATTACCAAAAGGGATAAGTGTAAATCGATTAATCACTTCATATGGACTTCAAATATTAAACAAATTCGTTACTTGAAAATGTTTATGTGATTCTGCTGAGATTTTTGTATCCACTGAAGATAATTGTGATCATGTCACTGAAAACCAGGATAAGTTGTACAGGGAGCCCCTTCTATTTTGAATACACTCAACGAAGTGTATTATGGAACTTCAAATTTTCATATCAATAAGCCAGTAAGTTGACATTTATTAGCTAACGTCTTCAACATTCGGTGTGACATACATTCTTATCCGCCTCTAAATGCTCTGGTACGGCCGAGAGTGGGGAGAGTCAGCTCCCCCTCTGTAAATGCTCTCACATGGCCACGTGCATACAACCACTGCCACAGGAGTACTACTGACTGCCTTCTCGTGATGGGAGTGTTGATTACGAAATTGAAAAGACGATAAGCAGATGTCTGGCGCTTTAACCGTTTGGTGGATATGGGGTGCCCACCTAGGGAAGTTGGAAAACTCTGATTCCAAACCAATGGTGCATATATGCTGCAGGATAATGAAGAAACAAATGGCGTATAAACTAATCGTTCGTCACCGACTATCACAGGACTGAATCTATTGACGTTGCTCTACTGTGTTGTGGATCGGACCTTCAGGTTGAAGGCTCGGGGGCCTCTAAAAAACCTTCTACTTCATTTTAGGCGTCTGAGCAGTATCCCATCTCTCACATAAATCGAATGACGGCGTATGACGCATATGTGTTCAAATGAATAAATAATGAATAATTATCTTTATCTTGTCATTGTTTATAATTATTTCAATCAGTTTACATTATTTCATACAGATTTTCGTAGTTGAATCTAAAACAAATTCATCCATTATTGAGTTAGAAGTCATCATGTTTTCAGTTCAACTAACTCAATATAAAGTTATTCATAAGTAAACCTGTTAGGTCCCGATAAGCATAATGAATAGTATAGTATTGATCCATAATGGATCCTAACAGTTACCATTCATTATGCTTATCGGAACCAAAAAAGCCGAAACAAAACAAACAGTGAAACACTTCACAAACCCAATCATTTTCAAATTTCTTCAATAAATCAATTTCTTCACATTTTTGTTTTTCTAGTTTTTCTTTAGTTTTTCTTAATTTTTCTAATTCGAATTCATTTAAAATGTCTATTGCTTTCTCTTGAATTTCATATTCATTTTGTTTTAATGGATAAATTTCAATTGAAGGCAATTTAGGCGCTTCACGTTTTCCAATTGCTTTACGTACTTTTTCTAAACAAGCTTCTTGTGGACCATTTAACTTAATTAACTGAAATAAGTAAATAAATAAATACAACTATTTATTTTAACCAAACATGAATAGTGGCCAGCAATAGAATCCAGGAGACACGTTTCGTCCTACCTAGAACTCGTCAGCTGGATGTACCTGCACTTCATAGTTCATGTTCACTTCAGGACTTGAACCCAGTACCGTCCGCTTCAAACGCCATTGCGTGATCTAATTAGCAACCGAGACTTGATAGCTAATTGCTTGTGCAACGGGGTGAAGCTCAAATTCACTTAGTGTTGTTTGTATCTTCCCATTGCTGTTAAAAACTGCAAATGACCAGACTCTTTTTGTTATATGTGCATCCTGTGCGGATTGTCTCGATATTATCTTAAGTCACAAGCTTTTTAGGCAAAGATGGATAGTAGCTAGCAGTGGAAGCTCAGGCTTGCCTATTGTGATGAATCAATCGAGTTATACTGGATGGGAAAATCGTTCATCAAAATTCTACCATGACAAACAGGTCGGTTAAAGAACGGTAAGACTAAAAGCAGCACACCAAAATTATGAGGAAGAAGTAGTACTGATGACTGTATAGAGGTGGCACGGCAGTAAGATGTTACCTTCAGACAACCAGAATAACAGAGATGCTGCCTTCCCACAAGGAGTGGTGGAGTTAGAATAGGTCGACCCTAAAAATGCACACCTCACCTTATCTCATGGATATCCGTCTCCGGTGGTAAGGTCTCAACAATTACGGAGCTAACACGAAGATTACTCACACAAAAATCGTGTGTGGTCGACCTCAAGCAGTTGTCCCTTGTGTACTGTGGTCACGCTCTCAAGTCACTAAGATCACCTCTAATACAATTTTCTTTTCAGATACTTCCAGAAGAACCCTTCCACGGTGTAGGCAACCTAAAAGTGGTAACTGCCTTCATTACCTCTAACAACAGTCAACTGGAATCCAGTACGCTCATTTCGTCCTATCTGGGACTCGTCAGTAGCTAAGTGGATGACGCAATGGCGTTTGAAGCGAACGGTACTGGATTCAAGTCTCGGTGTGAACATCAACTCTGCGATGCAGTTACATCCAGTTGACGAGTCCCAAATAGGACTAAACGCGCTTCAAACTGGATTCCACTGCTACCCACTATCGATCTTTGCTTATGATGCTTGTGAATTAAGACAATATAGAGGCAATCTGCACAAGATTCACATATACCAATCAGAGACTGATCAATTGCAGTCTTAAACAACAATGGGGAGATACAAGCAAGTCTGACTATTTGTTTTCTTGTTTACTAAATCAAAATGAAGAAAATTTGAAATGAAAGTCAATGTATATCGGTGATTATATCTTCTCTAGATAATATAGTTCAATGTAAAAGCTTATCACTTTAGTTAGGGACTATTTAGAGAATTATCATTTCATTATTATCTCAAACTATGGAAGGATAACAGTTTGAGTTACTTTTGAAGATCTAATAACTCTTATTTACAACATTAATCACTTTATGATATAGTGTAATATAATAATCAGCTTAACAGATTTTCTATCAATTGACCATTTACATCGACTGTATATTAGAGTAAGCCATAGTTCTTATGAAATGTCGTACTCTTTATATTCATGAAGGTCACCATAAATGAGAATAAAAGTTGATTGAATGTGATAGGATAACAGTAATGTAATTAAGTGATAAAAATCTGAAATATCAAATAAAACGTAAAGGAAAAATGCAGAAATGTAATAGAAATCAAAACAGTTACAGAGAACGGTGGTCAATCATATTGTTGCTGTATCATATCCAACTTTGTAGTGTATCTAAGATGTATGAGGATATATTTCAGTGGACTAATTTTGACCTTATCAATTATTATTGAATGATGAATCCGATGTTATGTAGTTATATTCAACCACTTGTTGTACAACAGAGGTTTTTATAACTGCGCTATATTTCACTGAGCTAAGCACTGAAGTGATCTCTTACTCTAGATTGTTATATGAACTGAAATGTTACGTAATACGGAGGTGAAACAACTAATAAACACTCTATATATTGAATTAGTTTTACAGAATACTTACTGGACTAGAATCTTTATCCATATCAATCATTATTGAATGAATTTCTCTTAGATCAAAATAAGTTAAAACATTTTCTTCAGTTTCATCTGGTACTTCAGGTAGAGATGGAATATGTGCTAGTTTTAATTCTAATTCAATTGATTCTCTTATTGTCTGATGTTGATTTTCATTGATTTCTTCTTCATTTTGTCTTTCAATTTGTTTAGTTTCTTCAGTTATAATTTCCATTTCATTATCTTTTTTACGGAATTGATTTTCTTCATTTTGTTGATTATCTTCTTCTTTCTGATTAGTTTCTTCCGTTGATAAAGATTTTGATTTTCCATCTTCAGTTTGATGTATTTTCAATTCTTTCATTTGATTTGTTCCTTGAACTGTATTTTGATTATAAAAAGAAAACTAGATTTGTGTATAAATATATAGTGTGGTTGGTTGGACGTCATCTATTAAGAATACTGTGTCACTGGTGTACGATGAAAAGTAATTTCGATTGATTTATGAACAGAGTCATGTAGACCAAAACATCCATTACTAGACAGTGATTAAAAGATAAATGTTTCTACTTATTAATAAAATTCATACCATCAGTTATTCATCAGTCCAGTCAGTCCGAAAACCATGTATCTATTTATATTCGATAATTTTGATGTTTGATTATATTTCCTTGAAAAAGCTTGGACCAGATTGCCAAGTGAAACGTTGGATTTACTTCAAAATTCATTCGCTGAGATTTTACAAATACATTCTTTCTCTTTGATGCCAGTCAGTCAGCTACAACGTAGGACCAGGCAAATAAGTGCATCGGTTCAAGTTGCCACACCTCACTCATCAGCACAACAAGATTCACAGAAGTAGTTAATTCAGTGGTGGTAATATATAAAAGAAAGATTGCATATAAGAACATAGTACAGAAAGAAAGAATTAGTTCGTAGAAACAAAGATAGAAAGCTATTTTAATCTCACCGCTTAAGAGAGAAAACAGAAAGTGTATACACTTACACCATTGTGATCAATTCTGATCCATAACACCCAGAGTCATCAACCATTGTTACGATAGTCACGCAGACCCCAACCAAGTAGTCTGCATCTAACAACATGGCTAAGACCAGAGGTTAGTGAGTTCAAGCACTGATGCCAAGTTTTGGTTTGACCGCCCCTAACTTTCTCCCAACCATCCCCTACACTAGTCAGCATTGCGCGTCGTGAAGATCGGTGTTCAGTTATATGTAACACGTGGCCCATCTACCTCAGTCAATGAAGATTCACAACCCCATCAACTGATTTACCATCACAAATACAGTGTAGTTTATGAATTACATAGTTTTACTACCGTAGCTGGATCGTTTCTTAAAATAAATGTGATTGAGTGTAGTGTATTTATTTACTTGAAATCTGACTGTTTGTTAACGTTGAATAGAATCATACTTTTCTTTACTGTAAAGATTACTTTAATACTTCAAGAAGAATGAATGATGGCACTGTCGTTTTTTAGTCGGTTCACTTAATCGTAATGCTTCTGATGTCAGTAGTTCTAATCACTTCAATTTCTCATATTGAAGATTTGTGGTACAGGAACAGAAAAGGTATTTGGCCATAAGATTTATAGAACAGATGGCTTATAACTAGCATTTGAACTCAGGAAGCTCATTTCGTCAGATTCGGGTGCTTATAACTTGAGCTCTATCGTAGTATTTATGCTAACCTTGGTACTCGAATCCAGTACATTTGCCTTCAAACGCTCACGTGTTGTTCACTAAGCTACTGAGTTCAGGTGACTACTAACGTGATTAATAGGTATGATATTTATGTCGTTATTTGTGGCTGATGTTCAAGACTGTACAGTTTACTTCGTTATAGGTATGCTAGCACATGTTTTATAGAATGATTGCATTTTTTTCATAATCCTATTTTAATAAAATTAACTTCATAGAGCAGTCATTTTTTCTATATTTAATGTGAAGTTATGTAACTCCATCTACGGAAGTGACTTCACGTCTTTTCATATTACGAATCTTGCTACAGTATATCATTTTAGTTCATAGACAATGAATATGAGATCATATACATGTCAGAATAATAAAAATACCAAGTTTAAGTAATCATGAAACTTAAGTTCATGGTTTTCTGATGATTTAGTTCAGTTATCCAACACTTAACAAAATAAGATAGTGATTGGAGGTAGTCAACAAGAAACCTTGGACCCGAGTTTCGTACGATTTAGCTCTTGTCAGCAAGGTGAACCTATAATCTTGGGGGGACTGATACTCCCTGAAAGATTCTATCATTTGTCACCCAGCTTCACAGTCACAGATATTATCACTGAACTAATCAGGCCCCGACTGACCTCATGAAAGACTGAGATGTATTCACAGGTACACCTTGCTGGCAAGTGTCAAATAGCACAAAACCTAAGTCCAGGGTTCCCTGTCGACTACATCCAACTACCATATTATGTTTACAAAGTGCACAGAATGTCGATACACCTAGACTATTAGCCATAATGCAACTTGGTTGATAGCATTCGATCTGCTCTAAGAAGGATTTGACACACATGACTTCAATCGCTACCCAATGATCGATCAATTGTGAACTAAACAAAATGTTTTAACAGTTGAATTCATGAGTCAATTGAAGCTAGACTACCATGGAGAACCTGGAAGCACTGAATGGCCGTTTCGTCCCATCATGGGACTCCTCTGCAATGATTAATCAATCTAGTATATTTGTACTTATTATTTCTATGGTATCATTTCATATCAGTCAGTCAGTTATTCAGCTACAGCACAGAACTAGGCACATGTGTGCATCGATCCAGAATGCCATACTTCATTAGCACAACACCGAATTCATAGAAGTAGTTAATTCAATGGTGTTGCTACCTTGAGGTTTTCGTAGGGCTTGCCTATCGTGATGAATCAATCGAGTTATACTGGATGGGAAAATCGTTCATCAAAATTCTACCATGACAAACAGGTCGGTGAAAGAGCGGTAAGACTAAAAGCAGCACACCAAAATTATGAGGAAGAAGTAGTACTGATGACTGTATAGAGGTGGCACGGCAGTAAGATGTTACCTTCAGACAACCAGAATAACAGAGATGCTGCCTTCCAACAAGGAGTGGTGGGGTTAGAAAAGGTCGACCCTAAAAATGCACACCTCACCTTATCTCATGGATATTCTTCTCTGGTGGTAAGGTCTCAACAATTAGGGATCTACCACGAAAATTACTCACAAAACGGTCGTGTGTGACCGGCCCCAAGTAGTTGTCGCTTGTGTACTGTGGTCACGCTCTCACGTCACTAAGACCATCTTTAAACCAATTTTTTTCAGGTACCCTCAGAAAAAATCTTCCGCGGTTTGAGTAACCAGGAAGTGATAACTGCCTTCATTACCTCTAACAACACTCAAAACTATTATATTAATTCATAATTATTTGATGAATAAACTTTGTTTATTACATAATGTTTTCCTTACGTGAATTTGCTTCATCAATAAGTATTTCACGTAAATTTGCTATATTTGGTGCCATTATAGAACGATATTCTTGTACTCTCCTATCAAATCTTTCTTTATATGTTTCAAATTGTTTTAAATTAACCGCTTGTTCAATATATTGATTTTTATTAAATTCAATTTGTTGATTTGATTGTTGTTTTATTATATTAAAATGTTTCAATAATAAATTCTTATCACCGATTAAATATAATTTCCATGTTGGTAACATAATTTGTTGTTGTTTTATTGAATTGAATTGTTGAAATGTATATTGTTTATTAAATCTTTCTAATAATAAATGATTACTACCAATTAAATGTATCATATAATTTGGTATAATTAAATGATGAGATTTGAATGATGAATTATTATTGATTGAAATCTCTACATCATCATCATCATCATCATCTGGATCAGCTAAAAGAATAAAAAGAATAAGAATAACGTTTGATTGAATCATCTCTTTAATAAAGTATTAATAGAATTCTGAATACCAATCAATCAGTCTGTCAACAATGTAGAACATCGTACGTACGTACGTACATCAGTTCGAGTTGCCATACCATATTAGCACAGAGATGCAGTTGTCATTTCAAATCCCATAATAGTAGAGGTAGTCAACTTATAAGCAGTGATCGGAAACATTAAAATTTGAAAATGTTATTCAATGAGTATAATTCAATGAAATAAATTTTGAAAAAGAAAAAAATAAAGGACATAAAGGATCTAGAAGTTTAGTATTTGAGAGAACACAAAGAGTGGATGCATCTGCGCTATTGCAAACGATTTTGAGCCATGTCATTCAAGGTCTTTAACTATCGGTTGTTATCGTCTGGCGGATCCCAACCAGGTAGTCTACACCTATCAACATGACTCAGTCCACTTGTCAGTGACTTCATGGACTTGTTCCATGTTTTGGTCTGGCCGCCCCTAGCTTTCTTCCAACTTACTCTTGAATGTAAGATGGTTGGAGGTTAGAGATAGTCAACAAGAAACCTTGAACCCAGGTTTTGTACTATTTGCCACTCATCAACAAGGTGTACCTGTAATTTTGAGGGAACTGATACTCCCTGAAAGATTCGATCATTTGTCAACCAGCTTCACAGTCAGAGATGTTACCACTGAGCTATTTGGGCTGCGACTGACCTCCTGTAGGACTGAGATGTAGTCACAGGTAATAGTTTACCTGTATTAACATATGTATTCGAGCACAAAGAAACATCTAATTCGATGGCGTGGATATTTCGTAAGAATTTTGTTCTAGAGAATTCCATATCGCGCATTATTTACCGACTCTGGGACCTGTTGGAAAGAGCGGAGAGGTACAGAACTGACTTCTGCTGGTCTTTCACGACTTTTTGGTTTGGGTCCTAGAGATGGTGTGACAAAGTGGTCAGAGACGCTATCAGACATGGCCGAACCAGATCATCTAAGAAGTCTAGGTCGTCCAGCTGCATACTAGATGTCCACTGTATCCCGTGCCTCCCTTCAGATGTTGACGTCTTCATAATCCAGTAGATCACAAGGAGAAAGAGAAAGGGTGAGAGTAAGCAATCTTGTCTGACACCTCTCTTTACTTCAAACGAGTTTGTGAGTTGTCCTCCATGCAAGATTTTGCAGTTTAATCCATCATGGAAATTCCTTATGATATTCAATATCTTCTCAGGCTCTCCCTAGTGTTGAAGAAGCCTCCATATCAATGCCCATTTATACCAATATTTATGTGTTGAAATAAAATAAGTCAAGTTATAACATGAATATCAACATTAGAATACAAGTCGTTAGGTTAGGGATAATAACTGAAAGAGATACATCTCTGACAACTATTCTAACGGAGAATTACTATGCATTTTTTACAGTATATGTTCACTAAATACTTGGTTTATCACATTTTGATCTTGTTCTTAATATAATTATTCATTGAAGCCATTTACTGTTGGGAAATCTCTTATCGTCCGTAAATAACCCTTAATCACAGCTAAAGAAAAACCAAAATATTCAATAGAAACATGAATGTTTCATTAAATCGTCTGTTAGTGAAGTATGATTTCAAACTGAATGAATAATACATAATTCTTTAACAGTTGAATTCTTAAGTCAATTGAAGCTAAATCACCATGGAAAACCTGGAAGCACTGGATGGCTGTTTCGTCCTAGTATGGAACTCATCAGTAATATTTTACCCAACAGTCACCAACAGAATCCTGTATGTGCATTTCCATTTAATTAGGTTTCATCAACCGAACTAGAAACTAGTCCTGAATGGTTAACAAAGCGATAATACAAATCTTGGTGAAGTTTCATTGTTTGAACTACATAGTTTACTTGTGAAGCCTTCATTGTCCCTCTGAAAAACATTGTCAGTAAAACTTTAAATAGAGGTGAACTATTCGAATTTTTTTCATATTTGACTATGAGTTAGCTAAACACAACACTAGTTCATGAAGTCATTGACTGTTAAATTGAAACTTGTTTGTGAATACAGATAACCTGGGTGGGGTAAATGTGATTATAATGTTCAATGATTGAAGATATTTAGTTTTATGTCTTAGAATCAGTCACAACAGCATTGATCTATTCACTCTTTGTTTTCCACACATTCTGAGTTTTAAAATTATTTTATAATTTTTATTTCATAAATTCGTACTTTTTTCTCTTTTCCTATTGTCTATACCTAATATTTCTATGGCAACCACTAATACTTTCATGATGAGACCATAATTTATGGACGACCTTTGAGTGACGCTAAAGTGACCTTGGGCATGTCCATCAAATAAACCAGTGTGAGGAATTAGAATTATGATTTACAGTTGATGATTAAGGTTAGAAATTAGATTTAGGGTTTTCATCACAAACTGACATCAGATAAAATGTCAAAACTCTATTTATGGATGAGTGAATTTCGCGCCAAAATCCAAGAGCTGTGTATCTTATCATTGATTGGTTCGTCCATAAATTATAATCTCGCCATTTTCACTATTAATACCACTCTAAGATGTATTAATAATGTAATTTCGTTGTGCTTGTGTGTCCTAGCTCATATATGTGCCAACCGAACTTACATATGTGCCAGGGTTTTGTGATGTATATGAATGACTGATCATTCACTAGATCACTTGTCATTTTATCAATGATCCGACATTACACTATTAGTGTGCTCAATTAAAAACGAATTTTGGAAGAACAAAAAAACTTATTACATAAACTTACGTCTAAATAAGAGTTCAGCTTGTTGTAACGTTTTTGGGAATCCATCTAAAATAAATCCTTGATTTTGACATGGTTTAGATAACAACTTTTGAACTAATAATCTACAAATTTTTAAAAAAAGAAGAGAAACAGTAATAAAGTCGGTCAATGACTAATAGTAGAATTCAGAATGCATGTTTCTTTCTATTTGAGATTGGTCAACTGGCTATATCTTTATACCAATGTTCATGTCCATTTCAGATCCCGATCCATTATCTAATGAGTTACAGAGTTCAGGAAGCTATTAGATTGCGCAACGGGTATGAAGTTTATTTGTAAGGGTTTGTATTTTTCCGTCGTTAGTGTTAACTAAACAGGGTTATATTTTAAACAGAAATGAATGGTGGTTAGAAGTGGAATCCAGGACGCTCATTTCTCTCGACCTGGGACTTGTCAGATATTGATGTCAACTTCAGATGTTGAAACCAGTTCAGTTAGCTACAAACGCCATCACGTTATTCACTTAGCTACTGAGTCCAGATAGCCACTGGGTTGTGCAATGAGGTGAGTTTTAATTCATATATATTGGCTGTTTGGATCTCGCCATTAGTGTTTGAGACTGAAATTGATCAGGGCTAAATTTCAGTTAAAATACACAAGCAATTGGAAGATACTGGTTTTTTGTACATCATTCACACGCTGATGAAATTCGCATTTCACAATCATATTTAACAATTAAATTCATGAGTCAATCTGAGCTAGCTCACCATTGAAAACCTGGAAGTAGTGGACGACCGTTTCCTCCCAGTATGGGACTCCTCAGCGTTGAGCATCCCTGATTCGGTACGTGGGACTCGGGCCCAGAACCTTCAGTCTTGCATGCGAACGCTTAACCTCCAGACCATTGAGGAGTCCCATACTAGGACGGAACAGCCGTCCACCAATTCCGGATTATCAATGGTGGTCTAGCTTATACCAACTCATGAATTTAACTGATACATGACTACAATGTTCACAAATCCCCGTTCTAATCATGATCAAGTTTAGCTTTCTACTTCAAATGGATTCTAAACCTGAATAAAAACCTCATTCAATCACTCAGTTCAGCAGTCTACTCAAACCAACTTTTGCAATCAATTTTAAATTGACGGACATAGCCTTGAAGAGACTTGAACTATAGTGCAAATGATTTTCAGAACTTCTAAATTTGTTATTAATGAGTAATGCTAAGATATTACATTCAGTCAGTCAGTCACTCGCTCACTCACTCAGCTGCGACGTAGGACCAGGCACATATTTGCATCGGTCCAAGTTGCCATACCTCATTAGCACAACACCGAATTCATAGAAGTAGGTAATTCAATGGTGTTACTATCTTGATGTTTTCGTCGGGCTTGCCTATCGTGATGAATGAGTCGAGCTATACTGCCTGGAAAAATCGTTCATCAAAATTCTACCATGCCTGGCAAGTCAGTTGAAGAGTTGTAAGACTAAAAGCAGCAAACCTAAATTCTGAAGGAGAAGTTCCGCTACTAGCTGTACAGAGGTGGGACGGCAGTAAGATGTTACCTTCAGACAACCAGAATAACAGAAATGCTGCCTTCCCACAAGGAGGGGTGGAGTTAGAATAGGTCGACCCTAAAAATGCACACCTCACCTTATCCCATGGATATTCGTCTCCGGCGTCAACGTCTCAACAATTAGGGAGCTAACACGAAAATTACTCACAAGAAGGTTGTGTGTGACCGGCCCCAAGTAGTTGTCGCTTGGGTACTGCGGTCAAGCTCTCGCGTCACTAAAACCATCTTTAAACCAATTTCCTTTTCAGGTACCTTCAGACTTTAAATTTATCATAAGTAAATGATTATATCAAATTTAATATTATCATTATCTACAGGTATTTATATAAGATTACCGTATCAGTGTTTCATCGTTCAGTTTACCAAATTCATTACAATTCTCTTTTAATTGTTCTAAACGTTCTTGACAATCATTGACAAGCATTTCTAATTCATCTTCGGAATTCCAAGTTGGTAATGGACTAAGTGGATAATATTCTAAATCATTTAATTCATTATTATCCTCAAGATTTGATTTCCTGTCAGAAGTGACATTCTCTAGGTTAGACAAAAGTAGAAAGGACAAGGAAAGAACTCATTAAATGTTTTAAAAATTGGAGAGGACGTTCTTAGATTCTAGGTTCTTGATCATAGGTGTGTTCTAATAGTTGCTTGCCTATCATGGAATATCGGAGGAAGCTATATTAAGGTTAGACATAGTGTACTAAGTAAAGATGGGGAATCGGTTGATTAGGTTATGAATCTCCATCTATTGAGGTGGACATGACATACGTTGAGTGTATCTGATCACCGCTTACCTCGACAGTTGTTGTTTACAGGTGTAGGAGCAGGTCGGAAGAAAGCTAGGAGCGGATAAATTAAGACAAACCATCATTCCATGAAGCTGCTGATTCTTGATCTGAGTCATGTTGGTAGATGGATACTACCTGGTTGGGATGCGCGCGACAACGGTGATCAGTAGTTGGAGACTGAATGAAATGGCTATGAATAGTTCATAGTGACGTATATGCATTAGCTTTTTATGTTCCTTCATATATACCTATCCACTCTGTCTTTCAGAAATCAATTCTTAATGCTTAGTTATAATCATTGCCATTTTTACTACACTATTTCATTTTCTTCTCCTATAAATCTTGTTAATTTCATCTATTTGTACTAATGTGATACCGTACGTTGGCTTAACTCATTTATGTGCTGATCTCTATACTAATTGTTGGTTGTTTTCCTTAAAAGTTGAGATAATTTATCTGATTATTATAAAGTATAGATAAGGTATTTACTTGAATGTAGCATTATGATACATATCGTTTCGATGTCGGCTTTAGTTAGTTGATTCTATGCTTAACTCTGATAGTCATCTATGTAAAATATAATGTGTGATTTAGGTTATTTCTCCTGTCCTCAGTCGGATGCAACTTAAGAGTAATCAACCCAATCATACAGGTGTTAATCAACGTTACTTAAGCAGGTCTACTGTAAAAATACTAATGAGTATACTTACAGCTCATGCAAAACATCTAATTAGGTGGCTGAAGTGAACTAAACAAAGTCAAATAAGAAGAAACTTTGGCTAGGTTAATAGTTTACGTAAATATAATAGACGCTCTTGTTCGCAGCTCACTTTTTATGCGAACTTGGGATATTGTGAAGTCTGCCTATTTTTATTCTGTGTTTCAGTTAGAAGTTTAATTAGAAATATCTTCTCAGTATTACTCACTCAAAGCAAAACAAGCGGGTGAGTAATACTTGGGGTTAACTGTTGATCACCAGATTAAAATAATCAGTTGTTTAACATGGTTCGCTAACATTTTGTCGACTTTGATGATTTTGAATCGCATTACCCATAGCAATGAACCGCTAACTATATATTTTGTACCGGATAGCATAGATGTTGGTTCAAATAATTCTGAAGGGTACCAAACTAAGATATTGCACCAGTTAATCAATCCACTAACAGTTGAGCTGAAGCCTGTAGACTGGTACAAACAACATGATCAAGGTCCATATGATAACAGCAGTCTGTGATCTTAAATCAGCATCTATTTAATTTGTGATCGATAAATATTACATAGTTAGGTTCATCATTTATCTTCCTGTAGATCATCAGCACAGAATTGCTTTACAATGTTCATTGCTTGATTTGATTCGCATATAATTTTTTCTACTGAAACTAAAACTATATTTGTGTGTTTTTTGACAGTTTTCTTCATATTCTTAACTTCCACCTTCTGTTGATCTTCAGTGTTGAGTAACTTAATGTATGATCAACGGTCAAAAGTTATATAAACCAAATAATTGTTAAAATTATAAACAAAGATGGGTAGTGGCTAGAAGTGGAATCCAGTTTGACACTCGTTTTGACATATTTGGGATTCGTCAGCTGGATGTATCTGCATCTCACAGTTCATGTGCCCTCCGAGACTTGAAACCAGTATCGTTCGCTTCAAACGCCACCACGTTATCCATTTAGCTACTGAGTTCTGATAGCCACCTGCTTGTGCAATGGTGTCGAGTTTTTAAATTCACTCGATATTGTTTACTTGAATCTTCCCATTGAGGTTTAAGACTGCAATTGATCAGTGTGTTATTGGCATATGTGCATCCTGTACGGATTGCCTCGATATTGCCTTAAGTCACAAGCTTTTTTAAGCAAATATGGATAGTGGCTAGCAATAGAATCCACTTTGACGAGCATTTCGTCTTATTTGGGACTCGTCAGCTAGATGTACCTGCCACCGAGGTAATATCAAGGCAATAAGCACAGGGTGCACATATGCGATTAAGAGGCTGATCAATTGCAGTCCTAGACATCAATGGGACGATTCAAGTACACAATATCAAGTGATTGTTAAAATTACTTTGATCTACATAACTTGATAAATCCATATGTGTTATTATTTACCAAACATACCACAAATCCAAAACCATGACTTATAGAGTTCAGCTATGTACAGAACAGAGCTTTTTAACGCCAACCAAATCAACTATAGTGGTATGTAAATGTTAGTTTATGACTTAAACTATGAAACAAGACAAAAATGAATGTATCAAACGCTTTTGTTTTACCTCCAGTAATCATGTTTTCATTATCTTCATCTTCATATGAATCTAATAGTTCATTCATTGGTTCAAGTAATTTTGTTGAATAATCTGATGATAAATTGACATTCAATGGATTTATAACATCAGTAGTCGATTCATTTGTCTCATTGTCATCTAACAACAATTGATCAACTTGTGAATTATGTTTCAATAACATTTTTCCATTAGATTCAGAATTCATTTCAGCTGCAGAACGTTCTTTATCACGAATATACAATAAATGTTCATAGGCTTTAATTGGTTCAAGCTTGAATAATAATGAAAGATAATGTAAATATAGAATTTTGATGCAAAAGGTAGTGAATAAGTTTTCAGGTGAAGAGTTTATGTAATTATCTGTGGAGATTATTAAGTTTTTGATTCAGATCATGAGCCGGTTGATGTTAGACCACCATTGAAAACCTGGAAGAGAGACAGGTATCTCACTCAGTACAATGGAAGATGGTTGCCTAATTTCGTGGATTAGTTGACGTTATACATAAAAACCGTTGGATACTGGCCAGCTCAGTGGTCTAGAGGTTAAGCGTCCGCTCACGAGACTGAAGGCCCTGAGTTTGAATCCTGCCAGCAAGATCGTGGATGCACACTACTGAAGAGTCCCACAATAGGACGAAACGGTCGTTCAGTGCTTCCAGGTTTTCGGTGGTGGTCTAACAGTAATCAGCTCATGATCTCTATTTTATAAATTTTGGTAAAACAACGTATTCACCAATGTGAAACTGATCATAATTTTAAATAATTTGTCAGCTACTATCAATGGTATTCAGGAGATTTGCTCTTCTTAAAATTCAACGATTATTAATCTAAACTTTTAGGTTAGTATTCATAAAAGAATTGTAATCTATCCTCTGATATCCAAGGTAACACAGAATGCAAATCTGCCGAAATTTTGCATTGTGATTCTATTTCACGATTTCATATCATTTTAAAGTAATATTTTCAATTTATGGTTTTATAACATTCGTTGACTTTAACTAGATAACAGCTGAAAATGAGGAAGAATTGGATAGATTTTTCATTTTAGTGTAGGACCCCTTAAAACTAGGCAAAAATGATTCCACCATGAGTCAAATTGAAGGCTTTCAGTTTTTATAATTGATTGATCATTGGGTGGTGATCAATGTCATATGTTTCATTGTTCTTCTTAGTGCAGACCGAATCCTATTGATCAAGTGACTCGATAATGCATGCAATATGTTGACATAAGATGGTGGTTGAAGGTAGTCAACAGGAAACCATGGACCTAGCTTTCATGCTATTTGGCACTCGTCAGCAAGGTGTATCTGTAATCATGAGGGAACTATTGGCTAAAAAGCTTGTGACTTAAGGCTATGTCGAGGCAATACGCATAATATGCACGTATGTCAATAGCAGACTGGCCAATTGCTGCCCCAAATAACAATGGGGAGATACAAATAAAACATCACCAATTGAATTTAGTAGTATTGAAGGTCTATAATTTTTCGTAGATTAACTGAGAACATGATCAACTTTCACTTATATGGTTAATAATATCAAACAACTGATATCTGATATTTGGCTAATCACAGTCAAGAAGTTTGGAAAACGTCTAATGACTTACCAAATTTCGAATATATTCATATAGTAGACCTTTCAAGTGTATATGATGTAAACGATAAATTTTACAAAGTTCTTTAGCAAGTGTAGTTTTACCAATATATGGTGGACCAAGAATACATATACGTAATGGCTAACAGTAATGTAATAAAAGTATTGAATAAAGGAAATTAAGAAAAAGATTCCAGAT